>NC_137824.1:5962758-6562758 GCF_963921795.1 Nannobrachium achirus | reverse complement strand
CGAGTTACGGCATTTTATGTGAGCTGCAGTGGCAGGGGGTCCTCCACTGGGGGCGCCACCACTTTTGCATCCGTTCTGGAGCACCAGGAGTGGGTGGTCCCCGGGAATGCCCCGTGAGCAGCCCCGTTGGGGTGGTCATTTGGTCATTTTTGCACATTTGGTAATTTTTTACACCTGGGGGTCCCCCAGGGACCTGGGGGTCCCCGAAACTCCGGGGGTCCTTGGAGGTTGTAGTTTGGCAGGCAAGGAGTGTGTGTGCAAAATCTGGCATGGATCGGGGCAACGGTTGCAGAGATATGAGCAGGGCAAAAGTGTGACGTGTGACGTGTGACAGAGGGAGTGACGGAGTGACGGAGGGACAGCCGGTGGAGGTTTGGATAGTGTGCAAGTAACTGCGACCTACGGTCGCAATTATATACTGACTGGTAGGCTTACTGTACTACAGTATACTGTATACACCATGTACAGTATCTCACTCAAAACTGCCCTGAAAACTCACCTTTCAGGAGGCCAGAGAAGGAGGTAGTTATCACTTGTTTCCCCTATCCTGTACATACAGTGCTTTTATAACTGCGATATTATTGAATGTTTTCTTTGCTTGCTATTTATTATGTCCATGAAATATTTGGGATCTTTTAGGCAGGGTGTTTCACTGTACTTGTACTGCTAAAATGGTATTATTGTATACTTGTGCTCTTCTCCATTTCTGTCTAATACAATATTCAAACCACTGACTACAGTTTTTTTTTGCAATAGCTTTCGACACTTTATGTTTTATTTATCTTTTTTTGTGCTTGCGCTTTGGACTGTATACTACAGTACTCTTTTTCTTTTTCTTAAGTCTCTGTAACTTGTAACCTTAACTGCTGTGCTGCCTCTGGGCAACTGAATTTCCCCTGTGGGATAATAAAGGTATCTATCTATCTACAGTGAGGATCTACAAACATCCATGTTCCATCTCTGTGATAACCCAGACATATTTACATCTCTGTGATAACCCAGACATATTTACATCTCTGGCTGCTGATACACCAGATGTTGTTGTGGTTGATGACTTAGAGATGTATTATGTATTAGAGATGGCAGCACCTTTGACCCTAGCGTAGAGGAAGCCTTGATGACCAAGGTCATTAAATACCAACCACTGCTAAATACTATCTCAGAGCTGGGCTATACTGTAGTTGCAGACTATTTGTTTTTAATTTGTATTTGGTAGCCTAGGACATTATACCCACAGGCTGGTTGTCAGAGGGTTTCAACAACTTGCGATGCCCAAAAAATGAGGCAAAAAGGCTGGCAAGGTGTTGTGCTGTGTCTGCTATAATAGTCCTTACCCGTTCAAAGATATGAGCTCCGAAATGATGTGCAGTGTGTGGGTTATGCACTGTGCACACAGTATATGAGGGATGGAAAGTAACTTTCTGGTGCTCGCATGATAATATGTAGGAGCATCAATGTAAGAAATACCCGTTTCGTTTAATGGCTACAGAGATACTGTGTACCCCCCCCCACCCGCCCACACACACACACACACACACACACACACACACACACACACACACACACACACACACACACACACACACACACACACACACACACACACACAGCTGGTTAAACATGTTGCCCCATGCTAGATGCAGAATAGATATGCCTCATGCTAGATGCAGAATAGATAGTAGATACACCATAAAAATGCTAATATACAGCATATGATTTGTGAAAGTGACAAACGGGCTTCACAGTTATGTTAGGTGTGTTCATATGCTAATGGTGATGCGATTTCAGATCAATTGCTCCAGCCACTGAGGAGAAACGCTGTGACAGACACTCACTCAGACAGACAGACAGACAGACAGACAGACAGACAGACATTCGCAAAATTATAGTATAGATGAGCAGCTGCCACATATGGCAGAGACGCTGTTACTGATACCCTTAGAGTACTGAGTGACATGCCCATTGTATCATAAAAAACATACCGGTATGCCATGATTTTGTGAATGTATTCTTGCCGCACCAATAATATTTGTTTCTCCCTTAAGTGGACATAAATAAATGGTTAAAATGTGTGTTTTCAGGAGATCCTGGTTCCTCAGACAGAGCCCTAAACAGAGCTGTGTTCCTGGCAATTTAAGAGACACTGGTGTTGTACAGATATGACGACCAACTAAATGCACACAATGCACCAGTTTAATCTGGAGTGTTGGCATTCTGCTTTGCAGTTTCTCTCAACTTGACTACAATGTTAACAATGTTATTTATATAGCATATTGTTTAGACAGATGCTAGGTCCTTGTTTACCTGATATCCTTTAGTTTTAAAAGTAGGTTCTTGGTTTATCTATGATCCTAGTTTACTGAGGCACTGCACTCTCTCTGCATTCTATGATCCTATAGTTTACTGAGACACTAAGCTGTCTCTCTGCATTCTACGATCCTATAGTTTACTGAGACACTACGCTGTCTCTCTGCATTCTATGATCCTATAGTTTACTGAGACACTACAATGTCTCTCTGCATTCTATGATCCTATAGTTTACTGAGACGTTACGCTGTCTCTCTGCATTCTATGATCCTATATTTTACTGAGACACTACACTGTCCCCCTGCATTCTATGATCCTAGTTTACTGAGACACTACGCTGTTTCTCTGCATTCTATGATCCTATAGTTGATCCTATAGTTTACTGAGACACTACACTGTCTCTCTACGCTGTCTCTCTGCATTCAATGATCGTATAGTTTACTGAGACGCTACACTGTCTCTCTGCATTCTATGATCCTATAGTTTACTAAGACGCTACACTGTCTCTCTGCGTTCTATGATCCTATAGTTTACTGAGACGCTACGCTGTCTCTCTGCATTCTATGATCCTACAGATCCATCAAAAAACAAGAATGAATATTGTGTAAAAGTTAATTATCATCTTCAAAAATCCATATCTCAAAATGTTAGAATATTACTTCAAAAGAAGGATTTATAATACATAAATGTCAAACTTCTGAAAGGTTATGTTAATTCATGCACTCAGTACTTGGTCTGGAATACGTTTGAACAAATGTCTTCATCAATGGGGCGTGGCATGAAGGTAGTCAGCCTGTAGTACTGCTGAGGTGTTATGGAAGCCCAGGTTTTCTTTGATAGGGGAAGAGTGTGGAGCAGAACTAGCATTGTATTGTATTGCTGGTGTTCTGTTGGTCCACTGTGTTTTATCAAGTTCAGAGTCAACACGGCGTCACAGCCATCTACCCAGGATTTTAGAGCACTTTGTGCTTCCATAGGTTGACAAGCTTTATGGAGATGATGGTTTCCTTTAGCCAGAAGCACTTGGCACCTGCCCACAGAGCCAAAACTACTAGTAACTGGTGTACTGGCGATGGTATAACTACTAGTAACTGGTGTACTGGCAATGGTATAACTACTAGTAACTGGTGTACTGACCATGGTATTAAACTACTAGTAACTGGTGTACTGGCAATGGTATAACTACTAGTAACTGGTGTATTGACCATGGTATTAAACTACTAGTAACTGGTGTGCTGACCATGGTATTAGACTACTAGTAACTGGTGTACTGACCATGGTATTAAACTACTAGTAAGTGGTGTACTGACCATGGTATTAAACTACTACTAGTAACTGGTGTACTGACCATGGTATTAAACTACTACTAGTAACTGGTGTACTGACCATGGTATTAAACTACTACTAGTAACTGGTGTACTGTGTCACAGTGAGAAGCATTTTGAGCTTGTAGATCTGCAATTTTTTTCGGTGTTGATGACGGAGGCGCGCCGTCTCAGGCGTTCATGAGCCACGTGAGACACCGCCGAGCGAGCGCAAGCGAGCGAGTCGCCGTGTCGAGAGTTGTGACGGTCGCATGAGACAACTCAGCACCGTTACCGTTACGTAGGCTCGTTGGGAAACGCCAGGTCACGTGTTCTCTCCTCGCTGCCTATGTCTCCTCCGTTGTTTTCCATGATCCTTCCAGCGTGGCTCAGTGAGGTTTCTGCACTGAGGAACAGAAGTTCCTCCTCAAGAGGTGGAAATGATTTCCAGACGTCTTTTCCCTGGTTACTGCTTGTCATTCATCATTGTTGGACCATTGCTACTTTAAACCCTCTTTGCTTGGTTTAAAACACATAAGGTATCAGTAAAGGGTAATTACACAGTTTTATAACAGTTTTTGTTAGTTAAAAGGTTTATTACTCACCAGTATCTAGAGATGCCATTGAAAGACGGGTTCTTAATGTCCAATAATCAGATGTATTTAAAATATCAGAAAAGAAGATGATAAGAATTCAAAAAGGAATAAAATGATACTAATAGTAATCCCAGAAAATAACAAAAAGTAGATAGTAGCTAAAAGTTAATACTTCGTACTAAGTAGTTCTAGGAGAGGAGCTCACAAAATCCCTTTGCCAACGATAGACGCTATATGAGAGCTGTTTGATAAGTTGAGTGGGCAACTCTAGAAATAAATCCTAAATCGTTAAAGGCTCTCGCAACAGTGGTCCTTAAACAAACGAATAGTTTTCGGCCCCTTTCCCTGTTTTGTACCAGTTTAAATATCGTACTATTTCTTCAGTTGGAGTGGTGACTGTAGTCAGTGTGTTTGTTGTGAGATTTGCCAATCTACAAGCTCACAATGTGATGTGTTCTGAGCTTCATACGTGTACATTTATGTACATGTATTAATGTTGTATCAACATGAACAACAACTACTCTGAAACATTGTGAACTGAAGATGATATGAAGAGAAAACTGCTCCAGTCTGGAGACTGTAACTCCTTGAAGGCTGCAGTTGCTCAATATAACCAACAGGTGTCATCAGAAAAGCATTTCATAGACTGACTGATTGATTGAAGACTTTACTAGAAGTTTGCATAGGAAAAGGTACAGTTTCATGACAGTACAGTTCACTGGTAGAAGGTCAACTAAAAGGATAAACACCACAAAAAAATATTTTTGGCTTGTTTCAATTGGGGTCCTTTTTTAACTCATATAATACTGAATGATAGACAAAAAAAAACACTGTACTTTTACTTTCTATTTACAATAGAAAGGTCAAGGGGTAGGAAAATATGGACTTTGTTTTCTTTTACCAGATTGGAGTAGCAGCCTCCTCTAAGTGACCTTTCAGAGCGGTTTTAAAGGAGGGAAGGGATTTATACTCCTTTAAGGCCTTCGGCAGGCCTTCCAAATCTAGGTTGGACATGATCTGAGGAGCTGCCTCTGGTGTTTTTTCTGCATGAGCAACTTTGACCTTTAGGAAGTATTTTGTCAGGTACATGGGTATCTTGGAGGTGTGGTGTATCTTAGTGTAGTGTACACCAGGCCCATTGCAAGATGCTGTACAATGTCAGCTATTTATTTATTTGAAATTTCAGGAGGAAAAACCCATTTGAGTTGCAGCAACTCGTTTTCAAGGGTGACCTCAAAGTACAACAACAACAAACAATCAATGACATACACATATAAGGCTCTTCCAACATATCAACCCCCACTACACCCCCCACTCCATCACCTTAGCAATACAAATAAAAATAATATTCTAATAAAAAAATGCTACAGTAGGATGAGCACCCTTGAAGTGATGCCAAAGGATAAAAAAACATCCCTCTTCCATGGAGAATAGGTTATTTTTTGTCTCTTTATATTTGTAACAAGTGAGTGTTTTCACAAACTGCTTTGCCAAAACACAATATGCTCTGAGTAGCCTGACAGCGCGTCGCGGGTTCGAGTCCCGTTCCCTTTGCTGCACATCTCTCCCCATCTCTCTCCCTGTTTCCTGTTCATCTCTACTGTATGCTATCAATTCAAATCTTGAAAGACAGTATACAGTATATGTTGGGATGGTGGCATAATTCCCGGAGGCACAGATAGTTTCAGACTTTAGGTTTAGGGTGTCACCTCACTGCACCCATGGGTGTCTCCTGTACACAGTAACTGACCTGAGGTCTTCACCATGGAGTAGATGGCTTGATCTGCTGGAGTCTGGTCTGAGATAAACAGAACAAACATCAAGTGTTACTACACTGACATCATGTTAACACGTACACGTACACGTACACGTACACACACACACACGCACTCACGCACGCACGCGCACACACACACACTTTGTGAAAAGTATATCCACAAATGCAAGTCTCCATGGGATGAGTAATCCATAGACAGTAATATTTTGTGTGAACTATTCCTTTAAACAGTGCTGTAACACTGTTAACTCAGATGTGTTTTGATTGATTGATTGAAGAATTTATTAGAAGTTTGCAATAGAAAAAAGTACAGTTTCATGACAGTACAAATCACTGGTACAAGGTCAACTAAAAGGAGATCCTAGAAAGCAGAGGCTTATTTCCACAGGAACCACACTTTAAGTATCTCATATAACATTGAAAGACAGACGGATAGAACATAGTACTTTATCTAGGATAATATCAGTTTCAAGAGCATAACATGTGTAATCTAGTATAGATGTATAAGTGTGAGTGTAGAGTGACTACCTCTGTTCATCCTGTATAGATATAGATATTGTATATAAATACGTATATAGATGTTGTATACCTATATAAATGTAAGTGTACAGTGACTGTACCTCTGTTCATCCTGGGTTGAGCTGGCAGTTGGAAAGGTTTAAGTGCACATGCCGGGAGGTCAGTGAGGAGAGAGTTACAATAGTGGAGTTTAAATGTCAACAGAAAGCACTAAACTAGATCTGTCTGTTAGCAGGGTATCTCTAGCAGTTATCACTATCATTGTTCAGTCAATGTGTTCTACGCTATAAGCTACACTATCATTGTGTACAGTCAATGTGTTCTAGGCTATAAGCTACCTGTAATCATGCCATGGACCATTGGTGGGCTGAAATGAATCAGTTACTGGGAAGTCTGAGGTCAAGAAAGAGAAAAGGGAGTTAGATGTCAGGAAGGGAGAAGGTATCATCATTAGGAAATGTGTCAGTTTAATGACATGTGTTTACTCACTCATACATGTTACACATCACTATAGTATCAGTTAACATGAGTTTAATGTGTTTATTCATTGCATGTAACACATCAATATAGTATCAGTTAACATGAGTTTAATGTGTTTATTCATTACATGATGTAACACATCACTATAGTATCAGTTAATATGAGTTTAATGTGTTTAATGTAACACATCACTATAGTATCAGTTAACATGAGTTTAATGTGTTTTATTCATTACATGTAACACGTCACTATAGTATCAGTTAACATGAGTTTAATGTGGAAGGATGGATAAAGTAAGAGGAACAGATCAGTGGTTGGTTCGCTGGACCACTGGCATATTTAGAGCAATCTTTAAGGGCATCCCCACCCTACCTTTAACTAACCTTAGCCCACATATCCCCACCCTACCTTTAAGTAACCTTAGCCCACATATCCCCATCCAACACAGCAGTGGTCCCCAGGTTGATTCTTAGTCAGGATGGAAAACCCCTGATAATAGGTTGATAATACTGTACATTCATGATGAGTTTGTTGCCGTTCTTTAAGCTTGGCTACAACATGCTATCACTATGAGGGTGTGACGCCATGTGTTGTGACCTATAGTAAACTGTCTATGTTGAGCTACGCTGTATTCACATGACAATGTGTAAAACAGGCTTAAAAAGGACTGTTACACCACAGGAAGCAGCTGCACTGCAGAGCTCAGACTTATTGTAACTTTAGAAAAGGTTCTCTGTAAACTACTCAGTGCTTAGTTGCAATGTTCATGTCTGTATCATGACTATTATTCTAAACACTGCTTAGCTTTAAAGTTACAATGGATGTTTATTCTATTCTTATTCAATGACTGCTGGATTTTTGTTACTTACAGGATTACTCTGAATAACACTGATTTTCTCTATATATATGAATAATAAGGTGCTTAAAGGCCCTCTTACATCTAACAACTTTGTAAAGATTTGGGAAAGATTTGGAAAGATTTCTAAAAGACTACCCTCTCACACTAAAAGATTTGAAAAATACTTTCCAAAGACTTAATGATGATTTTTAGAAGATTTCAGTTGTTAGATGTGAGAGGCCTATAAAGATTTTTGTAAAGACTGGTACAAGATTCTCTTTTATTTGCTGAAATAGGCCTATTATAGCCATGCCCATGTGTTCATATTCCTCTGACTAGCTCCCCCCCCCCCCCCCCCCCCCCCCCCCCACACACACACACACACACACACACACACACACACACACACAGAAAATAGCCAATCTACAAGCTCACAACGTGTCGCATCGCGGTATTGCAGTATTGATACTTTTACTTGAGTAAAACATGTGATTACTTTTTCCCTCACTGCATGCACATATTGCACACACACCGAGCTCGGCCCTCCTCCCTCAACCCTCTTCTCCCGTTCTATCCTCTCCTCTCCTCCATAGCCGGCGCAGATTGATCCTATCAACTTATTATCAACTTTGAATGTTATGTTATGATACGCCAGGCAGGCAGCTCAACCGAACGTCTTGGGGAATAAACGGCTTTTGGCTCGCTAGCGTTCTGTTTTGGTTGTTACGTCATTGTGCTCTTTCAGACTCAGCCCCGATTTGAGAAAATATCAAACCAGTTTAATATTCTCGTAACAGAATCTGGGTCTCAAGTCAGGGTAAAAATCGAGTCGGAGCACTACCTCACATTTAACGATTGAGTAACGACCGAATCACGGGAGCGCGCCTCGACTCGCCTCGATTTTATTGCGACTGAGAAATCTTTTCAGAGTTGTTAGGTGTAAGGCTAGCTTAAAGGAGCTATAGTCAACTTTTTCTTGAAAAACGGATGCTAAAATAAAAAATAATGTTTCAAAAATATTTTATAAAAAAATAAGCTTCATATATATGTGCTTCTATTCAAAAATGACCACAAAAAGCGTAAAATAATGATAAAATAATCATTTTGGCCATTGTAGGGCCGACACTTTGTTTACATCGTAGTCTATAGACTAGAGGTGTCTACACACCAAACAGCCTACAGGAGACTCCTTCTGACTGTACACAGACTGCAAAGAACTGCAAAAAACGAAGCACTTATTTTTTATTTTATTTTTTTCAGACGACGCCGACTGTAGTTACTGTATGGCAGTGGTGCCAGGTCTGCTCCTTATAAGCAACGTTGATCCTGTTTTCCTATAATGTTGCTAGTTGTGTGGGTTGCTTTTGTTTGGGCTTGTTTCTGAAGTGTAGTTGCTTATTTGGCCTTGCTTTCAACATTATTTTATAAAATAACTAATGTAATAGAGTTCAGAGGTGAAACTGGTCGCGCTTTTGGGCTTATTTTCATAGACCTGGTCGCGTATTTCACTCACAGAATCTGGCAACCCTAACCCGGCCGGAGGCAGCTCTGTTCTCCGTGCAGAGGAGGGAAAAAAAGAAAACAACAACACGGGCACTTGATGGACTATTACTAGCCTACTACTAGCTTTGCTTTGGATCCGATTGGAATAGGAATTGAGAGTTGAGATTGAGAATATGGTATTTAGTAAAAATATGCGACGGGAAAATGTCTCTGGCTTGTTTTGGCTTGGTTTTGGAGCAGTAGTAAACTATTCTACAACTCCCTCAATCTTACCGACGGCGAGGGGCGACTGAACAAAACTGAGCAAGTCCAGTTTTCCAGTTTTCGGTCGATAAGGTTCCCGACCCGCTGCCGAAAACCTGACGATGAGCTCCCGTTCGGCAACAGACGCTTTCCGCCGCCTTCCGCCGCCGAATCGTCGCCGAATCTGTGCGGTTAAAAGTGGCCTTAGGATGTAAACAAAGTGTCGGCCCTACAATGAAAAAGTTGACTATAGCTCCTTTAAGACGACTACAACCATCCTGTGAATGTCCTTATTAAATAATTATAACCAGGGTCTAACTAGCAATCTGCATAAAATACACTCTGGACTAGAAGTTTATTCAAGACACTGCTTCTCATGTGTACAATAGTACACACAGACTCATTCCTTTGTTAAATCACCCTGGTGTGAAGCTACAGCTGATGTAACCGTTGTGGAGGTGTGAACTCAGGGGTTGTTCTGCATCGACGCATGTCTGTGTGTGTGAGAGGCATGACGACACTGCCAGACATAAGATAGAGGACGGCGTGTGCCTGTGTGACCGTCAGGGCCGGACACAACCAGTAGTACTAGAGTGGCATGAAGACATGTCACAACCAGTAGTACTAGAGTGGCATGAAGAGATGTCACAACCAGTAGTACTAGAGTGGCATGAAGACATGTCACAACCAGTAGTACTAGAGTGGCATGAAGAGATGTCACAACCAGTAGTACTAGAGTGGCATGAAGACATGTCACAACCAGTAGTACTAGAGTGGCATGAAGACATGTCACAACCAGTAGTACTAGAGTGGCATGAAGAGATGTCACAACCAGTAGTACTAGAGTGGCATGAAGACATGTCACAACCAGTAGTACTAGAGTGGCATGAAGAAATGTCACAACCAGTAGTACTAGGGTGGCATGAAGAAATGTCACAACCAGTAGTACTAGAGTGGCATGAAGACATGTCACAACCAGTAGTACTAGAGTGGGCATGAAGACATGTCACAACCAGTAGTACTAGAGTGGGCATGAAGAAATGTCACAACCAGTAGTACTAGAGTGGACATGAAGACATGTCACAACCAGTAGTACTAGAGTGGGCATGAAGACATGTCACAGCCATTAGTACTAGTAAGACTCCCTAATCAGGAGATAAGCGACGGTCAGATCGTATTCACAAACTTCAATCAGGAGGGAATATGGGAAATGGGACAGATCCATGTTGATGACATGACTTTAGAGATACTGTGTGATTTGAGGGCAAAATCTGTAGGAGCAGTGTCCAAAAATGTGTTTTGCAAGAATCGGCCTCATGGTGGCGCTAGAAGAGGGCCATGTGAGAAATTAGGGGTTGTGGTTTGGCAGCCAAGGAATGTGTGTGCAAAGTTTGGCATGGATAGGGGCAATGGTGCCAGATATATGAGTAGGGCAAAAGTGTGACATGACACTTTTGACTGACTGACAGCTGGTGGAGGTTTTGATAGTAACTGCGACCTGATGGTTGCAACTAGGGTGGGCATGAAGAGATGTCAGGTGGGCGACCCTCAGGCGAGTCAGGCCGTACATGTTTTGAGGGTCTCACTCTCGTTCTAATGTAGTTCCTACTGGCGGAGGCTACGGAGCATTCACCAGACTAGCAGCAACACACTACTCTGTGTGAGTGACAGCGTAGGTGTAGCCTAGGGAAACTTTATTTGTCCACCGTTTAAAAGTTATTTTCTGTGTAAGCAATCGCTGATTCATACTGGATGTGTTGGGGAGCGTGACGCTGTTACTACATCTCATCTTTTCGACACCCGACTCTAACCCTCACCCTAACCTTACCCTCCGTGGAGTGAGTCGCTAACCCTCCGGTCGAAATGATGGGCGTTTGCAAAAGTGAGATTTCCCCATGTGTTGCTGGTGGTAAATAATGAATAGGGGGTTTCCACAGCTCATTCTCCCCACTCTATCCTGTGTTGTGGTCTGAACACTTCTCTGCTCTCTCTTCATCCTCTGAGTTCATGCATTCACTGCTGGTTTAAACCAGGCACGTAGGCAGTGTTAGGCAGACTAGGCGACCACCTACCAACTGAGATCTGAACTAACCTAAATTAGAAAATAGAAATTGAATGAAAACATCTCTATCTCCATTGTGTAAAGACCTGACTGGCTTCCCAAAAGAATGTTGCTCAACCAGTTCCTTCTCCTCTTCAATGGTAGGTGGCCGATAGCCTAGGCCTACTCAACTCGCTGAGAGATGTAACTTCTTCCTATTGTTTTCATTTGGTGACAGGGGTTTTACTTTGGGCCATCACTTGGCTTTACAAAGAATGAAAAGTGCACAGAAGTACGATGACAACCTCTCTAAATGGTCTGTGTCTCGTGTGTAGCCTACTCCACTATTGGACAACTTTAGTCACTAGTTATGTATTTAGAATATTATTATAAAACACATTAATCTCTCCAGCCCTAAACATTTTTTCCATTTGAAAATACCCGATCTACAAGCTCACAATGTGTTGCTATGCTGCACATTGTGAGCTTGTAGATCTGCTATTTTCTATAGCCTACATTTGAAAACTTGAAATGGGACATTCTGCCTAATGAGTACTTTTACTTTTGGTACTTAAGTACATTTTGAATTGCTGGCATTTCGGGGCTGGCACTTCGCTGGCATTTGGGCTGGCATTTCGCCTACCTTGACTGAAGTTGACTCTCATTCCTGCCTACGCCAGTGGTTTAAACAAAGTGAAATAAACAAAATCATAGCCTACTTTAGAACGCTATTCTGTTCTGATCCTTACAGGACTTAAATGTTGTTTATGCATTTCAGTGAGTGATTTATTACTAGCAGTGAGCAGTGCTTCATTGTTCTGTGAGTGCATTTTGTGAGCAGTCTGCCCGTCACAGTCCCTCCCTCCCCTCTACAGAGAGGGAGAGACACTACTTTAGTGGTGAGTGTTGGTGGCTCTAAAATGCTGCCCACGGTGCTCACCCAACCAACATGAATACATGTTACAGATATATTTTGTGGTATTTTTTCCATTGGCAAAAATATATCTAAAACATATTTTCCCCCAATTTTGATCGGGTGAGCAGGATGCACGTTTGGGAGGGCTCTTGAGGTAGATCCATTCATTCATTCATTCATTCACCTATATTCATGTCCAGTATTATGCAGGCTATAATTGATTTGATAGGCAATTAAATGTCACTGTCAAATGTTGTCCCAGTCTGCATTTTACACACTGGAAACACATGTAGCCTATTTAACATTTAGCAGTCACTGTTTAGCTTCCCATTGGACCTGTAACTGTGTGGACTGCAGAGTGAGTAGAGGGAGGAGCACAACCCCAGGAGGGGGCTTCAGTCAGTGCTAGACTGAGTCCAGCATGTTGTTGGGGCCGGGGGGGAAGGGGCAGGGATTCCCCTGCTGATGACGACGTCGCATCGGAGTTGGTGACGTCAGGATTGTCCACAGCAGTGTCCAGCAGCGCTAGGAGGATGGACAGAGAGGAGAGAGATGGAGGCTGGTGGTGGAACTCTGAGGAGGAGGATTACAACACGGGATCATGGAGGACAGGAACCGAGGAACAGAGCTGTTGTGGAACAACAAGAAGGCTCTGCTAACAACAGAACGGTAGCAGCAGATGTTAGCCTCCTCCCATATTAGCCACAGTTAGCCTGAAGCTGAGGATCATGTAAACAGCTTTGTGGTAACTTTTTAAGGGATTGCACCTTAGTAGCACTTAGTATGCGAGGTTTTCCCCCTGAGCCCGGTTGCCAGACTGTTGTGCTCTGCATCTTGGCTGTAGTAGCCTAGGCTAACTATGGACATAAACAATACTTCCACAATACTTTACCAGGTAAAACATTTGAGTACTTTTTCCACCACTGCATGTTCAGGAGCAGAGCTACACTGCTCAGCCGACAGCCTGTTGCCACTTGGCAGAGGCAGCAGAAATCCATCCTCATCCCTTTCTCTGCAAGATGAGCGCTATGCCAGGTTAGCCTGAGGTTGGCAGACTGTTGTGTGCTGGCTCTTGGCTGTAGACAGCAGCTACTGACTATAATATGGACTTGAACCCGAGGCTCCCCTCGTCAGACCAACGCACACTTGGCAGAGCAGCAGACTCATCTCTTTTCTGCCTCGCACTTTGCTCTTCGAGGATGAGCCGCGCTATGCGATTCTCCCTCTGAGCCCGGTTGGCAGACCGTCATGTTTCCACCTTAACCATGCTTCTAGCGAGGTAAACAAAGAGCCCCGGCAGGCTAAACAAACGTTCAGATTTCAGAAATAAAGTGCCGTTCAACCAGAATTGCATGTTGCTCCCGTATTGTTTAATAAAAAGCATTTTTATCAGATCATTATCTGTTTCCCCCATGTATTTTCGGACCGGTTTTTGCGAGGCTACGCCCACATTTCAGTGTCCATAGATGGGGTTGTTCGCGTGTGGAAAACCAGGAAATACAAGGGGAAACATAAAATGCTTTTTATTAAACAATACGGGAGTTGCATGTAATTATGCGGCATCTATTCTGACACAAATAAGTCTTTGTTAAGCACTTTATTTCTGAAATCTGAACGTTTGTTTAGCCTGCCGGGGCTCCTTGTTTACCTCGCTAGAAGCATGGTTGAGGTGGAAACATGACGGTCATATGGCCGTCATGTTTTGCCACTTGGCAGAGCAAAGCGCCATCCTCATCCTCTTTCTCTGCAAGATGAGCGCTTTGATTGATTGATTGAAGGCTTTATTAGAAGTTTGCATAGGAAAATGTACAGATTCATGACGGTACAGTTCACTGGTACAAGGTCTACTAAAAGGAGATCCATGAAAAGACTAAGCTTATTTCAACAGGAAACCATTTAAGTATCTCATATAACATTGAATGACAGACAAATAGAACACAGTACTATGCAGTAGATATGTAAAGAAAAAGGGGGAAAAAAAAGAAAAGAAAACAGTAAATCTAAACAAACAGTAAGTATATACAAGGAATATACAGTAAATCTAAACAGACAGTAAGTATGTACAAGGAATATACAAGTATACAAGTATATACAAGGAAGGGGCAGGGAGGGTAGGGTTGGGCTAGGTTTTTTACCAGTTGCGAACGGCTGCTGCCTGTAAGTGGTTTTTCAGGGCAATTTTAAAGGATGCTAGTGATCCACACTCCTTTATGGCCTTCGGTAAGGCATTCCACATTTTTGTGGTATAGCAGAAGAACGAGTTCGACCCTTTCTTTGAGTTGACTCTGGGTTGAACGTGATCTGTGGCACTGCCTCTGGTGTTGTAATTATGGACATCCTTAACGTTTATAAAGTATTTTGACAGGTACTTGGGTATCATAGTGGTGTAGTGTATCTTGTACACCAGGCCCATTGCAAGTTGCTGTACTCTGTCATCTACTCTGAGCCACCCCACTCTTAACTGGTGAGTAGCGGTGAGGTGAGTCTGATAGGGAAGGTTAAGCAGGACCCTAATTAGTTTATTTTGGGCTGTTTGGAGTTTAGTTTTAAGGGCTTGTGGGGCGTCACGATACCATACGTGGACTCCGTAGTCAAAGAGGGGCTGGATTATTGCACCAGCTATGGTCTTCAGTGTGTTGAAGTTGACCATTGGGGCGATCCTCTGTAGGAAACGAGTTCGTTGGTTGATTTTTTGTATTACTTTTGAAGTCATCTTTTCGCTGGAAAGATTAGCTTCAAGGATACATCCTAAGTAAGAGATTTCGTTTTTTCGTGTTATGACCTTGTCACCCACTTTGATTGTGAAGTCATCTACCTTTTTGAGGTTATGATTTGATCCAAAGAGGATGGACTCGGTTTTTCCCAGGTGAATTGATAATTTGTTGTCGTTAAGCCATGTGCAGATCTTACTCAGTTCAGAGTTAAGTGTCTTTTCAACCTGCAAGTGGTCCTTGCCCGAGACTAGGAGAGCCGAGTCATCCGCGAACAGGAACAGGTTGCAGTCGCAAGCAGATGCCATGTCGTTCACGTATATTAGGAACAACAGAGGTCCCAGTATGCTACCTTGAGGAACACCACAGCTTACTGGGAGGGGGGGGGACAGGGTTCCGTTAATCTCCACCACCTGTTCCCTCCCCACCAGGTAAGATTGCATCCAGCTCACTGCTGCGCTGTCAAGACCGATGGCTTTTAGTTTCTCAATCAGAATAGCATGATCCACGGTGTCAAATGCCTTCTGGAGGTCCATCATGACCATGCCACTATATTTGCCCTGATCCGCTTCGCGTTTGATTTGGTCAGTCAAATAGAGAAGGCATGTGTCAGTGGAATGGGATTTTCTGAATCCAGATTGGAACTCGTAAATCAGATTATTCTCATCGAGATATCTTGCAATCTGTTCGTAGACTATTTTCTCCATGACTTTGGATATGGAGCTAAGAATGGAAACGGGGCGGTAGTTTCCAGGGTCTAGTTTGCTACCTTTTTTGTGCAGGGGGGTTACTTTTGCTAGTTTGAAGTCCTGGGGGACATGACCCTGTTCGATGGAAAGGTTAATTATGTGGGTAATGATTGGAGCAATGGTGGCGGCTGAATCTCTGAGAAATCTAGCTGGGATTTTATCAAGGCCAGTGGCCTTGTGCTGAGGTAGGGCGCTCAATTTTTTAAACACTTCATCAGTTGTCACTGTGGAAAGTTTAAAGCTGTCTTTTTTGACGCCCAGTTTTTTGTAGAATTTTTTAACAAATTCTTCACCATACCGCCCAGATGGGGCGACCAGTCTTTCGACCAGTGAACGGGCTGTGGTGGTAAAGGTTTTGTTAAGATGGGTAGCCACTTCACCTTTGTCAGAAATGAGAGCGGCGTCCGTTTTGATGTTTATGTTGTGGCATATGGTTTTTGATTTTAAGCCTAATTGGTTGTTAAGCAACTTCCATAGGTCTCGTGGTTTGTTTTTGTATTCATCGATTTTGTCGTCGATGTAGTTTTTTTTGGCGGATCTAACTAGGGCGCTATGTGAAGTAAAGTTTTCCCTCTGAGCCCGGTTGGCAGAACTGTTGTGTCTTGGCTTAGCTGAACTCGGCTGTAGCAGCTACTAACTATCATAAACTATGGACATAAACAATACTTTAGCAGGTAAAACATGTGAGTACTTTTTCCACACTGCATGTTCAGGAGCAGAGCTACACTGCTCAGCCTGTTGCCACTTGGCAGAGAGACAGCCATCCTCAGTCATGATCCACTTTGCTGTGTGCTTGTGTGTGTGTGTGTGTGTGTGTGTGTGTGCGTGTGCGTGTGCATGTGTGTGTGTGTGTGTGTGTGTGCGTGTTTGTGCGCACGTTTAGAATGAATAATAATAAATTATGTTTCTTACATAAGCTTGATGTTTTTATGTTGCACTCCAAGTGACTGAGGAAAAATATATTTCATGTGATGTACATGGAGAATGTGATTATTGATTATTGACCAGCCAAGTAACCCTGAAACATGACGGTCGACTAGGGCTATGGGGTTAAAGGGATAGTTCACCCCCAAACTGACTTTATTTATATTGATTAGGCATGGAGACTTGAATTTATGGATCTTGTTTTTAGGTTTTGTTTTGAGGAAAAATATCCATGAATTCAAGTCTCCATGGGGGGAGTAATAATAATAATAATTATTATTATTATTTAAAAAAATCATTTTGGGGGTGAACTATTTTTTTTGTCAATATTGACAAATAAAATATACAAAATATATTCAATGTTATGAGTTTAAAAAAAGTTGTACCCCAATTGAAACAAGCCCAAAAGCTTTCTTGTGGTGTTTATAATCCTTTTAGTTGACCTTGTACCAGTGAACTGAACTGTCATGAAACTGTACCTTTTCCTTTAATACCTCTAATAAATTCTTCAATCAATCTATCAGGTGAGAACCAGGGGAGAGACCACAACCTATGCCCAGCCTAGGACCGACCAGGACGGGGAGTGGAAATGGAACAACAGGGGTCCATCTGATCTGGTTCCAGTTGATCCTCTGGGGGTCCTCCATGAGGTCATCCTGGGGGTCCTCCATGAGGTCATCCTGGGGGTCCTCCATGAGGTCATCCTGGGGGTCCTCCATGACTCCTCCTCAGTGTGAAGCTGCTCAGAGCTCAGTTCAGAATGGATTCCTCTGGGGTAAGTGGAGCCCTACAAATACAACCTCTGTCATCTTACATATAGGCCCTTTTACATAGGCTATTAACACTCTGTAATATTACATATACACAGCCATAGATCCATATTGGCTATAACACTCTGGGCAGCTTGCACCAACACGGTTTAAGCCTTAAACTGGTTTAAATCAAGGTTTATCTTTTAATCAGCTTGCACCAAACCTTAAATCTAGTTTTCATTAATCAGGTTTAGTTTTAAACCATCCTTTTAATCTTGGTTTGAATTTTCACTGTACATCTGGATTACTGTTAATCCTGTTGCACCACTACTTTAAACTTTGATTTAAACATCAGTAAGGGATTAATTTTAAACTTGCTGTAGAGGTGGTTTAAATGCAAACATCCCATTGACATGAATGGGGGTCCCCCTCCTGTGAGGGAAGCCTCAGCAAGCCCTGCAGGCTTGCAACTGTAAGCTGTGGACAGCGTTTCACAACTGAAAACAAACATCTCATCATATTGTTGTCTTCAATACATCCTTGTACTGTAGTACTGTACATCGGCTATTTTAAATTAGCGAACATTAAATATTTACAGGGACATAATACAGACATTTGCGCCGCACCGCACCTCACCGTCGTATGACTGAGCGTTATATATATATCTTTTTTTTATTGTTTTGTTTTGGCTGCAGGCGCTCTTCTTAACATAGGCCTGCCACATTCTCCTAGAAGTGAATAAAAGAGTAACGCTAATGATTTGTTTACATCGAAATCCAAGATGGAGGACATTTAATCCATGAATTAATCGCAGGTTATAGTTTTAATCACAGGTTAAGGGTTTAATCACAGATGTGTTAAGCAATGCTTAAATTTAAGTGGTGCAACGTACCTCGATTTAAAATAAATCCTAGATCAACAAAACCATGATTAACCCTAAACTAAGATTTATTTAATCCCTCTTGGTGCAAGCCGCCCAGTGTAATATTCCTTAATACTCAGACATAGATCTGTCCTATCCACAGTCAGTTAGCAGACTGATCTCTGTGGCAGACAGTAAAATGCTCCGTATTGCATGTGTTCTCACCCAATAATTAATGCCTCAGACTTAGTCAGATAATAATCCTCTATAGTTTCATATCCCTTTGAAAGTAAATAAATGCAGGTTTTCTGCCAGAAATGTGACCAGTTGTAGACTAAATATGTCAAAGTGTCAGAAAAGCCAAATTACACTGATGTGATTATATTGACATTTCCATTTTAAATTATGTCTCAATGGACGAGTACCGGGAGCTCCGCCCCCACCTCTCCGCCGAGACCTCCGACCAGAATCACAATACTCAGACACCATTCACTTGAATGGATATACAGCGGATTTTACACATTAAATATTAATTCCGTTTTGGACCCAGAGCTTCGAAATCTCGTGCAATCCGTCAACAAAGGCCTGGATATGCATTGGAAAAATATGTAGACCTTTAAACTTTTAAAACAATACGACAAAGGAATATATAAGGACACAACAGCAGAATGAGGAAATCGCCTGTCTGCTGGACCTATACAGAGCCGTTTTCACTTTTCACTGATTTGTTTAGAGGCTATTACTCTCCATTACACAAACAACCAACCAGAATAAACTGCTTCAAATGTGGGCTACATGTTTCTTATCATGCCGATTGCTTATAAATCTTATCTATTTTGATATCTCTGGCGTGAAATGTTCGCGATTCCTGAGAAGTTTAGCTGCCGAGCCGCAGCAAGTAGGGTGTCGCACCAAATTCTGGGCCCTGGTACAAGGATTCGCTGTGGGCCCACATGAATGTTCTTCATCGTGGGATTTCAAAAATAGCAAATCTACAAGCTCGCAGCGCGGCACTCAGTGCCACGCTATGAGCTTGTATATCTGCTATTTTTCAATCGATAAAGTCTAAAATAATTAAGGCCCTTCCACCTTGGGCCCTGGTAAGTCAGTCCCACTTTTCCCCCCCTTGTGACGGCCCTACCCACAGCCTGCAGTCGAAATACAACACTTCGCGTCGCTACCCCTGTTCATTCAGACATTCACAGACGTACATTACATATCAGTTGCTATTTAACATAACAAATAAGGTGTTTGTAGTCATGGCTTATTGTCGTTTAGGCCAATACAGTCCATTCATATTTAAATTGGTTTGAAACGGCTTTCTGTGGTCCAGCAACCATGGACATGTTCCTTATTCCTCTGCTGCGACCTTATATATTCCTATGTCGTATTGTTTTAAAAGTTTAAAGGTCTAAATATTTTTTCCAATGCAGATCCAGGCCTTGTTGATGGATTGGAAGATATTTCGAAGCTCTGGTTCCAAAACGGAATTAATATTTAATGTGTAAAAATCCGCTGGATGTCCATTCAAGTGAATGGTTCCTTTAGAGGCGGCTGTGATTCTGGTCGGAGGTCTAGGTGGAGGGGGGCGGAGTTGCGATAGGTTCACTGTAGTCAAAAAGGGCATCTCTGATAATAAAATCTAAGAAAAAGACCCGCTCACTGTCAAGAACTTACAAAAATAAATGCAATTTGACGTTTCTGTCATTTAGACCTTCATCTTTCAGGACAGACAATGTCTCCAACTCTAGTAAAAAAATAAAATAACTATTTTGTTGCTCATTGAATCAAAGGAGGAAATGATTTTAATGACTCACATGCGCCCTCTACAGTCTACAGATGGTCAATATAAATTACCACCAAAGACCATTGATCACCTTAGGCTTATAAACACACAGTTTATTTATTGATCTGACTCTATCATGCATCATTACTATGTCTAAATAGAAGCCTATAACATGATGAATAATAGATGATGATTATGAGAGAGTTTAACAATCTGTATTAAACAGCAGTGTGAGTGAGGTCTAAGTTAATCTTGTTGTGACCATGATGTCTGTTTTGCGTTTTAATAGCTGAGTTTAATAGCAGGGACCCTTGTGTTGCAGATTAAAAATGTTCATAGATTTCTTAGACAGCTTAGACTTGTTTGACAGCACTATCAGTGTATGTTGGATTAATGTTTATTTTCAGACATTTAACCACTTGAACTGTCAATGCTTAGTCTACTCTTTTCCCTCTGCACCAAACCTCTTTGCCAGAAATAGATGTGAGCTTGCAGATCTACAAGCTCACAGTGCGAGGCGTTATGAGCTTGTAGATCTGCTATTTTTGGCTAATGTGCCACACAGAATAGGGAAGCTAGGGTTCAAGTGCTTAATGTAAACAAACATGATCCTATCACACAAAGATTTGGCGGCCCACCCTGTAGTAACTCTGAGGACCCCCTGTTGAAGACTGTTGGTTAGAATGGCGCACCACTAGGGCTGTCACCATTATGACATTTTACATGCCGATTCATTGTCACTCAAATAATTGCGATTAATGAAGCTTTGAAGTTACACATGGCAGATACTGTATGACACATAAAGAAATGACTGACATATTTGACTACTTTATACTTGGAAAAGAACCTTGATAGTGGATCGCAACGCGTTTTGAGCTCGTAGATCTGCTATTTCCACAATTTTTTTTAAAATGTTTGAAAATATGATAATTTTTCAACATGGAAAGTTTATGTAGTAATTGTGACAGCCCTACGCACCACAGTGAGCTGCAGGCTGGTGTACTTATGCTGACATTGGGATGAGTTTGAATCCCGTGAGAGGCTAACGTTCATTTACAGTATTTATTGATTCATTGATGCATTGATTTTTATGCTTTAAATGCTCTGAATAGTTACCATACGTGACACATGTTTACTCAGACTACAATGGTGAATATAAGAGTTGCATTTATAAAACATATAAAATGTATTGTTGAGACTGGGAGCTCCAAGAAGCTCCAGATGATTGTAAATGTTGGGGTGCCTCCTCCTCCACCAACCTTATGTATAGATTCATGTGTAGCATCTGAGTGTTAATGACATCATTGCTGTCATAACTAACCTATACGTCAGGGGTCTTCAACAGGGGGTCCGGGACCCCTAGGGGGTCCTCAGAGTTACTACAGGGTGGCCGCCAAATCTTTGTGTGATAGGATCATGTTTTTTACATGAACCACTTGAACCCCTAGCATCCCTATTCTGAGTGGCACATTAGCCAAAAATAGCAGATCTACAAGCTCACAACGCCTTGCGCTGCGAGGCGTTGTGAGCTTGTGGATCGTCTATTCCTGGCAGAGAGTTTTGGTGCAGAGGGAAAGGAGTAGACTAACTATTGACTTAAATGTCTGAAAATACACATTAATCCAACATACACTGATAGTGCTGTCAAACAAGCCTAAGCTGTCTACAATCTAAAAACATTTTTAATCTGCAACACAATTGCATACACTATATATTGGGGGGTCCCTGCTTCATCTCTCTCTCAGCAAAGTGGTCCTTGGCCTGAACACGTTGAAGACCCCTGCTCTACGTAGTTCTGTGAGATTGTCCTCTTGTCAGTGGAACCACTGTCTGTATGTTCAAAACTAAACATGATGGAAGTCTGTTTATTGTATTTCCTTATTTAGTGTTTAATTTATATTTTATTGTGATATGGATCTCCTTCACAGGAAGAAGAGGTTGTTGTCCTGTTTGTCAACAACGTAGAAGGAAGTTCCACAACTCAACGTGACTTCTGCACGACGTCTCTTCATCCAATCAACAATCACTACGGTATGTTGGCATTGAGACCTAAAACAGTGGTTCTCAACCTGTGGGTCGGGACCCTCAGGGGGTCCCCAAATTATTTTGGGGTGTCACCAGATGATTAACTTAATGTGCAACATTGATTTCTCACTCAACAGTAAACAAACCAACATAAAGTTTAAGTGTATAGAGGGTATCTGCACATTTCTAAACATTGGCCAAATTATCAAATATTAGAGACAGAAATTGTGAGACGTTGTGAGCATTTAGATCTGCTATTTTCACAATAGAACCATGTTGTACAAAATATAAAGCCTCAACTCTTAGTGCTCTTCAGGGTGGGGGGTCCCCAGAATGTGATTATTTTGAGGGTCACAGCCTGAAAAGGTTGAGAATCACTGACCTAAAAAGGCATTGATGCGAACAGTTATGTGTAAAACATCTGTAGTTACTATGACGACGGCTTACGTGGTCTCCACTTGATGGGGTCTCATCATAAACCTGAACACCAGAATGAGTGGAGGACTGAATGCATCAAAACCTCTATGTGACCGGGAAGTGGAAGTGGAACAGCGGGGGTCCATCTGATCTGGTTCCAGTTGATCCTCTGGGGGTCCTCCATGAGGTCATCCTGGGGGTCCTCCATGTCTCCTCCACAGTGTGAAGCTGCTCAGAGCTCAGTTCAGAATGGATTCCTCTGGGGTAAGTGGAGCCCTAGAAATACAACCTCTGTCATCTAATATTCCTTAATACACAGCCATAGATCTTACATATAACACTGTGTGTGATATTCCTTAAAGCTATACTGTGTAAGATGCCCAACTAGTGGTCATTAGCCCGTGGTCAAACCGCGGTCGCGTCCGCGTCTTTCGGCCGTTTTTCGTACCTTCAGACCCCCGCGTCTGCCTCCACCTCGCTGAGATCTATCTTTTGAGGGGTCCCTTGTTCCTGTGCGTTCAGTAATTCCAGAGATACGGACTCCTTCACCCTGCCTGGTAGGCGAAATTACCTAGAGAAGGGATGGTACAAACGGGCGACAACAAATATGGCTGCCATAGCGACCCCACTTCAAGATGCGCTGTGATTGGCCGGCAGTTGTATAACCCTCGCTGTGATTGGCCGGTAGTGTGATGACGCAATTTTGGCGCGAGAGCCGGTCCCCGGCAAGGATCGCAGTTTACATATATAGAGAAGGCTTTACAGGCTGAAATTCACGGAGTGGGTGTTCTAAAACTTTAGCGATTTAACAGTTAGGACAATTTTAAGATTTGTTTTATAAAAAAAGTTACATGGTACAACTTTAATACTCAGACATAGATCTGTCCTATCCACAGTCAGTTAGCAGACTGATCTCTGTGGCAGACAGTAAAGTGCTCCAGCTCCGTATTGCATGTGTTCTCACCCAATAATTAATGCTTCAGACTTGGAGTCAGATAATAGTCCTCTATAGTTTCACATCCCTTTGAAAGTTCTGGCAGAAAACGTGCATTTATTTATAAATGCACATTTTCTTCATTTTCTGCCAGAAACGTCCAGTTATAGACTTATGTCAAAGTGTCTGAAAAGCCACATTACACTGATGTGATTATATTGACCATTCCATTTTAAATGTGTCTCCAACTGTTGTCAGAAAGGGGATCTCTGATAATAAAATCTAAGAAAAACACCTGCACACTGTCAAGAACTTCTGGGAAAATCTTGGGTCATTTAGACCTAGGCTGTTGTGTGTTGTAAATTCACCATGAGCAAAATATTCTCCATTCTCCATGGTGGGAAATGATTGTAATGACTCACCTGCGCCCTCTGCAGTCTACATATATGGTCAATATAACTAAATATTACTACCATAGACCATTGATCACCTTATAAACAAACTGTTTATTAATTTATCTGACCCTATCATGCATCATTACTATGTCTAAATAGAAGCCTACAGAGTAACATAATGAATAACAGATGATGATGGCGAGAGAGTTTAGAAACAACTGTAAACAAACTGTGAGGTCTAAGTTAATCTTGTGACCATGATGGCTGTTCTGTGTTTTAATAGCTGGGTTTATACTCTATGACAGGGGTCTTCAACGTGTTCAGGCCAAGGACCCCTTTGCTGAGAGAGAGATGAAGCAGGGACCCCCCCTATATATATATATATACATATATATATATATATATATATATATATATATATATATATATTTATATATTGTATACAGTTTACAGTTTAGGCATTTAGCAGACGCTCTTAATCCAGAGCAATTTACAAGAAGCAAGGTGATACAACAAAATGTTCGTTGATTTCTTAGACAGCTTAGACTTGTTTGACAGCACTATCAGTGGATGTTGGATTAATGTGTATTTTCAGACATTTAACCACTTGAACTGTCAATACGTCCAACTCCAAACCTCCCTGCCAGAAATAGCAGATCTACAGGCTCACAACGCCTTGCGCAACGCCTCGCTTGTAGGTCTGCTATTTTTGGCTAATATTTTAATCAGAATAGGGATGCTAGGGTTCAAGAGGTTAATGTAAAAAAAAAAACATGATCATATCACACAAAGATTTGGCGGAACCCCTCTGTAGTAACTCTGAGGACCCCCTAGGGGTCCTGGACCCCCTGTTGAAGACCCCTGCTCTATGAGTTGTTTATGGTCAGGTTTAGGTGTGGTTAGAATGGACACCACAGTGAACTGCAGAATGGTTTACTTATGATGACAATGAGATGAGTTTGAATACCGTGAGAGGCTAACGTTGATTGATTGATTGATTGATTGATGTGTTGATTTTTAAGCTTTAAATTAGGGGTGGGCGATATGGTGATACATATCATTGAGACGATACAATGTCTCCACGATATGCCTTTTCAGAGATATCGTATATATTGTGATACAATGAGGGAGCCTTATAAAAACAATCCTGTTGAATTGTTAATAGAGAAATTCATTGCAGAATTCATTTAAACCTGCATTTTGGTCTAAATCCGTAGTTCATAAACTTTAAAATGTCAACGTCTCCCCTTAACTCTGACAGAATTTGTATACTGTCAGTTACAGTATTTTCTGGACTATAAGGCGCACCTGACTATAAGGCGCACTGTCAATGAATGGTCTATTTTCAAACTGTTTTCATATATAAGGCGCACCTGACTATAAGGCGCACATAATAGACGCTACCGTTGCGTTATGCATCCAACAGATGGAGCTGTGCTAAAGGGAATGTCAATGTCAATGAATGATCCATATATAAGGCGCACTGGACTATAAGGCGCACTGTCGTTTTTTGAGAAAATTAAAGGCTTTTAAGTGCGCCTTATAGTCCGGAAAATACGGTACATACTTGTAAGGGTCAATTTAGACCTCCCAAAAGGACCACAGAGAGTCCCTGGACCCCACATTGAGGACCACTGTCTAAATGGTCTGCTACTCTTTTTTTCTTTTAGTTTGTGTTACCAATTAATTAACTGGTAATAACCATAAAAACCAACATGAAAAGGAATCGTGATAAGATTGTGTATCGATCGTGATACAGCTTGGATAAATATTGTGATATTGTATTTTTTCTTATCGCCCAGCCCTACTTTAAATGTGCTGAATAGTTACCCTACGTGACACATGTTTACTCAGACTACAATGGTGAATACAATAGTTGCATTTATAAAACACATAAATGTATTGTTGAGACTGAGAGCTCCAAGAAGCCAAAAAATAGCCGATCTACAAGCTCACAACTCGTTACGATTTATTTTGTCACAATCACAGGGGTTAAAGTTGTCAGTCCTGGGGACTGATTTCAGTCTTGAGGATGCCATAGAGGCTGTTTATGAGATCAGTGCAGATCTGCAAAAAAATTAATAAATAAGGGGGAGGTGTAGCGATGAATGACAAAGTCATCAAAATGCTAGTCAAGTGATCTCTAAACTAAAAAGCAGTTATCATTTCAAAATATGAGTATTTGAATTGGCAAGACTGGCATAGAATACAACTGAACTTCAGAAGATACTTCTATAAAATGAAGCATGGACTGGCCCACACACATTCAGTGAATGCAGTTCAGAACTTCAGGGAAACACCCCAAATATTGGTGTGTGTTGCGTGTGCCATGTTTTAAAGATCACATATTGTCTAAAAATATTTTTCAGTCTCTGGATTTTCTATTTATTTTTGCTTTAACCCCTGCAATCATCATGATATGATATTGTCATATCGTCCCATCCCTGGTCATAACTAACCCTATTGTTGTGTCAGATTGTCCTCTTGTCAGTGGAACCACTGGTGTACCTAACTGAACATGATGGAAGTCTGTTTATTGTATTTTTATTATTTTTTAATTATTACATTGTTTTTATTGTGATATGGATCTCCCTTCACAGGAAGAAGAGGTTGTCTTCATGTTTGTCAACAATGTAGAAGGAAGTTCCACAACACAACGTGACGTCCTTCTGCACGACGTCTCTTCATCCAAACAACAATCACTACGGTATGTTGGCATTGTGATCTAAAATCAAATAAACAGGCATTGATGCGGACAGCTAGGTGTACAACATCTGTAGTTACTAGGACAATATCTGTATTTACTAGGAAGGATCTGTAGTTACCAGGACGATATCTGTAGTTATAGGACGACGGCTGACGTGGTCTCCACTTGATCAGGTCTCATCATAAACTTGAACACCAGAATGAGTGGAGGACTGAATGTATCAAAAGTTCAAAACCTCCTTATCTGGGAAGCACAAACGTATGGAGCACACAATCAGCAGGTGGTGTGATTAATTACCCCACTCCAGTCTCAAAGCACCAGTCAATTGTGTGCCTTATACGTTTGTGCTTCCAAAACACACGTATGTTCCTAAAAGAAGTTTTCATCATATGTTCAGTCCAGCAATCATTTCAGCTCTGGCTCTGTCGCTGACAGAGAATGTTCGAGATATTTTACTAAACACACGTTTTCTGCCACAACTTAACTGACTCCAAGTCTTAGGAATTAATTATTGGGTGAGTGCACAGCACACGCAGCGCAGAGAACTTTGTTGCCGCGGGGAATCAGTCTGCTAACTGTACGCGTACAGTCCTATTCAGGGGCGGCATAGCTGAATGGTTAGGGAGGGGAAAAAAATTAAAAGCTTCTGCGAACCCAGATTAGTCTTTCACTGCTATAGAGCCATGTTGTGTATAATAATTATTATTAATATTATTAGTGTCCATATCTTGTTATAAAACAGAACATAAGGTTTTATTCTCATAGTTTATACATGCCTCAGACATATTATTGTAGTGCAGTGGATCTGTAGTTATCTTATGTTGACAGTAACGAAAAAACACTAGAAAAATATTGTTCCTTCGAAACAATTGTGGGCTCGCTTCAAGCCAGAAAACAATGGCTATAAAAGCACAAAATGTAAAGATCGCAGGCAGTGCTCTCTTTGACGTTACTGACGTCAAAGATTGGTCCATTTTGTTCCAAAAATGTGTTGTGCAAAAGTTGACCCGCTGGTGGCGCTATAACAGGCCAATGTGAGAAGGTTGGTATCTGTTCCTTGACCTATTGGGAATGTGCTTGCAAGATTTCACGCACATCCCAGGCTGTGTTCATGATTTGAGGTGTTTTTGGCTTTGGACACTTTATCGCTGCTTGCAGCTATATTTATTATTATTATTTTATAATTTTTTTGTGTGCACTTCATAGGCATGTTAGATAAAGGTCCTTAGATTGCGTGTAGAATGTTTCATGCAAATTGCAAAAAAAATCCTAGAATAAAAACGGGTTTAAGCGTTTTACAAACTGCTCAAAATTATATAGCGCCCCCCTTTGGCCATTTGGGGTAAGATTGGTTTCAGTGATATTTGAACTAACCCTCTACACTATTTTGTCATGAAAATGTGACTTTGCTTGTATGTTTTAGAGGCAGAAGAATAATTTGCATAAAAATGCAATATTGTTTGAATTATTTAAAAAAGCATGTTTCAATGTTAAAGAAATCCGATCTGACAGATCTTTAGATATCGGTCCAAAGTTCACGTAAAAAAAGTTTTGTGCACGTGACGCGAAAATTCCAGAATAAAAGCGGGTTTACGCGTTTTACAAACTGCTCAAAGTGGCGGAAAATCGAAGGGCGGAGCTTACTTAACAACGACACAGATGTCTTCCGCTTGAGTCAAAGCACGCGTGTAACAAGTTGCATGTCTTCAAACGAAACGAGTCATGACTTATGCCCGTTTGAAGTTTGAATTTTCAGACGCTTCGTATAGCGCCCCCCTTTGGCCGATTGGAATAAAATTGGTTTCAGTGATACTTTGACTAACCCTCCACATCTTTGCCAAATGCCATGAACGTGTAACTTTGCATGTATGATTTAGAGGCAGAAGAATAATTTGCATAAAACCGCAATATTGATAGAATTATTAAAAAATTATATTTCACTTTAAAAGAAATCCGCCGAGATTAGTTTGACCGTATTGGTCCAAAGTTCATGTGAAAAAAGTTTTGTGCGCGTATCGAAAAAAACCCAGGAGGAGATAGATTTTTTACTGTTTTTCATATAATTCCGAATTGTGGGAGACCTAAAGGTCAGAGGTCAAAAGTTAGAGGGTAAAAGTTGTTCGGCATGAGGAGACGCATAAGTGTATACAGGTTTCATGGCTGTAACTCAAACACAGCATGAGCTATACCTGTTCAAAGTTCGCACTTTCGAAGGCTTCCTACAGCGCCACCATTTGGCCGATTGCTATAGAAAATAATAGCACACTTCGCCACTGTAAACTGAACACATTGATGTTTTTATTTTCATTTTCTCACTAAGTATGTAGGAGTAGAAAGGAACCGAAGTTCCCGTCTACTGATTGCCTGATAGATAAATAAATAATGACAATAACCAAAGTGTGCTCGCCTTATAGGCGAGCCCACAATTACATGGATGCACCTGGGACATATCTTCACTGATGTAGCGTGAACTCATCAGGGTTTCGGGTCTCGCAGCATCATACCCCTCATCCAGGTCCACTCCTGCTCTCACCAGGTCTTCTCCTGCTCTCACCAGGTCCACTCCTGCTCTCACCAGGTCCTCTCCTGCTCTCACCAGGTCCTCTCCTATGTTTCACCAGGTCCTCTCCTACGTCTCACCAGGTCCTCTCCTGCTCTCACCAGGTCCTCTCCTGCTCTCAGGTCCTCTCCTACATCTCACCAGGTCCTCTCCTATGTCTCACCAGGTCCTCTCTTGCTCTCACCAGGTCCAGGACCAGTGCGTTGCACCAGACTCCCAGTACCAGACACTTCATTCAGGAGCGGTGGATTCCTGAGCCGCAATGGTACTAACAGTAATTGTTATTATATTTCAGGTACTTATAATATATGACTCAGACAAACATATTATGTTGACAGTAACAGTAACAGTTATTATATTTCAGGTACTTCTATGACTGGTGGTGATGTTTAAGAAAGTCTCTCTGTTTAACTTACACCTGGTCCATTATATGGTTTTATACTGCCATCTACTGACCAAACACATTAAAGACCCAAACAACACTTCAGTTTACCATAATTCCACATAGGTGAGTCAATATAAGGTTTAACCCCCAAACAATTGATACTAAAGGTTTTTCATTGGATTCTGGTGTGCTAAATAACATACTCAAAATCTACCTCCCAGAAAGCCGCCATTTTCAAGAGGGCGTCCGAGTTGACAGCGGGGAGCTTAAAATATCTTGAATGGAAAAGATTTTGCTAATATTTTGTCAACTGATTCTGGTACCTCTGGACATGCTTTAGATACTAAAAATAGAGGAGAATATTCCTTTCGGAAAGGCGTCATGTTCAAGATGGCGCGTGACTGGCGTCCACGATGGCTGCAGGAGCTTTAAATGCCTATAAACTGGGATTTAATATGTAAAAAATCATAACAATTATGCACTTGGTGACACGTTTTTGACTTTTGGCATGGTGTTGGGTATGGACATAAGGTTTTCAAAAACCATCGGCAACAAGTTGGGCTTGCCCCCTAGTGGTCTGTTTGAAATTAATCCATTATTAACTCATTGACTGCGCCGCCACGAGTACCCCGAGTTATTCCCATTGTCTGAGGCTGCGGCGCCCGAGTTTCACGAGTTGGGGCTGTTTTCAAGGTTTATGCAAAAGTACACTTTCCCCTAGCCTGTTACAAAATGTCATGTTTCTATGATAAAAGGGTGGTTAAAAATCACACATCAAAGTCAGCTTGTTTGAAAACAAAGGAGAAATCGACCTCCCCAGTCCCCATGACCCAAAGTGAACTCATTTATCAGGACACGGCTTCAGTTCTGCCGACACAGTGCGGCGCGGCCGCAGCAGTGGTGAAACAAAACTAGCAGATCTTCAAGCAGACCATTCTGCATGAATCAAAAACATTTTCACTTGAAAAGCTGTGACCTGCTGCACTGGGTCACCCTAACTCTAACCCACACACAGCTCCATACCCACACAAAAAAGTTCAAAGTTTCTACAACAAAAGTTTACCAAAACGGTAAGACCCAGCAAGAAAACAATGGCTACATCAGAGCCTCGTAGCAACCGCCCGGCCTCTCAGGCCTCTCTATACCAAAACAAGCCAACACAAACACATCAACAACACAGCAACACCTCCCAGATGAAAGCATTGACAAATCAACACTCAAAGTGTTATAAAGGTTTCAACATAAACTTACCTCAGTGTGATGAGGAGAGCGTTGGTGTAACACACACACACACACACAGAGAGAGACAGATAAGTCCAGTGCCGTTTAGTGTCAGTAGATCAGTAATCCTATAGTTTCATTCGTGTAGTTTTCTTTTTCTGTTTGTGAGCGGGTTTCATGCCCTCACCGCGGCACAGCAAGCGCCCGACGGCTAGCCATGGTTCGACGGTCGCCTCTGATTCTGGTTCCCGTCGCGAACCAGCCCGATCCCTGGACGCCCGATCCCTGGACGCGGGCGAGGGGCTAGAGGCGGATGAGGCGGCGCCGCCGTCCCAACAACACACACCGCGGGCAGACATGGCTCCACTGCCCGCACTCCTCACGCCGGAATCGGTGGCTTGCGTGAGGCCACACGAAGAACGCTCTGCCATGCCCATGTCGCCGAGAGATAACATCGAGACGCTCTCCCAGTCCCAGAGTGAGATGTATGTATTATCCATATCATTGATCCATTCAAAAACAGCAGATAGCAGTCAGTGCAAGTTCACAGCGCATCACTTTGTAGCCTACTTTCCTGACTAACTAACTTTCGCTAAATTATTCACTCGATCAAATGATGTGTACACTGTACAGGTCCGTGTCCGATGCAGATGATGTCATCGGCAGCACTGATGATTGTCAGAGCAGTATAATCAGAGAGTGGTGTCACCGCGGGGTCAGAAACAGCGCTGGTCACGTGGTTCATTGTCACTTTACACCTCATAGACTTCAATGCATTTTGTAAACTTCCGGTTGGCCGTTTATCACTATACGCCAATAGATGTGTGCGTAGAAGACCTGGCCCCATGAAGTGAACGGGAGTGACGCAACTCTCCATTCTAGGGCTCTGATGATTGTGAGTGGCACCCCCGGAGAGCAACACGCAACCGCAAAGACGACCCTTTCTATGCGCGTAAGTTGTGCACATGCAGCACACATTGCGCGCGCGTGCACACACACACACACACACACACACACACACACACACACACACACACACACACACACAGTATATTCTGTATAATGTATTTATTTATTTAGATGAGTAACTAATCGCTCTGGGTCTACTAAATGCCTAAAACATTTCCCATGTCAATATGTTCAAAATAAAACAGCATAATGGCAAATATAAATGTATTTTTCTGTTCAAGTTATTCTAGTCAAGGTATTGATGTTTTGTCATTACCCATAACAGTAAAATACATATTCCCATTTTCACCATGCAGTACCCCTGCATACCCATAGTACACATACACCCACAGCAAACCTTTATGTATCTCATATAGCATTGATGCTTTTCACACACACACACACACACACACACACACACACACACACACACACACACACACACACACACACACACACACACATGGAAACAGAACTTTTCATTCAATTTGAGGAGTAAATAATGTATTTTATTTTGGTATGCGTTTTCAGAAGCTGATCAAGGAAGTGCTTCTCTGTCAGGCACTGGGACACAGAGACCTTCAAGCAAAGGAACAGGCAAAGGTAAGATAAAAATAATGATATTTTATATATATATAATATATATATATATATATATATATATATATATATGTGTGTGTGTATATATGTGTATATATATATATATATATATATGTATGTGTATGTGTGTGTATATATATATATATATATGTGTGTGTGTGTGTGTGTGTGTGTGTGTGTGTGTGTGTGTGTGTGTGTGTGTATATATATATATATATATATATATATATATATATATATATATATATATATATATATATATATATATATATATATATATATGTGTGTGTGTGTGTGTGTGTATATAGGAGCTCCTGAGCTTCACCGAAGCCATTGTCGAAGCCTGGTGCACCCCGCGACCCACCCAACCCCTCTGGCCCGATCCTCGGAGTGTGAGGAGGTCAGCCCATGTCCCTGAGAAGATACCGCCCAGACCACGAAGGAGAAACCCTACAAGGGTCTGCTACATCTGCAGCAAAATACATAAGAAAAGGAGTGAGACCTCATTCTACTGCCCTCTGTGTCTTGTGCCTTTGCACAGGAGGCTTTGTTTCGAACGGTACCACGCAGAGATTGACTATGAGCATGCAAGCGGTGCTCGACGTCGACGATAGACAGACACATTTTGATGACATGAGTGTAGACATACTGTGTACCGATTTGTGTGATTTTAGGGCAAATTCTGTAGGAGCAGTGTCCAAAAATGTGTTTGAAAAAATCGGCCTGATGGTGGCGCTATATGGGACAGATCCATTTTGATGACATGAGTGTAGACATACTGTGTAGCGATTTGCGTGATTTTAGGGCAAAATCTGTAGGAGTAGTGTCCAAAAATGTGTTTTGAAAAATCGGCCTGAAGGTGGCGCTAAATGGGACATATCCATGTTGATGAGATGAGTGTAGACATACTGTGTACCGATTTGCGTGATTTGAGGGCAAATATTGTAGGAGCAGTGTCCAAAAATGTGTTTTGCAAGAATCGGCCTCATGGTGGCGCTAGAAGAGGGGCATGTGAGAATTGATGGGTGGAGGTTGTAGGTTGGCAGGCAAGGAGTGTGTGTGCGAAATTTGGCATGGATCGGGGCAACGGTTGCGGAGATACGATGTGACGTGCAAAAGTGTGACGTGTGACGGACGGACAGACAATGTGCCCATTACACTGTAAGAAAATATTGTTTTTGTTTCAAATCATAAAGTAAGCATCTGATGTAATAAATAAAGAGCTGTGAGTAAAAAAAAATGAGTTGTTTGCTTGAAAAGAGACCATTCACAAAAACTTCTTTTTCTCCAGTTGTTATTCTGAGAGGGCTTGGTTTTGGTGAAACAAGGGTTTTCAAATGGCTATAACTAAAGAAGTGTACATGATAAAAACATAATTATTTTTTCTGTGGAAACTAGAAGTTATCCTCTTTCATCTGGGCCATGGCATGACATAGTCATCATTAGACAGAATTAAAAAAAAAATGGTAAACATGGTAAAAAATCAAGAAATGCTTGGCAACCTAGCTTGATAGTTCACTTTTAATGGTGGCAGTCAATGAGTTAAATAGGTCTATACATGGTTGAAACCCCAAACAATTGATGGAAGAGATTTTGCAATGGATTCTGTAACTATTAGGTATGCTAAATAACATCCTAAAAGCTTAGGAGAAACAAACCACTGAAAAGGCATAATCTTCACGATGGCGTCCATGGGAGCTTAAAATGCATATAAACTGGGAGGGAATGTGTGCCATCGTGAAAAGTATGCATTTCCAGTATATATTTTTTTCTCCTAAGCTTTTAGTATGTTATTTAGCATACCCAATAGTAAGAGAATCCATTGAAAATTCTCTTCCATCAATTATTTGGGGTTTCGACCATATACTGACCTATTTAATATTGGATTCATTGCAAACAGACCACTAGGGGGTGAGCCCAACTTGTTTGCTATGTTTTTTGAAGACCTTATGCCCACACCTAACACCATGCCAAAATTCTAAAATAGTCACCAAGTGCATAATTGTTATGATGTTTTACATATAAATCCCAGATTATAAGCATTTTAAGCTCCCAGCGGCCATCATGGACGCACCATCTTGAAAATGAAGCCTTTCTAAGGTGTATTTTCCTAAATCTTTAGTATGTCCAGAGGTACCAGAATCAGTTGAAAAAGCATTTGAAACTTTTCTTTTTATTTTTTTATTCGAGATATAGCCATTTTAAGCTCCCCGCAACCATCTGGGACGCCATCTTGAAAATGGCGGCTTTCTGGGAGGTTGATTTTTACTATGTTATTTAGCATGCCCAATGCTACCAGAATCCATTGAAAAACCTTTTGTATCAATTCTTTTGGGGTTAAGCCATATTTTCTCTCAGATTGACTCACCTAACACTAGTGATATTCATTACAGGTCTGGTGACAGCGTATCAATAAGGAGGGCTTTTGAAAAAAAAAGAAAAACAGAAATCTAGAAAGTAAAAGTAAAAATCACACATAGTGTGAATTGAGTTATTTCAGAGTTAGTTGAGCTATTTATGAGTTAATTTCATTAAGCGTCCTGTGAAGCTTAGCCAATGTGACCCTGGGCGTACTTAGAGTGCTTTGTGCAAAGATGTAGACCAGATGTAGGCCAGATGTTGGCCAGATGTAGGCTGGATGTAGGCCAATGTGACCTTGGGAGTACAAACGGACAAAGCCAGATGTAGAAGCTTAGCTCCTTCCAGGAACACTGAGCCCAGTCAGCTGAAAATACACTAAACATATGATTATCATTTATATCTAACAATCTAACAACAAAGACTGTTTCAAAGCACCACAGGTGATGGACATTAATGGATCTCTCAGATTGTTTAAAGTCAAAATGTTTAATTACTTTTAACAAGCAAATAGATTATATATCATAGGTAGGCTAATCCTATAATGGCAGATATTATGCATGTATTACATACATAGATACAGAAAACACACAATGTATTTTCATGGAGGGATTCAGTGTTCTATAGACTGCTACTCTAGCCAATTATTTGTGTTACTTTGAGTCAGCTCTTGTCACTGAAACTGTATTTGGTCAAATATCTAAAATGTTGTTGAAATACTATGAGTTGAACATAGTAGAATCTAAATTCAGTCATAAATACTATGTGTTGAACAGAGTAAAGCCCTAAAGGAGTGTAAATCCCTAACTTCCTTAAAAAAAAAACGTTCTGAAAAGTCACTTTAAGGCGGCTGCTACTTACAATTACAATTTATTTATTTTCTTCTATTTTCTTTTTCTGTTTTACGACTTTCTTTTAGTACTGTGTTCTATCTGTCTGTCATTCAGTGTTATACGAGATATACAGTAAAAAAGGTTTCCTATGTTGAAAAAAACATCACAAGGATGCAACTGGGACATATTATCAGTGATGTAGCCTGGGGTCGACGGGTGTTTCGGGTCTCGCAACATCATACATCAGGGGTTAGCAACCTTTTTGAAATAAAGTGCCATGTTTTTATTTTCTAGAGTGTCAGTGTGCCAACATACATTTTTATTATAAATATTTTGACATATTTTGATTTTCTCCCCAGTCAGAGTTCAGAGTTTTAATGAATGTAGAATTTTGTGCAAGATATGATTTGCTATAAATGAGCTAACTTCATTTAATTGACCATGTTTAAAAAAATATTTGTTTTTAAAATAAAAATCCTTTCTAACACTGCCAGTGTGCCGGTGATCACCCTCCCCTGTGCCAATGTTGGCACCCGTGCCTAAGGTTGCCTACCCATGTCATACACCCTCGCCCCGGTGACCCAGCCGGGGTTGATCAAGTCCCGACTTACGTCCCAGTAGTTATCCACGATCCGTTCTATTAGGGAAAGACTGGGTCACTCAATGCGCTGCGCCGGAACTACTCTGCTGGGATTGGGGGCAGCGCCACTCTGGCACATGGAAGAACCAGGCTCTATGGGTTGACTCCTGGCCGGGCTCCTCCAGGTCCAGCTCACCAGGTCCTCACCTGCTCTCACCAGGTCCTCTCCTGCTCTCACCAGGTCCTCTCCTGCTATCACCAGGTCCAGGCCCTGTGCGTTGCACCAGACTCCCGTCTCCCGATCCAAACATTCCATTCAGCTGCTGCAAGTGGTTGTAAAGCAATACTTTGTAAAGCAATTGAGCTGCATTTCATGTCATGAAAGGTGCTGTACCAAAAAAAAAGTTTTATTATTATATACAGTATATAACATGAGCTTTAACCAGTAATCTTTACAATAATGTAGGCCTACAGGATACTGCTGGTGTGACTTGTAAGGGCTTCCACCTTCCAAATCACACACAATATGCCACCATCATAACGGCTCCTCCACTCTACTGATGCATGTGTAGTGATGCGTGGAAGCAGGGGTTGAACCCGGGACTCCCACTCGCCAGACCAACGCTCAAACCGTCATGCAACTAGGGCTGAGTCCGCTTGGCAGGCCAAGCTGTTGAGGGCTGCTTCATGGCTGTACTGACTATGGGGGTTACACAGGCGTCACTGTGACTGTTCTCTGCAGTGATGGGATCTTAGTAGAGCTGTGTGTTGGATCTGAGAAGAAGCTCACTTATAGTTCTGAGGTGTTCCACAAAGTACTGCTGGATCCTGGAAACCTTTCAGCTAAAGGTTCAGAGACTGAAAAACTGTATGTTGAGCTTGTTGAAGTTGAGCTGGATCAAGTCAATCAAAGAGCACTAAAAATAAAAACTAAGCTTCAGAACTCCCAAAACAAACTCATACGACTAGCTCTCTCAGCCTTAAAGGGTCAGTTCACCTCTGGGACAACCAGATCTTATTTTATTGTTGTTTGGGACAAGATCAACACAATCCTGAGTTATTTTTTGTGTTCAATCTGTGTTTTGAGATATTTTAGTATTTCAGCATGAATGATGATGCATTTTGCATCATATGAGTCATCATGCTCCATCATATGATGCAAAATGCATCATCATTCATGCTGAAATACTAAAATATCTCAAAACACAGATTGACCACAAAAACTAGCTCAGGATTGTGTTGATAAAATAAGATCTGGTTGTCCCAGAGGTGAACTGGCCCTTTAAGCCCATGACCCACCTAATTCTAACACACTATGCTAGTCTGGGATGGCTCAGGGTAGAAGACAGGGTTAAGTTTATTCTAGGATGGATCAAGGTCTAGTCTGGGGCCTTACATTTTGCACAGATGTAGCCCAGGACATGCTCTAATGATTCAGCTAGGGTGCCTGAGTAGCGACCTTCGGGGTCTCCACAGCGGCCACATCAAGTTGGGCTCCCAAGCTAGAAGAGTTGTGGCATTATGCTGGAAAGGTGTTGATGCCCCAACATTGAGGATGTGGCATCGGGAACTCATGAACTCTATTGGGCTGGAGAGGTTATCCTATATAGTTAGGTAGACAGAAGGATGTTGACCAGCTTTGGGAAATGATATGAACAACATGGAAACGAGTACCTAAATGAAATAACAATATATGGTTAACATAATAATGAAAATAAACTGTCATTTGAATTTTTGAAAACAATGTATGGGAACTTTGTGTTATTGTTGTTATTAGTTATTTATCTTTATTTTTATTATTATTCTCAATAAGCATGTGCAGGGGGTATATATGTGTGAATGTGAGTGAATGTGTGTATATGTACTGTGTTGTATGTAAAATATATCTATAAAAAGTTGAGCTCCCATCAACACTATAAAAAATACCTGGACAAAATCTGCTTTAAGTAGGATGTGAGGGGTCTAACTAGAGGTTTGTCAAGATTCTGAATCCATTATACATGATACAACAAGTGGAATTCAAAGTGACGAACAATATAAAATAATAAAATAAAGTGAAAACTGAAGATGTAGAAACGATGGGATGAAATTGGCAACCTCGCTGACAATGTATCTTCTTCTGTTGGGGAGACAGGTTTACTGAGCGAAACAAATCAATTGAATGAGTTTTAAATCATTCAAACTGACTAAATGTTTATACATTTTTCTCCATGAAATTCACATTTGGCCTGGTTTACATTCATTATTTAACTCATTATTAAATTCATATATTAAAACATGCAAAATGGGTTAGGATATTAGTAACTGGAAAGTTGCTTTTATAGAGCCTACACTTGAAGAAGTAGCCTGCCTACAGTTTATACCTGCCACTGAGACGGTGTGGTGATCTTGAACGCCCCTGCAGTCAGTCAGTAGGTTAATGTCTAAAGCCGGCATCATAGTCGCCTGGGCGGTGGAAGGCTTTACACCGCGGTGTAGTCTTTTCGAGTCTTTTTGAGTCATGAAACTACAACGTTACATCATTCCTCGCGGTGGAGAGCTTTCCACCGCAAGTCCCAACCAGGGGCGTCACAAGGGGTAGGAAAGTGGGACTGAGTTAAGGCCGTATCAGAGTGTATGGTGGAGAGCTATCGACCGGTGGAGAGCTTTCCACCGCAAGTCAGAAAATAAGTGCAGGACATCATAGTCACAGGGCCCACGGTGAAGACCTCCCCCGCCTCCCTCTGGTTCAGACGCAAACTCCGTTCAGGTCGACCAATCAGTGAACGAGGTGTAGAGCCTGTCTGTCTGATAGTAAAAACAGAGAGATGTGTCGGTACTCGCGGTGTAAAGCTCTCCACCGCGAGGAATGACGTAACGCTGTAGTTTCATGACTCAAAAAGACTCGAAAAGACTACACGGCGGTGTAAAGCCTTCCACCGCCCAGGGAACTATGATGTCGGCTTTACTAGGGCCCAAGTTGGAGGGGCCCTATAGTAACTTTAGCTATTGAAAAATAGCAGATATACAAGCTCACAGCGCGGCACCGAGTGCCGCGCTGCGAGCTTGTAGATCTGCTATTTTTGAAAAGTCGTGAAAATGTGTGCAAATCTTTGAATATGTATTTTTTAAGCGAACGTTTGTAACTCAAATTTTGCTTCTGGGGGGTCCCTGGAACTAAATATTTTGAGATGGGGATCCGTGGCTAAATACATATCATTTTGGGGGTCCTTCACTTGAAAAAGTTTGAGCATCACTGACATGGAATTTTGATGGAAACATAGGTTTCTTGCACACATTTTCAAAATGTTTCAAAAATAGCAGATCTACAAGCTCGCAGCGCGGCACAGCTGCGAGCTTGTATATCTGCTATTTTTCAATAGTTAACATTCATGGGGGGCCCACAGTGAATCCTTGTACCCAGGGCCCAGAATTTGGTGTGACGCCCATGGCCATGGTCCCAACACATCTCTCTGTTTTTACCTGCAGCTGAGTCAACAGTAGGCTAAACACCCTGGAATCCATGTCTGCTGCTCCATGCTCACTGCGCTGGAAACAAACAAGTAGGTTAAACACAGCTTTATGTATTTAATAATGTGATATCAACCGCATGTTATGGTGTTAAAACAGCCACATTAAAGCTGTGTTATACAGGCTATATTCACAGGCCAGTTCAAAACAAAAGGAGCCACGATTCATCTAACTGACAACAATGTGTCTCTTCCCACTTTCATTCTGCTCTTTCAAGTTGAGATGATCTGTTCTGACGTCTTTTAACGTTTCTATAGTCTATGGTTTGAAGCGTGTGTAAATGAACGGACCAGTCCACTGTAGAAAGTTTATGTCCATAGTTAGTAGCTGCTGTCTACAGCCAAGAGCCTACAGTTCTGCCAACCGCGCTGAGGGGGAAAACGTAAGTTGGCATAGCGCTCATCTTGCAGAAAAAGGGATGAGGATGGTTAGCTCTGCCAAGTGGCACAACATGACGGCCATATGACCGTCATGTTTCCAGTTCCACTATGCTTCTAGCGAGGTAAACAAAGACCCCCGGCAGGCTAAACAAACGTTCTGATTTTAAAAATAAAGTGCTTAACCAAGGCTAATCTGTGTCTGAATAGATGCCGTTCAACCAGAATTACATGCCGCTCCCGTATTGTTTAATAGAAAGCATATTTCTGTTTTCCATCGTATTTCCTGGTTTTCCACACGCGCACCAACCCCATCTATGGACACTGAGATGTGGGCGTGCCCTCACAAAACCGGCCCGAAAATACACGGGGAAAACAGACAACGATCGGATAAAAATGCTTTGTATTAAACAATACGGGAGTGACATGTAATTCTGGTTGAACGGCATCTATTCTGACACAAATTAGCCTTGGTTTTTAGCTTTAATTTTGAAATATGAACGTTTCTTTAGCCTGCCGGAGCTCTTTGTCTACATGGCTAGAAGCAAGGTTGAGGTGGAAACATGACATCATGTTAATGGCCGTCATGTTTCAGGGCTACGCTTTCATTCTGCTCTCAAAGTTGAGATGCGATCTATTCTGTTCTGTCGTCTTTTAACGTTTCTATAGTCTATGGTTTGAAGCGTGTGTAAATGAACGGACCAGTCCAGTAGAAAGTATTGTTTATGTCCATAGTTAGTAGCTGCTCCTGCTGTTTACAGCAAAGAGCCAGCGTACAACATTTTGCCAACCTCAGGCTAACTTGGCATAGCGCTCATCTTGCAGAGAAAGGCATGAGGATGGATTTCTGCTGCCTCTGCCAAGTGGCAACAGGCTGAGCAGTGTAGCTCTGCTCCTGAACATGCAGTGGTGGGAAATGTACTCACGTTTTACCCAGTAAAGTATTGTGGCAGTATTGTTTATGTCCATAGTTAGCCTAGGCTACTACAGCCAAGATGCAGAGCAACAGTCTGGCAATCGGGCTCAGGGGGAAAACCTCGCATATATAGCGCTCATCTTCTATGACAAAGGGATGACTCGGATGAGTCAGTCTGGCTGCGGCTCTGCCAAGTCAGTGGCACAACGGGCTGTTGGTCTGTCGAGGGGAGCCTCGGGTTAAAGTCCCGCTTCCACGCATCATTACATTCAGATGAACTGGATCAATTCCAATTCTATTCAAAGGAGCTTTGTTGCCATGAGAAAACATAACGTTTACATTGCCAAAGCACGTTTCAAAACATAGTAAAAAACAGTTGAAAATGTACAGTAAGCTATATAGGGTATGAAGCTTTTTGGAACTAATAGCAGCATTTATTTGTTCTCAATACGATTTCAATAGTAGGCCTATACAAATAAAGGAAAAGATAAAAGCCTCAAATTGAAAACATGTTTAAAGGTAGCAGCTTTAGCCTACTGTATAGCAGTAGGTCTGGATGCTGGTCAATGGTTTGTAATAATGTATTTGTGACACTTGCTTTGGCAATGTAAACGTATAGTTTTCTCATGCCAATAAAGCTCCTTTGAATTGAATTGAATTGTAATCCTTAGGGTGGTTGTATTCCATTCTGTAGCCTTCTTTTATCACATCAGTTCACACTGCTGTGTTTGCACATTGTTGTATTTCTCCCAGTAGGTATGGGAGTTTTCATGTTTAAAAACTCACTTCGGGTGTGTGTAATCTGTGGGAAGTATGTGTCTCTGATGTCTTCGTAGGTGGTTAGAAAGTGTAGCTCTGTTTCTACCACATTGTGTGTGCAGTGGGCATAGCCTGTCTTCCCTTTGGCCTTTCTCTATGGCAAGGCTGTGTTCGCTGAGGCTGTACCTAGTCAAGGCTTTCCTGAGTTTTGGGTTGTTTACTGTGCTCAGATATTCTGCCAATGTATATTTTCTTTTTAGTGCTAGATAGCATTCTATTTGCTTTGGTTTTGGGTTCTCTTTCCAGTGTGTCAGGTAGCTTTGTTTTTGTTTTCTTATAATCTGGTTTGGTCCAAAGTGTTTTCCGTCTGGTAGTTGTGCTTGTGTTTGTGCCCAGAGTCCCTGGGCCAGCTGACTAAGCCCGTATCATAGTCGGGTCCGCGGTGGAAGGCTTTACACCGCGGTGTAGTCTTTTCGAGTCTTTTTGAGTCATGAAACTACAACGTTACATCATTCCTCATCGGTGGAGAGCTTTCCACCGTGAGTCCCAACACATCTCTCTGTTTTTACTATCAGACAGACAGGCTCTACACCCCGTTCACTGATTGGTCGACCTGAACCGGTCTAGACAGGGTGAAGGACTTCACCGTGGGCCGTGACTATGATGTCCTGCACTTATTTTCTGACTTGAGGTGGAAAGCTTTCCACCTCAAATTTGCGGTGGATAGGTCTCCACCGTACACTCTGATAGGGCTTCAGTGGGCATCCCTGTAGGTTTTCACTATGGTTGAGGGCTATGTTATGAAGCGTGTCTGGGTTGCCTTCTTTTAGATGTTTATAACATTGAAGTGCTCTCTTTTTTACTTTGATAATGAGTGGGTATCATCCTAATTCTGCAAGTATTCTTTGTTGTTTTAAATCGGGTGCAGAGTTTTTGTTACTGACAATTCCCTTTGAAAAGTATACTGTGCTCTATCCATCTGGCTTTCAGTGCTCTATGAGATACATAATGACCATCTTTAATCAGTGTTTTATTGTTGTCTTGTAGATCTCAGCTGTTCCAGGAGTTCCAGGCCTTGTTGGCCTCACAGAGGAAAAACCCTAAACTGGTAAGTAGACAATAATACTGTATGTGTTTGTGTATAGGCTACTAACACTAAACACTCACTGGTAAGTAGACACTATATACTGTACACTAACTAAATTATAAACCTACACTGGTAAGTAGACAGTAACTAGTCCTGTGCACACTCACAGTATATGAGTGAATGAATGTAGGAGTCTCAGAAATAATGTTGGAGAACCCAGACTAGTGCCCATTGGGCAGAACAGTCAATTCAATTTTCAATTCAATGGAGCTTTATTGGCATGAGAAAACATACGTTTACATTGCCAAAGCAAGTATCAAATATACAATAAAACAGTTGAAAATGGGGAACCTATATACAGTTGGAAAGGTATCAGCTCTGTTTCATACTGTATGTGCAGTAGCTCTAGATGTCAATCCCTGGTTTGTAGTCCTTAGGGTGGTTGTGTTTCTAGCCTTCTTTTATCACAACAGTTCACAAATCTTGCGGCTGTGTTCACACATTGTTGTATTTCCCCCAGTAGGTATGGGAGTTTTTCATCATTGGTCGAGTTTTCAGTGGTCAGGTGGTTAGAAAGTGTAGCTCTGTTTCTACCACATTCAGTCACCATTGACGTCCAGTTGTTAAATAACTGTTGTATCAGTCTGTGATGTCAGTACTGTGATGTCAGAGTATGACAGACAGACAGCCATGGTGGCAACACTGTTTATTATCAGTGATGTCAGCATACAGACAGACAGTGGACATCATATCCAACTTTGGGCATTGTTTCAGCATGCGCCTGTTAGCATGTTGGATGTCAGCATACTGATCTCCAAATGTGGGCATTGTTTCAGCATTGTTGCTGCGTATCACTCCCCATCTCTCTCCCCATTTCCTGTCAGTCTACTGTCCTATCAATAAAGACCTGTCAGTCTACTGTCCTATCATTAAAGGCATGAAAAGCCCCAAAACAAGTCTTAAAAAACTAAAAGTAGATACAAATACTGTATCTATGCTGAAACCAACTGTGTTCAAAATATGTTCAGGAAAAGAGAAACACAGTAGTTGCTATGGTGACATACGTTGTCAAATAGTTGGCCCCCAAACTGTGGAATAAACACTTAGAACTACAGACTCTCTCTTCAGACTCCACCTAAACCCATAGCACTACTGTAACACTCCCCTTCCCTCAATGACCACACATGAAGCTAGATAGCATTTTTTAGGTTTTAGGTGCGTTGTCTACCTATGTTTTTGTTTTTCTAAATTGATATTCCTATGCATTTGTTGTATTGCTGTTGATGTACTGACATATTATCTTGCTTATTATAGTGATGTATCACCTGCTTATTGTAAGTCTCTTTGGATTAAAAGTGTCTGCTAAAAGCCTAAATTGTAAATTGTTGAACGTGTCCTTATATTAACATCACTTTTAGTCAATGATGGACAACAACTATCTTCGCAAGTTGGAGTTTAGGAGGTTTGACTGACAGATTGAGGAGCCAATGGAGTCAGGAGGTTTAGCACTGGTTCAATATTTAAACCCTCACACAGACATAAAGGCTGTTCAATAGAGTGTCCATGAATTTCCATGAATTGAATACCAAGGACTATACTTGTACTGTTCTCCATTTTTGTCTAATAAAATATTCAATCAATCAACATGATTGATTAAAACAAATACCAGTAAGACTCCCTAATCGGGAGCTAAGCGACCGTCAGGTCACATTTTCCCATATGTTTCGCGGCGGTCCGCAAAATGAAAAATGAGATACATCTCTGCGACAATATACAGCTCTGAGACACTGACTGTTATACATATGTGTGGCGGAGAGAGTCTCAGCCCTAGCCTTGAAGCCTCAAAAAGTCTAGTATCTCCCTCGTTCCATAGGGATATCCCGGATATCCCTTTGGAGTAATGGTTAAGATATTGGACTTTCACACGGGAGTCCCGGGTTCAAAGCCCGGGTGGGGAGGTTCACATCACCTCTGTTACATATGGTCCAATGTAATCTGTCTGTCTTTGTGTCTGTCTTTCAGGTCAGTGGTATGGTGGTACACATTACATCGTGGTATGGTGCCGTGGTACACATTACATCACCACAGTCCTGATGTGGTAATGCGCGAGCACACACACACACACACGCACGCACACACACACACACACACACACACACACACACACACACACACACACACACTACATCACCATAGCCGATCTACATGCACACAACCAATCTACATGTACGCAGCGCCTCGCTTCGCAGATCTGCTATTTTGACTACTTGTTGTGTTCACACTCTTGTAGGCCTATTACGAATTAGGACTTTAATTTGACCAAAGAACATACCATTTTGAAACTTGTAGATAAAAGGTTTCTGCCCGACAGTGATGATATGATTACTGTATCATAAAAGCTCTCCATGTGCCATGATGTTGTGAATGCAACCTTGTTTAACTCTACCTTTAACATGTGTGTCCTTGAATGCTCTCCTTCATGTGAACATACATACATTAACTCATTAAAACTGGGAAAGCATTCCATTGTATATTTTAGCTATTTTTACAGCTAGCTAAGTTTTTTAGAAAACTCTTAGGATTCAGAACAGTGGATCTAAAAGCAGATGTACAAGCGCTGCAAGCTTGTAGGCTACATCTGCATTGTTGAAAGAATTGACAAATGATTTTATTTTTAAAACTTCTCTTCTGGGGGTCCTTTGCGTAAAACAAATTGAAATATAATTGATTTTGGGGGTCCCTGGTACAAAAACGTTTCTGCATGAATTGAATACGAAGGACTTCCGACGTAAACAAGACCGTAAAAGGTCTCATTTGGGATCTTTTAGGCAGGGTGTTTAACTGTACTTCTACTGTACTAAAATGTTTTATTGTATTGACTATACTTGTACTGTTCTCCATTTCTGTGTGTGTGTGTGTGTGTGTGTGTGTGTGTGTGTGTGTGTGTGTGTGTGTGTGTGTGTGTGTGTGTGTGTCTCTTTGTTCTCCATGGCATTGTGAAAGGAGCCAACGCCACCATCCTATTGGCTGGCTCCCTCAGCCTACTGCTGTGCAGTGTGATGGCCTACGCAGGCTGTGGATGGTATGATGACTACTGTACTTACTGTACTATATACACCACTGGACTGGTAGGACTACTGTACTTACTGTACTTACTGTACTATATACACCACTGGACTAGTAGGACTACTGTACTTACTGTACTATATTATATACTGACTGGTAGGCTTACTGTACTACAGTATACTGTATACACCATGTACAGTATCTCACTCAAAACTGCCCTGAAAACTCACCTTTCAGGTGGCCAGAGAAGGAGGTAGTTATCACTTGTTTCCCCTATCCTGTACATATAGTGCTTTTATAACTGCGATATTATTGAATGTTTTCTTTGCTTGCTATTTATTATGTCCATGAAGTATTTGGGATCTTTTAGGCAGGGTGTTTCACTGTACTTGTACTGTACTAAAATGTTGTTATTGTATTGACTATACTTGTGCTCTTCTCCATTTCTGTCTAATACAATATTCAAACCACTGACTACAGTTTTTTTTGCAATAGCTTTCGACACTTTATGTTTTATTTATCTTTTTTTGTGCTTGCTCTTTGGACTGTATACTACAGTACTCTTTTTCTTAAGTCTCTGTAACTTGTAACCTTAACTGCTGTGCTGCCTCTGGGCAACTGAATTTCCCCTGTGGGACAATAAAGGTATCTATCTATCTACAGTGAGGATCTACAAACATCCATGTTCCATCTCTGTGATAACCCAGACATATTTACATCTCTGTGATAACCCAGACATATTTACATATCTGGCTGCTGATACACCAGATGTTGTTGTGGTTGATGACTTAGAGATGTATTATGTATTAGAGATGGCAGCACCTTTGACCCTAGCGTAGAGGAAGCCTTGATGACCAAGGTCATTAAATACCAACCACTGCTAAATACCATCTCAGAGCTGGGCTATACTGTAGGTGCAGACTATTTGTTTTTAATTTGTATTTGGTAGCCTAGGACATTATACGCACAGGCTGGTTGTCAGAGGGCTTCGACAACTTGCGATGCCCAAAAATGAGGCAAAAAGGCTGGCAAGGTGTTGTGCTGTGTCTGCTATAATGAGCAGCTGCCACATATGGCAGAGACACTGTTACTGATACCCTTAGAGTACTGAGTGACATGCCCATTGTATCATAAAAACATACCGGTATGCCAGGATTTTGTGAATGTATTCTTGCCGCACCAATAATATTTGTTTCTCCCTTAAGTGGACTTAAATAAATGGTTAAAATGTGTGTTTTCAGGAGATCCTGGTTCCTCAGACAGAGCCCTACACAGAGTTGTGTTCCTGGCAAGGTAAGAGACACTGGTGTTGTACAGATATGACGACCAACTAAATGCACACAATGCACCAGTTTAATCTGGAGTGTTGGCATTCTGCTTTGCAGTTTCTCTCAACTTGACTACAATGTTAACAATGTTATTTATATAGCATATTGTTTAGACAGATGCTAGGTCCTTGTTTACCTGATATCCTTTAGTTTTAAAAGTAGGTTCTTGGTTTATCTATGATCCTAGTTTACTGAGGCACTGCACTCTCTCTGCATTCTATGATCCTATAGTTTACTGAGACACTAAGCTGTCTCTCTGCATTCTATGATCCTATAGTTTACTGAGACGCTACGCTGTCTCTCTGCATTCTATGATCCTATAGTTTACTGAGACACTACAATGTCTCTCTGCATTCTATGATCCTATAGTTTACTGAGACGTTACGCTGTCTCTCTGCATTCTATGATCCTATAGTTGATCCTATAGTTTACTGAGACACTACACTGTCTCTCTGCGCTGTCTCTCTGCATTCTATGATCCTATAGTTTACTGAGACACTACGCTGTTTCTCTGCATTCTATGATCCTATAGTTGATCCTATAGTTTACTGAGACACTACACTGTCTCTCTGCGCTGTCTCTCTGCATTCTATGATCATATAGTTTACTGAGACGCTACGCTGTCTCTCTGCATTCTATGATCCTATAGTTTACTGAGACACTACACTGTCTCTCTGCATTCTATGATCCTATAGTTTACTGAGACACTATGCTGTATCTCTGCATTATATGATCCTATAGTTGATCCTATAGTTTACTGAGACGCTTCACTGTCTCTCTGCATTCTATGATCCTATAGTTTACTGAGACACTACACTGTCTCTCTGCATTCTATGATCCTATAGTTTACTGAGACGCTACACTGTCTCTCTGCATTCTATGATCCTATAGTTTACTGAGACACTATGGTGTCTCTCTGCATTCTATGATCCTATAGTTTACTGAGAAGCTACACTGTCTCTCTGCATTCTATGATCCAATCAGAGACACTACACTGTCTCTCTGCATTCTATGATCCTATAGTTTACTGAGACACTACGCTGTCTCTCTGCGTTCTATGATCCTATAGTTTACTGAGACGCTACACTGTCTCTCTGCGTTCTATGATCCTATAGTTTACTGAGAAGCTACGCTGTCTCTCTGCGTTCTATGATCCTATAGTTTACTGAGACGCTGCGCTGTCTCTCTGCATTCTATGATCCTATAGTTTACTGAGACGCTACACTGTCTCTCTGCGTTCTATGATCCTATAGTTGACTGAGACGCTACACTGTCTCTCTGCGTTCTATGATCCTATAGTTTACTGAGACACTACACTGTGTCTCTGCGTTCTATGATCCTATAGTTTACTGAGACGCTACACTGTCTCTCTGCGTTCTATGATCCTATAGTTGACTGAGACGCTACACTGTCTCTCTGCGTTCTATGATCCTATAGTTTACTGAGACACTACACTGTCTCTCTGCGTTCTATGATCCTATAGTTTACTGAGACGCTACACTGTCTCTCTGCGTTCTATGATCCTATAGTTTACTGAGAAGCTACACTGTCTCTCTGCGTTCTATGATCCTATAGTTTACTGAGACGCTACGCTGTCTCTCTGCATTCTATGATCCTATAGTTTACTGAGACGCTACACTGTCTCTCTGCGTTCTATGATCCTATAGTTGACTGAGACGCTACACTGTCTCTCTGCGTTCTATGATCCTATAGTTTACTGAGACACTACACTGTGTCTCTGCGTTCTATGATCCTATAGTTGACTGAGACGCTACACTGTCTCTCTGCGTTCTATGATCCTATAGTTTACTGAGACGCTACACTGTCTCTCTGCATTCTATGATCCTATAGTTTACTGAGACGCTACGCTGTCTCTCTGCATTCAATGATCGTATAGTTTACTGAGACGCTACACTGTCTCTCTGCATTCTATGATCCTATAGTTTACTGAGACGCTACACTGTCTCTCTGCGTTCTATGATCCTATAGTTTACTGAGACGCTACACTGTCTCTCTGCATTCTATGATCCTACAGATCCATCAAAAACAAGAATGAATATTGTGTAAAAGTTAATTATCATCTTCAAAAATCCATATCTCAAAATGTTAGATTATTACTTCAAAAGAAGGATTTATAATACATGAATGTCAAACTTCTGAAAGGTTATGTTAATTCATGCATTCAGTACTTGGTCTGGAATACGTTTGAACAAATGTCTTCATCAATGGTATTTGGCATGAAGGTATAGCCTGTAGTACTGCTGAGGTGTTATGGAAGCCCAGGTTTTCTTTGATAGGGGAAGAGTGTGGAGCAGAACTAGCATTGTATTGTATTGCTGGTGTTCTGTTGGTCCACTGTGTTTTATCAAGTTCAGAGTCAACACGGCGTCACAGCCATCTACCCAGGATTTTAGAGCACTTTGTGCTTCCATAGGTTGACAAGCTTTATGGAGATGATGGTTTCCTTTAGCCAGAAGCACTTGGCACCTGCCCACAGAGCCAAAACTACTAGTAACTGGTGTACTGACCTATTAAACTACTAGTAACTGGTGTACTGGCAATGGTATTAAACTACTAGTAACTGGTGTACTGACCATGGTATTAAACTACTAGTAACTGGTGTACTGACCATGGTATTAAACTACTAGTAAGTGGTGTACTGACCATGGTATTAAACTACTACTAGTAACTGGTGTACTGACCATGGTATTAAACTACTACTAGTAACTGGTGTACTGTGTCACAGTGAGAAGCATTTTGAGCTTGTAGATCTGCTATTTTCTTCGGTGATGATGACGGAGGCGCGCCGTCTCAGGCGTTCATGAGCCACGTGAGACACCGCCGAGCGAGCGAGTCGCCGTGTTGAGAGTTGCGACGGTCGCATGAGACGACTCAGCACCGTTACGTTACGTAGGCTCGTTGGGAAACGCCAGGTCACGTGTTCTCTCCTCGCTGCCTATGTCTCCTCCGTTGTTTTCCATGATCCTTCCAGCGTGGCTCAGTGAGGTTTCTGCACTGAGGAACAGAAGTTCCTCCTCAAGAGGTGGAAATGATTTCCAGACGTCTTTTCCCTGGTTACTGCTTGTCATTCATTATTGTTGGACCATTGCTACTTTAAACCCTCTTTGCTTGGTTTAAAACACATAAGGTATCAGTACAGGGTAATTACACAGTTTTTGTTAGTTAAAAGGTTTATTACTCACCAGTATCTAGAGATGCCATTGAAAGACAGGTTCTTAATGTCCAATAATCAGATGTATTTAAAATATCAGAAAAGGGATAAAATGATACTAATAGTAATCCCAGAAAATAACAAAAAGTAGATAGTAGCTAAAAGTTAATACTTCGTACTAAGTAGTTCTAGGAGAGGAGCTCACAAAATCCCTTTGCCAACGATAGACGCTATATGAGAGCTGTTTGATAAGTTGATTTGGCAACTCTAGAAATAAATCCTAAATTGTTAAAGGCTCTCGCAACAGTGGTCCTTAAACAAACGAATAGTTTTCGGCCCCTTTCCCTGTTTTGTACCAGTTTAAATATCGTACTATTTCTTCAGTTGGAGTGGTGACTGTAGTCAGTGTGTTTGTGGTGAGATTTGCCAATCTACAAGCTCACAATGTGATGTGTTCTGAGCTTCATACGTGTATATTTATGTACATTTATTAATGTTGTATCTACATGAACAACAACTACTCTGAAACATTGACACATTGTAAACTGAAGATGATATGAAGAGAAAACTGCTCCAGTCTGGAGACTGTAACTCCTTGAAGGCTGCAGTTGCTCAATATAACCAACAGGTGTCATCAGAAAAGCATTTCATAGACTGACTGACTGATTGATTGATTGAAGACTTTTGCATAGGAAAAGGTACAGTTTCATGACAGTACAGTTCACTGGTAGAAGGTCAACTAAAAGGATAAACACCACAATAAATCTTTTTGGCTTGTTTCAATTGGGGTCCTTTTTTAACTCATATAATACTGAATGATAGACAAATAAAACACTGTACTTTTACTTTCTATTTACAATAGAAAGGTCAGGGGTAGGAAAATATGGACTTTGTTTTCTTTTACCAGATTGGAGTAGCAGCCTCCTCTAAGTGACCTTTCAGAGCGGTTTTAAAGGTGGGAAGGGATTTACACTCCTTTAAGGCCTTCGGCAGGGCCTTCCAAATCTAGGTTTGACATGATCTGAGGAGCTGCCTCTGGTGTTTTTTCTGCATGAGCAACTTTGACCTTTAGGAAGTATTTTGTCAGGTACAAACATGGGTATCTTGGAGGTGTAGTGTATCTTAGTGTAGTGTACACCAGGCCCTTTGCAAGATGCTGTATTCTGTCAGCTAATTATTTATTTGAAATTTCAGGAGGAAAAACCCATTTGAGTTGCAGCAACTCGTTTTCAAGGGTGACCTCAAAGTACAACAACAAACAACACAGAACAAACAATCAATGACATGCACATAAGGCTCTTCCAACATATCAACCCCCACTACACCCCCCACTCCATCACCTTAGCAATACAAATAAAAATAATATTCTAATAAAAAAAAAGAAAGGAACCAGACCTTGCATATACATTACATCATGCCAGTATAGGATCAACATAAAGTGTACATTTCATAATTACAGTACAATCAATGCGATCAAAAACAGAAACAGCTGGATGTAAGGCGAACCAGCAGAGAAGTCTTGAATGCATTACAAGAAGAAATTGATCTAAGGGACAAGGGTAGCATATTAAAATCTGTCTTCCAATTTCTATAGAAAAACAAAAAGTCAAACAGAATATTTCTAAATTGCAGTATTGATATAGCCTAGTTCCAGACCCTGAATTGCTAGCCACACCCCTTTACATTTTTGTTAATGGAGTGAAACAAAATGTCAATTCAGGCTGAGTGTCAGGCTAGTATTGATACTTTTACTTAAATAAATACAGTATGTGAGTACTTTTTCCGCCATTGCATGTTAGTCTGGTAGGAGGCTATAGGACCCACGCACCCGAAAGATATATTTTTCTAACCTACCTTTTTAGAATCCTTAAGGTGTCTAGTTAATGAATTTTGATGTTCCCAGAGCCAATTCGTGTCCGATATATGTTTTTTTTTTACCATATGTTGTGTCCGTCCTGGATTTTCGCTGTGAAAAATACAAACTTTAAATCAACATAGCTTGTGAACTATACATCCGACAGAAACCATTCACCCCATTTTATGTACGTTTTTGCGAGATGAATTGATTGATATGAAGATTTGCCAGGGTTCCATCATGTTTAGTGCATTAAAACCCACATAAACAGAAAAAAAGTTAAAATTCGCCTAAAATGGATCACAACAACTCCTCCCCCATGCACCCTATTGATATATTTTTTCAAACATTTGCATTTTTACAATCTTCAAGATGTGTAGTAAACAAATGTTGATGTTCCCCACTTGAAATATTGACACATGTATGTTTATTCTGGCATAGTGTTTGCTATAGTCAATTTTCGAAAATGCAAAAAAGATAATGTAAAATCTACATAAGGTCTTAACTATACATTATTCTGAGACAAATGTCCAATTTGTCTGTTTCATTTTGGCATGAGGCATTGAGGGAGATGGCTAGTGACATAATATGTACATTTATGGATCATCAATACTCAAATAAATGCTAAAATGCAGGCAATTCAATAGGCAGAATGGTGCCAGAGGACATTTACCTATACAAATGAAGTTTATTTTATTTATTTATTTTCAAATTGTTAATATGAATGCTTTAGGTGCTTAAGAGCCAGGGTTTAATTTTGCCTACAGTAACCCTAACCCAAATATACATGACGTCTTAATTAAATGATATGCATAGACAAATTACCCTATTTGGTTATATTTTGGCATGACATGTCATGCCAAAATACCATTTCATGCCAAGATTTGATTCTAGACATTCCAATGGAACCAACCTTGTCATGCCACCTTGTCGGGCAGGGGGGTAAATGCCTAATGATTCAAAGATGGACAACATTACATTTTGGCAAGGGGATTAGATTAGATTAGATTAGATTAGATATCTTTATTATCCACAAGGGAAATTTGTTTTGCTCGGGTCAGTGCATATCAAGGCAATACATAAATATACAATACAATAAAACACCCAGCAAAGTACTTCAGTTCTATAAAAAGTATAAAATAATTCTAAATATTAAAAGGTATTTGAAAGAAAGCAAAGTCCTCCATCCACACTGTGGAACAGTGTGGATGGCACCATTCTGCCTATTGAATTGCCTGCATTTTAGCATTTATTTGCGTATTGATGATCCATAAATGTACATATTATGTCACTAGCCATCTCCCTCAATGCCTCATGCCAAAATGAAACAGACAAATTGGACATTTGTCTCAGAATAATGTATAGTTAAGACCTTATGTAGTGTGTATTCTGGTCCAGTTGAGGTGAATCAGGTGTTGGGGGGGTTGTGTTTATTGAGGAGCCTAATGGCAGAGGGGATGAAACTGGCACTGGCCTTTGCCCTCTTGAGTGTAGAGGCGTCATATCTCCTACCCGAGGGCAGGATCTTGAAGCAGGTGCTGAGATTATGAGTTGGGTCTCTCGCGATCTTTCCTGCTTGTTTCACTGTCCTCTGGTCATAGAGATGCTGAAGGGCAGAGCACTGCATCCCACATAGCTTAGACCCCACTGAGGTTATCCTCCTTAGCCTTGTTGGCCTCTGAGAGACCCCCGTACCAGGCCAGGAAGGAGAAGGTAAGGAGGCTCTCTATATGGCAGATTTAGAAGCTGCGAAGGATGGGGGGGCAACATCCATATATCTCAGCCTCCGTAGGAGGTAGGTCCGCTGCTGACACTTTGCAAAGATGGCCTGTGTGCTGTCATTAAAAGTCAACCCACTGTCAATAGTGGTCCCAAGATATTTGTACTCTCCACCCAGTGTCAGCTGAGGAACAGGGTCGAGGTCATCATCCTTCCTCCGGGGGCTTATGAGAAGCTCTTTAGTCTTCTTCACATTCAGCTGGAGGTAGTGCTCCTCACACCACTGGTGGAGCTTCTCTGCTTCCTCTTCAAAGTGAGCAGGGCAGTTTGAGGTGTCCACCAGAGCAGTATCGTCCTCAAACTTCACAGCCATGCTCACACTGTCTAGGGTTGTTGGTATAGAGGGAGAACAGGACTGGGGAAATCACTGTCCCCTGGGGGGCACCAGTAGATGTAATCAGGACAGAAGACGAGGAGTTGTTGACCTTAACAAACTGCTCCCTTTTAAGGAGGAAGTCCATTATCCAGAGGATCATGTGAGGATCCACCTGGAGATAAATGGCCATCACCAATTTTCAAATGGACCCTTGAGCTTTCACCTTGATTTATGTGAATGTAAATGCGTGAAAGCCTCCCCCTGTACAGACATGCCAAATTTAGGACAATCTCATGCAGTGTTGGGTAAGAACCATGTAGCTTTTTTTACTGTCTGTATAGGGGCAGCATAGCTGAATGGTTAGGGAGCCCGCCTGGGGAACCAGAGCCCCTGGTTGACCCAGGTTAGATTCCAGGCAAGGGTTCCAATGTCCATGTGTGTGGAGGAAAATAGGTATCTATCTATCTGCATCTCAACTCAACACAATTAAAAGCACATTTCTAAAGCACGTTAACATGACCAGGTCATCCAAAGTGCTGTACTGTACAGATGCATTACAGTGTTCTATATATGTAGTACAGTGGTCTGAAGATGCCTTAGAGTGGTCAACAGAACACAACAGTGGCCCACATATATGCACTAGAATGGTCTACAGATCACAACAGTGGTCTACAGATGTACTACAGTGGTCTATATATGTCGTACAGTGGCCTACATATACACTATAGTGTCTGCAGATGCAATACAGTGCTCTACAGATGTACTAATGGTCTACAGGTGGACAACAGTGGGCTACAGATGTTGTACAGTGGTCAACAGATGCACTACTGTGGTCTATGCAGGACAGCCCAGGCTCTGCAACAGCTTGCCCCTACACATCAAGAGCTGCCCAGTCGACTGATATTTCATGACTTTATTAAAGACTTGCCTGGTCTTTAGCTGAGACTGGCAGTCCATGATTTTCCTTTACTGATGCTAATGTTTAGCTTTTGTTTATTTTGGTATTCATTGGTATTTTATTGTAAATGTCTTTATATATTGCATTGTTGTGTTGTTTTCTATTTTAACTGTACAACACTTTGGGTGACCTGGTCATGCTAAATGTGCTTTAGAAATGTGCTTTAACCGGTAATTGTGTTGAGTCGAGATGCAGTGGTCTAGACAGACAGACAGACAGACAGACAGACAGACAGACAGAGATTCAGCTATGCCGCCCCTATAAAGACAGTAATAAAAACTAAATGGTTCTTGAGATTGTCCTAAATTTGGCATGTCTGTACAGGGGAGGCTTTCACGCATTTGAATCATTAGGCGTTTAGCCCCCTGCCCGACAAGGTAGCATGACAAGGTTGGTTCCATTGGAAACTTGAGGTTGTCTAGAATCAAATCTTGGCATGAAATGGTAGCACATTTAGCACATTTAGCATGACCATGTCATGCCAAAATAAAACAAAATAGGATCATTTGTCTATGCATATAATTTAATGAAGGCGTCATGTATATTTGAAATTGTTTGCAGATATCCAAAACTGTAGGCAAAATTAAAACCTGGGACTATGTTTTGAATTTGGATGGGATGTGTGTATCAAGCACCCAAAGCAATCATATTAACAATTTGAATAAAATAAAATAAAAAATAAACTTCATTTGTATTGGTAAATGTCCTCTGGCCCCATTCTGCCTATTGAATTGCCTGCATCTTAGCATTTATTTGAGTATTGATGATCCATAAATATACATATTATGTCACCAGCCATCTCCCTCAATGCCTCATGCCAAAATGAAACAGACAAATTGGACATTTGTCTCAGAATAATGTATAGTTAAGACCTTATGTAGATTTTACATTCTCTTTTTTGCATTTTCGAAAATTGACTATAGCAAACACTATGCCAGAATAAACATACATGTGTCAATATTTCAAGTGGGGAACATCAACATTTGTTTACTACACATCTTGAAGATTGTAAAAATGCAAATGTTTGAAAAAATATATCAATAGGGTGCATGGGGGAGGAGTTGTTGTGATCCATTTTAGGCGAATTTTAACTTTTTTTCTGTTTATTTGGGTTTTAATGTACTAAACATGATGGAACCATGGCAAATCTTCATATCAATCAATTCATCTCGCAAAAACGAACATAAAATGGGGTGAATGGTTTCTGTCGGATGTATAGTTCACGAGCAATGTTGATTTAAAGTTTGTATTTTTCACAGCGAAAATCCAGGACGGACACAACATATGGTTAAAAAAAACATATATCGGACACAAATTGGCTCTGGGAACATCAAAATTCATTAACTAGACACCTTAAGGATTCTAAAAAGGTAGGTTAGAAAAATATATCTTTCGGGTGCGTGGGCCCTATAGCCTCCTACCAGACTATGTCTGGCTGGCTCAGATGGCAGCGGCAGCTCATTGTTGTGTGTGTGTGTGTGTGTGTGTGTGTGTGTGTGTGTGTGTGTGTGTGTGTGTGTGTGTGTGTGTGTGTGTGTGTGTGTGTGTGTGTGTGTGCGTGTGTGTGTGTGTGTGTCTGTCAGGATGGTGGTCCCTGCTTCACAATCAGTTGAAAACCCCTGATAATAGGTTGATAATACTGTACATTCATGATGAGTTTGTTGCCGTTCTTTAAGCTTGGCTACAACATGCTATCACTATGAGGGTGTGACGCCATGTGTTGTGACCTATAGTAACCTGTCTATGTTGAGCTACGCTGTATTCACATGACAATTTGTAAAACAGGTTTAAAAAGGACTGTTACACCACAGGAAGCAGCTGCACTGCAGAGCTCCGACTTATTGTAACTTTAGAAAAGGTTCTCTGTAAACTACTCAGTGCTTAGTTGAAATGTTCATGTCTGTATCATAACTATTATTATAAACACTGCTTAGCTTTAAAGTTACAATGGATGTTTATTCTATTTTTATTCAATGACTGCGGGATCATTAATGGTAAGCAAATCATTCCTTTTGTTACTTACAGGATTACTCTGAATAACACTGATTTTCTCTAAATTATATATATGAATAATAAGGCGCTTAAGACGATTACAACCATCCTGTGAATGTCCTTACTAAATAATTATAACCAGTGTCTAACTAAGCAATCTGCATAAAATACACTCTGGACTAGAAGTTTATTCAATATGCTGCTTCCCATGTGTACAATAGTACACACAGACTCATCCCTTTGTTAAATCACCCTGGTGTGAAGCTACAGCTGATGTAACCGTTGTGGAGGTGTGAACTCAGGGGTTGTTCTTCATCGACGCATGTCTGTGTGTGTGAGAGGCATGACGACACTGCCAAAAGATATGGGACGGCGTGAGCCTGTGTGACCGGCAGGGCCGGACACAACCAGTAGTACAGGGATGGCATGAAGACATGTCACAACCAGTAGTACTAGAGTGGCATGAAGAGATGACACAACCAGTAGTACCAGGATGGCATGAAGACATTTCACAACCAGTAGTACTAGAGTGGCATGAAGAGATGACACAACCAGTAGTACCAGGATGGCATGAAGACATGTCACAACCAGTAGTACTAGAGTGGCATGAAGAGATGACACAACCAGTAGTACTAGGGTGGCATGAAGACATGTCACAGCCAGTAGTACTAGTAAGACTCCCTTATCAGGAGATAAGCGACGGTCAGATCGTATTCACAAACTTCAATCAGGAGGGAATATGGGAAATGGGACAGATCCATGTTGATGACATGACTTTAGAGATACTCTGTGATTTGAGGGCAAAATCTGTAGGAGCAGTGTCCAAAATGTGTTTTGCAAGAATCGGCCTCATGGTGGCGCTAGAAGAGGGCCATGTGAGAAATTAGGGGTTGTGGTTTGGCAGCCAAGGAATGTGTGTGCAAAGTTTGGCATGGATAGGGGCAACGGTGCCAGAGATATGAGTAGGGCAAAAGTGTGACATGACACTTTTGACTGACTGACAGCCGGTGGAGGTTTTCATAGTAACTGCGACCTGATGGTTGCAACTAGGGTGGCATGAAGAGATGTCAGGTGGGCGACCCTCAGGCGAGTCAGGCCGTACATGTTTTGAGGGTCTCACTCTCGTTCTAATGTAGTTCCTACCAAGGTTATAATAGTTTTGGATTTTTCCATTCGTTTTTATTTTTATTAGTTTTGAGGTTTTGTTTTCAATTACCGTTTAGTTTTAATTAGTTTTTAAGGTGGGGTTGCTAGTTTCGTTTCGTTTTTATTTTTTGAAAATGCTTAGTTTTAGTTTAGTTTTTATTAGTTTTAGTGTTAGTTTTAGTCTTTTACCTAATATGGGGTATTTGTCAGGGGTGAGATTAAAAAAGCTCTGGAAAAAGTATTGTCTAATAAAGAAAATCAACAAAACATCACATTGTTGAGTGGCAGGAATGTTGAGACATACAACTTCTCTCTTTGACCTCACCAACTGGTGTTTTTTACTTTTTTATTTCCATGAAAGACAAAAGACGAAAACTAAGGAGATTTTCTCTTTAATTTTAGTTTATTTTAGTTTTGTAAACACACAATACCGTTTCAGTTAGTTTTCGTTTTTTTAAAAAGCTTAGTTTTTATTTTTATTTCAGTTAACTAAAACGTTTTTTCCATTCTAGTTTTCGTTTTTTAGTTAGTTTTCGTTTACTATAATAACCTTGGTTCCTACTGGCGGAGGCTACGGAGCATTCACCAGACTAGCAGCAACACACTACTCTGTGTGAGTGACAGCGTAGGTGTAGCCTAGGGAAACTTTATTTGTCCACCGTTTAAAAGTTATTTTCTGTGTAAGCAATCGCTGATTCATACTGGATGTGTTGGGGAGCGTGACGCTGTTACTACATCTCATCTTTTCGACACCCGACTCTAACCCTCCTCCGTGGAGTGAGTCGCTAACCCTCCGGTCGAAATGATGGGCGTTTGCAAAAGTGAGATTTCCCCATGTGTTGCTGGTGGTAAATAATGAATAGGGGGTTACCACAGCTCATTCTCCCCACTCTATCCTGTGTTGTGGTCTGAACACTTCTCTGCTTTCTCTTCATCCTCTGAGTTCATGCATTCACTGCTGGTTTAAACCAGGCACGTAGGCAGTGTTAGGCAGTGTTAGGCAGACTAGGCGACCGCCTACCAACTGAGATCTGAACTAACCTAAATTAGAAAATAGAAATTGAATGAAAACATCTCTATCTCCATTGTGTAAAGACCTGACTGGCTTCCCAAAAGAATGTTGCTCAACCAGTTCCCTTCTCCTCCTCAATGGTAGGCGGCCGATAGGGTAGGCCTACTCAACCGGTGTTAATTTTGTCGACTAAGACTAAGACTAAAAGACTAAAAGATTTTGATATTTTGTCGATAGACTAAAACTAGACTAAAACAGTCCCAAAAGACTAAGACTAAGACTAAATCTAAGTCTAAGACTAATAGCTGTAAAAAATGACACTGGCATGTAACTGCAATGAAATTAAAGGCAAATACACATTTCATTTATGGTTTATTTTGACCAAGTAACAGGCAGTAGAAGACAATGACTTGTTCATAATTATGTGGTTATATTAGGCTAAAAAACCTATCCTAAAAGACGAAGACTAAAAGTCTAAGACTAATAGCAAAAGACTAAGACTAAGACTAAAATGTTTTGATATTTAGTCGACTAAGACTAGACCAGACAAAAATTATTTCAGAAGACTAAGACAGGACTAAGACTAAATGGTGTGTTATTCAAAAGACTAAGACTAAATCAAAATTTGCTGAAAAAATTAACACTGTACTCAACTCGCTGAGATGTAACTTTTTCCTATTGTTTTCATTTGGTGACAGGGGGTTTACTTTGGGCCATCACTTGGCTTTACAAAGAATCAAATGTGCACAGAAGTACGATGACAACCTCTCGCCTAAATGGTCTGTGTCTCGTGTGTAGCCTACTCCACTATTTACAACTTTAGTCACTAGTTATGTATTTAGAATATTATTATACAACACATTAATCTCTCCAGCCCTAAACATTTTTTCCATTTGAAAATACCCGATCTACAAGCTCACAATGTGTTGCGATGCTGCACATTGTGAGCTTGTAGATCTGCTATTTTATATCTATACATACATTTAAGAACTGCAGCCAGCGGTTTTTGTTTGGTAGGACCAACAGACCAAATGCAGCACTCCAATTGGCTAGGACTGATCACGTGGCACACGGAGTTCCTAACAAGGAAGATCAAAGAAGGAATGGACACCGACGTCATTTTAGGCTCCATGGCCATCCGCCATGACACTTTGGGTGGCCAAACTTGCAACGGAAGCTCGATGAATAACATTGCGTCTATGAGCTTCAGCTGGGACAGCTCATGAACAAAAAATAATTCTGAACGATAGAGACCTTTATAAAACACTCAGCTCAGGAATATAAAAGAAGACATGCGACACATTGTTTTGTGCTGTGTTGCTTTTCGGTGAGTACACTGTATAACATTATAGAGGCATCTAAAGAGCACAATTTACGTTTCTGAACTAGATAGTATCGCGAGACTCTTTACCATTCCCTGTTTGGAATCCAAATCTCGCGATAGCTCCGAGACAGAAACGGCCGCCGCCGCTGTTTAGCTGCCTCAATAACATTATGTACCGTGCACATCGAAAAGCAAGTGATTGTAAAAATACCTGTGATATGTCTTCTTTTGTATTCCTGGAGCGATTATACAACAAAGGACTCTATCATTTTTTTGTTCATGAGCTGTCCCAGCTGAAGCTCATAGACGCCAATGTTATTCATCCAGCTTCCGTTGCACGTTTGGCCACCCAAAGTGTCATGGCGCATGGACCGTGGTGTGGGCTGACTGTTCTTGCTGATACTTTCTTTGGTTCCTAACCGGAAGTGCGTCCGGCGGTCAAATATGTCCGACCGGAAACGTGCGCTGCGGCACAATAGTTCCGCCACAATAGTTCCCCCCCAATTTTTTTTTTTTTTTTTACTTTTTTTTTTAAATTTCTTTTTTTTATTTTATTTTTTACTTTTTTTTTTTTTTTATTTATTTATTTTAACTAGATGTGCTCTAGTAGCCTACATTTGAAAACTTGAAATGGGACATTCTGCCTAATGAGTACTTTTACTTTTGGTACTTAAGTACATTTTGAATTGCTGGCATTTCGGGGCTGGCACTTCGCTGGCATTTGGGCTGGCATTTCGCCTACCTTGACTCTCATTCCTGCCTATGCCAGTGGTTTAAACAAAGTGAAATACGGTAAACACAATCATAGCCTACTTTAGAACGCTATTCTGTTCTGATCCATACACTTAAAGGTTGGTTTGCATTTCAGTGAGTGATTTATTACTAGCAGTGAGCAGTGCTTCATTTTTCTGTGAGTGCATTTTGTGAGCAGTCTGCCTGTCACAGTCCCTTCCTCTCCTCACTACAGAGAGGGAGAGACTGTTTTAGTGGTGCATGTTGGAGGGATCTAAAACGCTGCCCACGGTGCTCACCCAACCAACATGAATACATGTTACAGATATATTTTGTGGTATTTTTTCCATTGGCAAAAATATATATCTAAAACATATTTTCCCCCAATTTTGATCGGGTGAGCAGGATGCACTGATAAATAAGAAAACCGGAGGTGATGAGTTGATGATGGCATAGAATCAAGTAGAGAGGACCCAAGGTCCTAAAAGCACTGACCTCCTCACGGCCGGCCAGGCTCAAACTCAGTCCTTCATGTCAATTTAGAGTCGGTTTAAATACAGTCTCAATAAACAAATCATGGCCTACAGACAGACAGATGGTTCAAACAGGACGTTGATCAAAGGACACAGTGATACAGTAAATATATGTCATGCATTGATCAGGCAGGGAACAAATAGATCAAGAGAGGTTTACATATAGGTGTGACATCCTCAGGCCAGTCACAGCAGATTGCAGAGTGACAGATGGTCTGGAGGAGACATCATTTTAGTTTTTAAGTTCACCTTGATATTAAACAAACTATTACATGTTTAAACAAAGATATCCTATTTATCATGCACGTTTGGGAGGGCTCTTGAGGAGATCCATTTATTCATTCATTCATTCACCTATATTCGTGTCCAGTATTATGCAGGCTATAATTGATTTGATAGGCAATTAAATGTCACTGTCAAATGTTGTCCCAGTCTGCATTTGTACACACTGGAAACACATGTAGCCTATTTAACATTTAGCAGTCACTATTTAGCTTCCCATTGGACCTGTAACTGTGTGGACTGCAGAGTGAGTGAGGAGGAGCACAACCCCAGAAGGGGGCTTCAGTGCTAGACTAGTGATGGCATGGCATGAGTCCAGCATGTTGTTGGGGCCGGGGGGAAGGGGCAGGGATTCCCCTGCTGATGATGACGACGTCGCATCGGAGTTGGTGACATCAGGATTGTCCACAGCTGTCCAGCAGCGCTAGGAGGATGGACAGAGAGGAGAGAGATGCAGGCTGGTGGTGTAACTCTGAGGAGGAGGATTACAACCCGGGACCATGGAGGACAGGAACCGAGGCCGAACAGAGCTGTTGTGGAACAACAACAAGGCTCTGCTAACAACAGAACGGTAGCAGATGTTAGCCTCCTCCCATATTAGCCACAGTTAGCCTGAAGCTGAGGATCATGGAAACAGCTTTGTGGTAACTTTTTAAGGGATTGCACCTTAGTAGCACTTATTATGCGAGGTTTTCCCCCTGAGCCCGGTTGGCAGACTGTTGTGCTCTGCATCTTGGCTGTAGTAGCCTAGGCTAACTATGGACATAAACAATACTTCCACAATACTTTACTAGGTAAAACATGTGAGTACTTTTTCCACCACTGCATGTTCAGGAGCAGAGCTACACTGCTCAGCCTGTTGCCACTTGGCAGAGGCAGCAGAAATCCATCCTCATCCCTTCCCTTTCTCTGCAAGATGAGGCTATGCCAGGTTAGCCTGAGGTTGGCAGACTGTTGTGTGCTGGCTCTTGGCTGTAGACAGCAGCTACTGACTATAATATGGACTTGAACCCGAGGCTCCCCTCGTCAGACCAATGCACCGTTGAGCCACTTGGCAGAGGCAGCAGAAAGCCATCTTCATCCTCTTTCTCTGCAAGATGAGCGCTATGTGAAGTTAAGTTTTCCCTCTGAGCCCGGTTGGCAGAACTGTTGTGTCTTGTCTTGGCTTAGCTGAGCTCGGCTGTAGCAGCTACTAACTATCATAAACTATGGACATAAACAATACTTTAGCAGGTAAAACATTTGAGTACTTTTTTCCACACTGCATGTTCAGGAGCAGAGCTCCACTGCTCAGCCTGTTGCCACTTGGCAGAGAGACAGCCATCCTCAGTCATCCACTTTGCTTTGCAAGATGAGCCGCGCTATGCGAAGTTAAAGCCATACTGTGTAAGTTGCCCAACTAGTGGTCATTAGCCCTATAGCAAACCGCGGTCGCGTCCGCGTCTTTCGTCCGTTTTTCGTACCTTCAGACCCCCGCGTCTGCCTCCACCTCGCTGAGATCTATCTTTTAAGGGGTCCCTTGTTCCTGTGCGTTCAGTAATTCCAGAGATACGGACTCCTTCACCCTGCCTGGTAGGCGAAATTACCTAGAGAAGGGATGGTACAAACGGGCGACAACAAATATGGCTGCCATAGCGACCCCACTTCAAGATGCGCTGTGATTGGCCGGCAGTTGTATAACCCTCGCTGTGATTGGCCGGTAGTGTGATGACGCAATTTTGGCGCGAGATCCGGTCCACGGCAAGGATCTCAGTTTACATATAGAGAAGGCTTTACAGGCTGAAATTCACGGCGCGGATCTTCTAAAACTTTTGTGATTTAATAGTTAGGAGAATTTTAAGATTTGTTTTATAAAAAAAGTTACATAGTACAACTTTAAGTTTTCCCCCTGAGCCCGGTTGGCAGAACTGTTGTCTCTTGGCTGTAGACCGCACTGCAGCTACTAACTATGGACATAAACAATACTTTCTACTGGACTACTGGACGCTTCAAACCATAGACTATAGAAACGTTAAAAGAAGTCAGAACCCAGAGTCACTCAGAACAGATCGCATCTCAACTTTGAGAGCAGAATGAAAGCGTAGCCCTGAAACATGACGGCCATTTACATGTCCGTCATGTTTCCACCTTAACCTTGTTTCTAGCGAGGTTGACAAAGAGCCCCGGCAGGCTAAAGAAACGTTCAGATTTCAAAAATAAAGTGCTTAACCAAGGCTAATATGTGTCAGAATAGATGCCGTTCAACCAGAATTGCATGTCGCTCCCGTATTGTTTAATAAAAAGCATTTTTATCAGATCGTTGTGTGTTTCCCCCGTGTATTTTTGGACCGGTTTTTGCGAGGCTACGCCCACATTTCAGTGTCCATAGATGGGGGTTGTTCGCGTGTGGAAAACCAGGAAATACAAGGGGAAACATAAAATGCTTTTTATTAAACAATACGGGAGTTGCATATAATTATGGTTGTCCGGCATCTATTCTGACACAAATTGTCTTGGTTAAGCACTTTATTTCTGACATTTGAACGTTTATTTATCCTGCCGGGGCTCTTTGTTTACTTCGCTAGAAGCATGGTTGAGGTGGAAACATGACGGTCATATGGCCGTCATGTTTTGCCACTTGGCAGAGCAAAGCCATCCTCATCCCCTTTCTCTGCAAGATGAGCGCTATGCGAAGTTAAGTTTTCCCTCTGAGCCCGGTTGGCAGAACTGTTGTGTCTTGGCTTAGCTGAGCTCGGCTGTAGCAGCTGCTAACTATCATAAACTATGGACATAAACAATACTTTAGCAGGTAAAACATTTGAGTACTTTTTCCACACTGCATGTTCAGGAGCAGAGCTACACTGCTCAGCCTGTTGCCACTTGGCAGAGAGACAGCCATCCTCAGTCTTCCACTTTGCTGTGTGTGTGTGTGTGTGTGTGTGTGTGTGTGTGTGTGTGTGTGTGTGCGCGCGTGCGCGTGTGTGTGTGCGTGCGCACGTTTAGAATGAATAATAATAAATTATGTTTCTTACATAGGCTTGATGTTTTTATGTTGCACTCCAAGTGACTGAGGAAAAATATATTTCATTTGATGTACATGGAGGATGTGATTATTGATTATTGACCAGCCAAGTAACCCTGAAACATGACGGTCGACTAGGGCTATGGGGTTAAAGGGATAGTTCACCCCCAAACTGACTTTATTTATATTGATTAGGCATGGAGACTTGAATTTATGGATCTTGTTTTTAGGTTTTGTTTTGAGGAAAAATATCCACAAATTCAAGTCTCCATGGGGTGAGTAATAATAATAATAATAATAATAATTTTTTTTTTTAAATGGCGGTGAACTTTTTTGTCAATATTATATTGACAAATAAAATATACAAAATATATTCAATGTTATGAGTTTAAAAAAAGTTGTACCTCAATTGAAACAAGCCCAAAAGCTTTCTTGTGGTGTTTATAATCCTTTTAGTTGACCTTGTACCAGTGAACTGTACTGTCATGAAACTGTACCTTTTCCTTTAATACCTCTAATAAAGTCTTCAATCAACCTATCAGGTGAGAACCAGGGGAGAGACCACAACCTATGCCCAGCCTACGACCGACCAGGACGGGGAGTGGAAGTGGAACAGTGGGGGTCCATCTGACCTGGTTCCAGTTGATCCTCTGGGGGTCCTCCATGAGGTCATCCTGGGGGTCCTCCATGACTCTTCCACAGTGTGAAGCTGGGGGTCCTCCATGACTCCTCCACAGTGTGAAGCTGGGGGTCCTCCATGACTCCTCCACAGTGTGAAGCTGGGGGTCCTCCATGACTCCTCCACAGTGTGAAGCTGGGGGTCCTCCATGACTCCTCCACAGTGTGAAGCTGGGGGTCCTCCATGACTCCTCCACAGTGTGAAGCTGGGGGTCCTCCATGACTCCTCCACAATGTGAAGCTGGTGGTCCTCCATGTCTCCTCCCCAGTGTGAAGCTGGGGGTCCTCCATGACTCCTCCTCAGTTTGAAGCTGGGGGTCCTCCATGTCTCCTCCTCAGTGTGAAGCTGGTGGTCCTCCATGTCTCCTCCTCAGTGTGAAGCTGGTGGTCCTCCATGTCTCCTCCTCAGTGTGAAGCTGGGGGTCCTCCATGTCTCCTCCTCAGTGTGAAGCTGGGGGTCCTCCATGTCTCCTCCTCAGTGTGAAGCTGGGGGTCCTCCATGACTCCTCAGTGTGAAGCTGGGGGTCCTCCATGAGGTCATCCTGGGGGTCCTCCATGACTCCTCCTCAGTGTGAAGCTGGGGGTCCTCCATGACTCCTCAGTGTGAAGCTGCTCAGAGCTCAGTTCAGAATGGATTCCTCTGGGGTAAGTGGAGCCCTAGAAATACAACCTCTGTCATCTTACATATAGACTATAACACTCTGTGTAATATTCCTTAATACACAGCCATAAGTGGCGTTTCCATAAAGCCTCTTGATTGATTGATTGAAGACTTTATTAGAATAAGTTTGCATAGGAAAAGGTACAGTTTCATGACGGTACAGTTCACTGGTACAAGGTCTACTAAAAGGAGATCCTAGAAAAGACTTATTTCCATAGGAAACCTATTTGTGCATTAAAGGCCCGTACACATTGGGCCGGGATCGGCCAAGATCAGAACTCGGGCTGTATTTTATGACCCTCCCGGGAAAATCTTGAGTTCGGCCACAAACTCGGTCTTGGTTTTGAACGGGCCCCCGACACGATCGGATTATGTTAATGGCATTTTTATGACCTCGGAAGGCCCTCGGAGAATATCTGGCAAGCTTGATATTCTCGCACCGTCGGGTAGAAATCTTGTTCGTCTGAATGAGGTCCCGGTAATAATGATCCAGATAATATTATATCCAAGCCAGTCCATGCTCATTGCTCAACCATTGAAAACACAGCAAAAAAGGAGTGGGGGCAAATTATTATAATTATTAGCCTACTTACTTTTTACTTTAGGCTACTTTCTCCCTAATATGTTGTAATCACTTGTTCAAAAACGTTATAGCGTTATTTTTTTTTATTTTTTCTGCGCAGTCATTTGGCGACAAGGCAGTGTATTCTATCACCCCACGAGCCTTTCCCCACGACAACAAATGGGGATATATAATATCGTTTTATATTTATAAAAGATAATAATATATTGGGCTATCATCTTGGAGTTGGCTGTCAAATCATCTTTTCTCCGACTGCACACCCAACGGAGTCACATCGGAGTTGAAGTTCTCTTCTGCTCTTCATATATTGCTATAGTATGCTGATTAAGCTCATGTCTGTTTTAATGTCTGGCTGGTTGCTGGTTAAAATGCTGGTTGATGCTACTATGCCACATTATTCATATAATGTCATACTCAAAGTCAGAGACATTCCATTCCTTTTTTTTCTTTTACTTTTACGCGTGGGCCGCGGGCACGTCATTGCGCCTCTCCTGCTGTCAGATTATTTAGTTCATTGGTTCTCAAAGAGGACCGCCAGTCCTTGGGGAGTTCCAGGGGGTCCCCAGCTAAATGATATTGAGGAACCTAGGCCTATTAGTCCCTATTCTAGTCCCTATTCTTGGCACAGGTTGCCGATTAAAATAATTAAGTCCTGTGTGTAGGGTCTGCCAAAAAACTGCTATCCAAAAAAAAAAAAAAAAGATAAAAAAAACGTTTTCAGAGTTTCAAAATAAGCCGTGTTTATTCTCACATTTTCTGGGTCAGAGTCGGACAATCCGTCACTTTGCATAATAGCCTAAAAGGAAAGAAATAAACACACGTAAATGGCTAAACGCCAACCTCACACACTCCAAAGTCAAAAGACTGTTTGTCTCCCAAAACCGACAACACCTGTCGCTCATCCTCCCTGAGTTAACTGACGTTAGAATAGGCCTATACATTTGAATATAGTCTATTACAAGAATGGTAGGCCTACGATGAAAGCACCATGCTTGCTATAGGAGACTGGACGCGCTGGAGAGAAAAAGAAAGAGACTCAGCCTAATATATTAATTAATTAAAAGGGTTTTAAATCGCAACTCTGACAGTGTAATGGAACCAAATGAACCCTACATGTCCATTTTCCTTTTTGGACAGTTGGTTCAAGGCTTGGATGAGGCGGTGGGACAGTCAAAAAAAAAGAGCGAGAGGTTAAACTTGAACTCTGTTCGTCTGACTGTCACAGACCGACAGAGTTCAAGTTTAACCCCTTGCTCTTTTTTTTACCTTGCCAATTGAGCGCGGAGAAAGGCTCACAACACGTCTCTGATGTTGGGCATCAGAGGGCAATGGGCAATTTCCTAGATTGAACAGCACACCTGAAAGCATTCGCACTGATGAGTAGCTTATTAATGGCTACTGTGGGAGCGGAGAGATGCCGACGCGTGCGTGCGTGTGTGTGTCGCTCTCTCTCTCTCTCTCTCTCTCTCTCTCTCTCTCTCTCTCTCTCTCTCAAAAAGCAAAAAAAGAGAGAGGGAGAGCGCACGCGACAAGAGAGGTTGCATCTAATAATAATAATAATAATAATAAATTTTATTTATAACACACTTTATATTTGGAACAAATCTCAAAGTGCTACATTGATAAAATAAAATAAAAATAGCGAAGCAGAAGCAAAACACGGCCAACAAAAAACAGGACTAGCAAGGTAAAAACTGTTAAATCCGTAACTTAAGAACACATCTCATGGCAGATTAGAAGCACATATGTTCAACAATGAAAAAAGAAAAAAAAGAAGGATTAAAAACACAAGGGCATCTAAAAGGACTTCCTAGGCAAATGCCTTGTTAAAAAGAAAGGTCTTAAGTCCCCTTTTAAAAGAGTCAACTGACTGTGGTGCTCTAAGATGGTCAGGGAGAGCATTCCACAGCAGAGGAGCCGCAGAGCAAAAAGCCCGGTCCCCCATAGTGCGTAGGTGAGTCTTTTTTGTTTTAAGTGAGTTGTTGTGTCCAGAGCGGAGGGAGCGTGTGGAGCGTGTGGAGGTTGGGGGTTCGATGAGTTCTTTGAGATATGAGGGGGCGTTGCCGTGGATGCATTGGTGGGTGAGGAGGCAGACCTTGAATTCAATCCTGGAGGAGACGGGGAGCCAGTGGAGGGAATGGAGTATGGGTGTGATGTGATCAAATTTTCGCACTCTCATCAGGACCCTGGCAGCACTGTTCTGGATGTATTGCAGCCTCTGGATGCTTTTGCCAGGGATCCCGATGAGAAGTGCGTTACAGTAGTCAAGCCTTGAGGAGATAAAGGCGTGGACAAGTTTTTCGGCATCAGGAAGGGTGAGTGTGGGACGGAGTCTGGCTATGTTTTTGAGGTGGAAAAATGAGGTTTTGACAAGGTGTTTAATGTGGGGGTCAAAGGTCAGCTGGGGGTCCATTTTTACACCCAGGTTGGTGATAACTGGGGAGAGGGGGAGGTTATGGCCGGAAAAGGTGATGCTGGTTATTGTGGATGTCATCTGTCCAAAGCCTGGAATACCCTCAAGGACCACTGGTGGTCCCCGGACGTTGGGAAGGGACCCATATATGCTAGTTTGAGAACCGCTGCCCTTTTGTCTTTCCGTGGAGGCTGGAGCCTAGTTTTGGGAGCAGCACATTTTGCATTATTCAATCAACTGCGCAGAATGGAAAAACTACCACTCAACACTGAGATCGCTAGGGGCGGTCAATCCAGGATATCTGGCTAGATTGAAAGGGTATCAGATATTTCTCTGGCACAGCGGGATATATCTTACCCGAATTTAAAGAAGGAGGATTGCTGCCATTTGAAATGATCACCGATCAACCCCCGGCCACGAGTTCTGATCTTATACAATATCTGTTTTCGTCTGCGAGGCCTCTAAGCCGTATTCAAATACATCTTTTTATGGAAACACTTCAAAATTCGAATAAACTTTCATTATCCGCAAAAACCTTTATCCGCTTAGAGGAGGTGGATTTTGAGGCATTTGTGAATGGAAACGGGTCAGACAATAAATGTGAATAAATTATGATGTTCTGGTCCATATCGCCGCTTAATTAACGTCCATTGTATAGCGTTAGCCCACAAAACAAACGGTTGTTACACACGGAGTGACCCCTTGTCATCACACCGTGTTGCGTGCCAAAATAAAAGTGGCCGATCTACAGTACAAGCTGACAGCAGCTCGCATCCGCGACGCTGCAGGATGAGTGTCGAGCAAGACGGTCACAGTCAGTGGTGTGATATGGATTTTAGAAGTGTGGGTCCTCTAAATTCATGACATCATACGTGCATGCTGTTTTTATTGTTAATTAGTGTTTTTTAGGGATGGACATCGGTATCGGACAATATCAAAAATCGGCAGGTAGTATATCAAACCGGCCGAATCGGTGATCGGCAGGTCACTGACATAAAACCGGTTTTATGCCAATTGTGTCTATGGCACTGCACAGCATGATGCTCTGGTCCTGTGACTAAAGTAAACATTAGCAAGTAGCAGCCAGTCTACTTAGTGGCAGCCTACAGAATACAGATGGTGCTTATTACTGCAATGTAAGGATATATTCCATAATCCTGTGTCAATGTCGTCTCCAAAAAGAAGGAGAAAAAAAAACAGACGGTCATATTAGACTGGATATTTTCTGTGTTTTTGGATATTGTACTATTGTGATTGATTTGGCATTAGTGTTCTTCTAGCTTATTGGTACTCAAATTGAAGTATGTCTTGTAGGCCTACTTGGCCTGAAAAAAGGGTATTTGAGCAACCCTATTTTCTATTTCTTAGCTAAAGAAATCGGTATCGGAAAAATCGGTTTTGGCAGGTCAGACCTTCATAAAACCGGAGGATCTGTATCGGCCAAGAATTTTGCAATCGGTCCATCTCTAGTGTTTTTATTGTTAATTAGTGTTTTTATTGTTAATTAATGTGTGCATATGAGGCGCACGTGCGTGCAGCAAAATAAGTGTGGGCTCGCCGAGCCCATGCGAGCCCATGGCATCTCACCCCTGGTCACAGTAGTGGACTAGTGGTCATGTCTCGGATTCGGTCTGTAAAAATCAGCCCCATCCCAGCTCTGTGCACTGTGTGTGCAAGTATTCACAGCAGGTCGGTCAGACGGACCCAGGCAGGATCTCCCAAGAAACGTGCATTTATTGTGCCATGTTTTGTGCCAGAAACGTGACCAGTTATAGCCTAAATATGGCTATAGAGTGTCTAAAAGTGTCTAAAAAGCCACAATATACACAGATGTGATTATATTGACCTTTCCATTTTAAATGTGTTTCCCAACTGTAGTCAAAAAGTGTATCTCTTGATAATAAAATCTAAGAAAAAGACCTGCACACTGTCAGGAACTTGCAAAAAGAAATGTAATTCCACGTTTCTGTCATTTAGGCCTTCATCAGAACAGAGAATGTGTCTCCAACTGTAGTAAAGAATAAAGACAGACGACTATGTTGCTGCTGCTGTTGTGTGTTGTTGAAAAACTATTCTCCATGGTGGGAAATGATTTTAATGACTCACTTGCACCCTCTGCAGTCTACAGATGGTCAATATAAATTACCACCATAGACCATTGATCACCTTATAAACAAACTGTTTATTTATGTATCTGACCCTATCATGCATCATTACTATGTCTAAGTAGAAGCCTTTAACACAATGAATAATAGATGATGATGAAACAACTCTGTATTAAACAGCAGTGTGAGTGAGGTCTAAGTTAATCTTGTGATCATGATGTCTGTTCTGTGTTTTAATAGCTGGGTTTATACTCTATGACAGGGGTCTTCAATGTGTCCAGGCCAACTTGGCCAAGGACCCCTTTGCTGAGAGAAAGATGAAGCAGGGACCCCCCAATATATATTGTATACTATTGTGTTGCAGATTAAAAATGTTTGTAGATTTCTTAAACAGCTTAGACTTGTTTGACAGCACTATCAGTGTATGTTGGATTAATGTGTATTTGCAGACATTAAACCACTTGAACTGTCAATACTTGGTCTACTCTTTTCTCTCTGCACCAAACGTCTTTGCCAGAAATATACGATCTACAAGCTCACAAGCGTGCGTTGTGGCAGCGTTGACAGTGTTGACATTTGCAATGGTTGTTCTGTCCTCAGATGGAGGTGTGTGAAGAGAAAGCTGCTGCTGTCCTACCAGAGTCCTGCGTGCAGCAGTTGGACAACTGGAAGGAGAGGCTGGCTGTCATGGAGGACCTCCTTCAGGTCAGTAGTCAGAAAAACCCTGCTATACAGTATTTAAACATCACAAAGTGGGTGCCGTGACGCAAGGCCAGGGTGGCCTCGGAATACCTTCATAATATTTGACTTTGTGAAACCTGAGTTGCACTTCACTTGGTGCGTCCTGTTTTCAGTCTACACCAAATCTCAAAAATGGCAGAGCTGCAAGCTCTCAACGCGACACGTTGTGATGCATTGTGAGCTTGTAGATCGGCTATTTAAGCGTCAAGTAGAAAGTTATTTTTAATCTGTCCTAATGGTAATGTATATTCTAAGTTTTCCTTGTGGCATACTGTATCTTGGGGGGGGGGGGGGGGGGTATTTGCATAGCATATTATAGTATAACATAAATGTGAGGTTTCCATAAAGTGGTAAGGAATTTATTCCAGGATTTGACCCTATTCCTGAAGATATCCCCCGACTATGCCTGTCACACAGATGCAAGGCCAGTCCGCTCCTGCACCCATCAGGGGCTCTGCTGAGGGCCCATCAGGGGCTCTGCTGAGGGGCTGAGGGCCCAGCGGAAGGAGAGGAGGCTGAGAACCAAGACGAGGAAGAGGGAGACGTCATGGATCTGCTGCCACGCACTGACATCAGGTTAGCCTCTCAACACGTTTGTCCAATGATGGTAATGGCAGTAGTTTTCATTACCAGCGGGACATTGTCTATTCAGAGGTGAGAGTGATGAGTTGCACTATTGGATGGGGCGTTGGGTTGCAAGTGGCACCCGTGCTCCATGCCGACACCATCCTGGGGACACACCAATGTGCACAGGGGCCATCTGACTCACCCAGAACTATTTTCAAACCATCTTAATCTGTATAATGCATTTCATAGTACTCGTTATTTGAATATACTTTAAGGAATCTCCATATGGAACTGCATCTTTTTATGCAGTGTAAAATACGCTTATAGAGAAGATCAGAATGCTCTTTAGTGAAGTGAGTTTTCCTTTGTGTCTGTCTTATTGCCTGCTCCAGCGCCTCGAAGCTGACAATGATGCCATAGTGTCCTGCCTAGACCTGATCCTCATGTGGTTCACACGCGTGTATCAAAACAGCATCCTGGTATCGCCAGTGGAAGCTTGTGATTGGCTGAACCGAAGGTAGGGAGCGCTCCATTGTGTTCCCCTGGACCGCGCGGAGTTGACAAAATTCGGGGGGCTGAAGATTTACTATTCTGTCCATAACGGCACATAAGTTGGTAACGGCTCTGAGTCGGCTCAAGCGACCGCCGCACCGCTCGACTATGCGATGTTTCATAACATATAATCATAAACATTCTATCTATACTATAATTTTGCGAATGTCTGAGTGAGTGAGTGAGTGAGTGAGTGAGTGAGTGAGTGTCTGTCTGTCTGTCTGTCTGTCTGTCTGTCTGTCTGTCTGTCTGTCTGTCTGTCTGTCTGTCTGTCTGTCTGTCTGTCTGTCTGTCTGTCTGTCTGTCTGTCTGTCTGTCTGTCTGTCTGTCTGTCTGTCTGTCTGTCTGTCTGTCTGAAACAGCGTTTCTCCTCAGTGGCTGGAGCAATTGATCTGAAATCGCATCACCATTAGCATATGAACACACCTAACATGACTGTGAAGCCCGTTTGTCACTTTCACAAATCGTATGCTGTATATTAGCATTTTTATGGTGTATCTACTATCTATTCTGCATCTAGCATGAGGCACATCTATTCTGCATCTAGCATGAGGCAACATGTTTAACCAGCTCTCTCTGTGTGTGTGTGTGTGTGTGTGTGTGTGTGTGTGTGTGTGTGTGTGTGTGTGTGTGTGTGTGTGTGTGTGTGTGTGTGTGTGTGCAGGCAGGCGGGTGTGTGCGCGGGCGGGTGGGTGGGCTGGGGGGGGGGGGGGGGGATGGGGGGGTAGCCATTAAACGAAACGGGTATTTCTTACATTGATGCTCCTACATATTATCATGCAAGCACCAGTTAAAGTTACTTTCCATCCCTCATATACTGTATGCACAGTGCACATCCCATAACCCACACACTGCACATCATTTTGGAGCTCATATCTTTGAACGGGTAAGGGCTAGTATTTATAAAGTTAAGTATTATACTTAATAATTGGGACTAATTAAGCATTATCATAGTTATAATAGGCCTACATTTACAGTAGTTTAGGCATTTTTGTTTGATAAGGTTGTGGGCAGAACAATTTGTCCTTATTATGTTATTTGACTATTTTTACTTAAATTATAATTAAAGACACTTCATAGTGAATTAGTGATTATAATAAATAGCCTATGTCATGATTGCTAGATCAGCTCCCCCCTTGTTCCATTGTCGAAACCGGGGTGCTGTTTTGATTCACGTGGTTCACACTACGCTGCTTTGACACCAACACCACTGATGAAGGCCCTGGAGTTCCTCCAGCTCCTCTTCCTCTCACTCAGCGAGCATAAATACCACCTCAGTGATCTGGAGGCCTTCATTCCATACCTCATCCTCAAGGTCTGTGTTTGCATCAGGCTTAAATGACTCTGTTTTCTTTGTTTTTTAAGTAACTAGCCCTTACCCGTTCAAAGATATGAGCTCCGAAATGATGTGCAGTGTGTGGGTTATGGGATGTGCACTGTGCATACAGTATATGAGGGATGGAAAGTAACTTTAACTGGTGCTTGCATGCTAATATGTGTGATCGTAAGAGTTGCACTATTTAGCCAGGTGGTTGCATTGCTAACGGTGGCCTGTTCGCACACAACAGAAAGACACTACTTAAATGACAACTTTAGTTTTTTACAACAAGGGTTCATATTTTAGATTGTAATTAAATAATTTAAAAGATGAGTGTTACAATTATTTAATTTACTTCTTTCTATTGTTTTAGAGATTCTTATTTCAGTGGTTGGGGGCATGCATACAAGTGGCTAAATATGTGATTTTACACAGACTAAGCCCATTTCCAAGATACAACGCAACCTTTCATAGTTGGATGTGACTTATGGGGGCTAGAAGTGTGACTGTAAATAGCAGTAAAGAAACTGCTGGCGTATTGTGTCTAAAAATACATATGTACTCATGCCCCCATGAGTACGCATGCCCCACATTTTAGCACGGTAAACACGATAAAACAATAGAACAAAGCAAATGAAAACATTTTAACACTCACCTTTTCTTTTCCCTAATTACAATCTAAAATATGAACCCTTTGTAAAAAAACAAAGTTGTCCTTTAAATGTTCTGCATCAGTACCTCATCTACTCTAGATTTCTCTATACATGCTGTATTTGTTGTTTTTCTTCTTTGGAAGATGGGTGAATCCAAGGGATGTGGTGAGGAAAGATGCACGTGTTTACCCTTCCAGCAACACCTTTCCCTATGTCATGGATGGAACCAAGTCTAAGAACTCTAAGCAGAGAGCTGGAGAGGTTAAATATAATTGATTTCATCTGTTATCAACCAGACAAATTGGCAAACACTTTATTATTCATACCCTTGACCACCATGCATTGTAGGGTTAAAGCACCCCACTGCATAATGATATTGTCTATTCTTCACACAGCCATACATCTTACATAACATGGATCATTTCACATTTGTCGCTCCTTTTGGCTTTCTGGTATGTTTAACTTGCCTGAGTAATTGAGACAGTGTTGGCCAAAAATCATAGCGTAAAAAAATCATGTACATAATACATCTATTAAAGCATATTTAAAATAAAATGACAAAACGATAGCCATTGAATAACATGTAATATTGTTTTCCCCTCTCTCCATTCAGAGTGTCTGGAGGAACTAGGCTGTCTCATGGAGCTGTGTGGTGTGTGTGTCTGCCAGCCCACGGCAGCAAAAGCACTCAAGGCCATTGCTGTTCACATGGGAGACAGAGACGCCTCAGTGCGCAGCGCAGCTCTGTAAACCATAGTTGTGGTGTACAACATATCTGGAGAGCAGCTTTACAAACTCATTGACAACGTACGTACCTTGCTGTCCCTCTCCTGAGAACCACTGTCAGTCTGTTTGTTTGATTGATTGATTGATTGATTGATTGATTGAAGGCTTTATTAGAAGTTTGCATAGGAAAATGTACAGATTCATGACGGTACAATTCACTGGTACAAGGTCTACTAAAAGGAGATCCATGAAAAGACTAAGCTTATTTCAACAGGAAACCATTTAAGTATCTCATATAACATTGAATGACAGACAAATAGAACACAGTACTATGCAGTAGATATGTAAAGAAAAAGGAAAAAAAAAGAAAAAAAGAAAACAGTAAATCTAAACAAAAAGTAAGTATATACACAAGGAATATACAGTAAATCTAAACAAACAGTAAGTATATACAAGGAATATACAAGTATACAAGTATATACAAGGAAGGGGCAGGGAGGGTAGGGTTGGGCTAGGTTTTTTACCAGTTGCGAACGGCTGCTGCCTGTAAGTGGTTTTTCAGGGCAATTTTAAAGGATGCTAGTGATCCACACTCCTTTATGGCCTTCGGTAAGGCATTCCACATTTTTGTGGTATAGCAGAAGAACGAGTTCGACCCTTTCTTTGAGTTGACTCTGGGTTGAACGTGATCTGTGGCACTGCCTCTGGTGTTGTAATTATGGACATCCTTAACGTTTATAAAGTATTTTGACAGGTACTTGGGTATCATAGTGGTGTAGTGTATCTTGTACACCAGGCCCATTGCAAGTTGCTGTACTCTGTCATCTACTCTGAGCCACCCCACTCTTAACTGGTGAGTAGCGGTGAGGTGAGTCTGATAGGGAAGGTTAAGCAGGACCCTAATTAGTTTATTTTGGGCTGTTTGGAGTTTAGTTTTAAGGGCCTGTGGGGCGTCACGATACCATATGTGGACTCCGTAGTCAAAGAGGGGCTGGATTATTGCACCAGCTATGGTCTTCAGTGTGTTGAAGTTGACCATTGGGGCGATCCTCTGTAGGAAACGAGTTCGTTGGTTGATTTTTTGTATTACTTTTGAAGTCATCTTTTCGCTGGAAAGATTAGCTTCAAGGATACATCCTAAGTAAGAGATTTCGTTTTTTCGTGTTATGACCTTGTCACCCACTTTGATTGTGAAGTCATCTACCTTTTTGAGGTTATGATTTGATCCAAAGAGGATGGACTCGGTTTTTCCCAGGTGAATTGATAATTTGTTGTCGTTAAGCCATGTGCAGATCTTACTCAGTTCAGAGTTGAGTGTCTTTTCAACCTGCAAGTGGTCCTTGCCCGAGACTAGGAGAGCCGAGTCATCCGCGAACAGGAACAGTTTGCAGTCGCAAGCAGATGCCATGTCGTTCACGTATATTAGGAACAACAGAGGTCCCAGTATGCTACCTTGAGGAACACCACAGCTTACTGGGAGGGGGGGGGACAGGGTTCCGTTAATCTCCACCACCTGTTCCCTCCCCACCAGGTAAGATTGCATCCAGCTCACTGCTGCGCTGTCAAGACCGATGGCTTTTAGTTTCTCAATCAGAATAGCATGATCCACGGTGTCAAATGCCTTCTGGAGGTCCATCATGACCATGCCACTATATTTGCCCTGATCCGCTTCGCGTTTGATTTGGTCAGTCAAATAGAGAAGGCATGTGTCAGTGGAATGGGATTTTCTGAATCCAGATTGGAACTCGTAAATCAGATTATTCTCATCGAGATATCTTGCAATCTGTTCGTAGACTATTTTCTCCATGACTTTGGATATGGAGCTAAGAATGGAAACGGGGCGGTAGTTTCCAGGGTCTAGTTTGCTACCTTTTTTGTGCAGGGGGGTTACTTTTGCTAGTTTGAAGTCCTGGGGGACATGACCCTGTTCGATGGAAAGGTTAATTATGTGGGTAATGATTGGAGCAATGGTGGCGGCTGAATCTCTGAGAAATCTAGCTGGGATTTTATCAAGGCCAGTGGCCTTGTGCTGAGGTAGGGCGCTCAATTTTTTAAACACTTCATCAGTTGTCACTGTGGAAAGTTTAAAGCTGTCTTTTTTGACACCCAGTTTTTTGTAGAATTTTTTAACAAATTCTTCACCATACCGCCCAGATGGGGCGACCAGTCTTTCGACCAGTGAACGGGCTGTGGTGGTAAAGGTTTTGTTAACTGTTCTGCTGCTGTTGACGATCCTCACCGTCATTAAAATCGGTGACTACATGACGCCGTTGACAGCGCTCACCGTCAATCTTACTGTATTTACAGTAAATGTATTAATACTTTACTTAATGTCGCTCCGGTCGCGGCCGCATCGGTAATGTCCGCGATTTGTTTAAAACGCACGTTGGGCGTGCACGCGAAGTGAAGCTCCTCCATGTTAAGTCAATGGAGAGGCCCATAAAGAGACTTCATTATCTCCAAATAAGACATTTTGAGCCATTTTGAGGCAGATCTACTGTAAACAATACACAAGGCAGGGCGCAGCCATGTTCCTCTTCTGGGCTCACACTGTCATGTGACTAGATGACGTAATCGTTGCCGTCAAGTGATAATCCAAAAAAACAAAAACAACCCCCTTCCAGCCCTTCAAAATAATAGCGGCGGCCGACGGAGGAAACAACGCGGCACCAAGGCAACAAGCAACCTTCAGATTAAGAGGCACGAGTTGTGTTAAGATGGGTAGCCACTTCACCTTTGTCAGAAATGAGAGCGGCGTCCGTTTTGATGTTTATGTTGTGGCATATGGTTTTTGATTTTAAGCCTAATTGGTTGTTAAGCAACTTCCATAGGTCTCGTGGTTTGTTTTTGTATTCATCGATTTTGTCGTCGATGTAGTTTTTTTTTGCGGATCTAACTAGGGTGGTTGTCTGGTTTCTAAGTTTCTTGCATTGAGCAGTAAGATGCTCAACGTGGATTTTGAGGCCAGGGTTGAATTTTTTTCTGAGCTTTTTGCAGCACTTTCGTTTTTCATCGTATTTTTTGTCTCTGAGTTTAGCTGATTCTGCAATATCTGAGTTATACCATGGCTCTTGGCGGGCTTTAACCCTGGTGGTATTCAAGGGGGCCACGTCGTCTAGAGCATTGGTCAATTTGGTTTTAAAACCACACCATGCTTCTTCGACATCTGTACACTGCAGCTCTGGGGAAAAGTCTACACCCGCTAGTTTGAGATTAAAAGCCTCACTGGAGTAGTTCTTCAGGCTTCTAGCAACGACAGTTCTGTGGCCACTAGCCTTGGGTTTGTGTATTTTTGTCACAACTTACTTAATTTCACAATGCTTTTGGCTTCAGTAATTGTATGTTTCATGAATATTTGGTTTTATTGTATAGCCCATAGTTGCCCCTGAAATGAAACTAACCTGCCCGATTTTAAATGGGCAAAACACTATTACTGCATGTTTTGCCCTTCGCCTCCTGTATATTCCTGTATATTTCTAATGCTATCAGAAGAAACAGGGATACGATATGCCTGCAGGCACAATAAGATGAGTGTCATCCCTTTACTCGTCACTAGTTGCCAGACAAGGACATGAGCGTGCTGGAGGAGAGGATAAAGCGCTCGGCCAAGGAAGGTGCTCCCCCGTCCAACGACAAGGCACCCGGCACCAGCCTGCTGTGCAAACCAGCTGTCGACAAACCCACTAAACTCAGGTAAAACAAGCTGTGCTATGATGAGGAAGATGTGGCTTTCAGTTATTTTTGTTTAATTTCTTTATTTGTAGTCCTGTGATCATGATGCTCTCAAAAGGCTAACCACTGTTCAATGCATGTGGTCAAATGTTTTGTCCCATGTCAGCAGTGGGCTTCAAAGCCAGAGTTCCCACCAGGAATTCAGCCTGGACCTTCCAGAGGAGCTCGACAGTAACCTCTCAGTTGCAAAGGAGCAACCAGAGCTGGAGGATTACAGTTTTGATAACTTGGACTCTAAACATCCCTGTGTTTAAGTAAGATACATTCTCAGGAGTCACTTCTGTATGTGGTGTTCACAGAATGTGCATATTGGCAGGCATGACACAAGCATCATGCTGCCCTTGACCTTTTTATTATTAACCCACTCTTTAAATCATACAAGGGAACAAATGTCCACACATTTATCTTGTCTTATAAATGTCATTTATTTTTGTAGGACGAAACAATTTTTCGCTCCAGTGCGCGAGGTCAATGCAGGTCTCAGTGGCCGCATCAACACCAGACGTTCACACCAGCATGGAAGCCCTAACCCAAGTATGAACACAAACCATTTCCATCACAACTCCCCTTCTAACACAGTCACAAATGTATAAGGAGAAATATGGCCCTAACAATTAATTTTACTTTTTGTTACACAGATGGACGAGGAGAACAGCAGTTCAGAGGTTTCCCTTTCTAAACGCTGCTCTGTTCCAGCTGCGTCTCATCCACAGCGCCCACCTGGCCAATCAGCGTGTGTCCAGAAGAGACATCTCAAAGTTGTACAGCTGCATTAGCATCAGTATCTTGTCTGTGAGTACTGGGTGCTAAATGACCCCATAATATGCACACTGTCACCTCAGTCACTCTTCAATGTCAAAACCTTTCCACCATAACTATTTATTACATTTCATTAGAAGTATAACATTTCCAGTCACCAACAATAGATGACTGGACATCTATTAGACATGCAATAGAAGGTAGGTTTAATGTTCCTAAAGTGAAAAGCTCTGTTATACAGAAAACTGTCATTTATAGATCTATTGTATGGTGGAATGCATTGCCAGGTTTTATTATTGAAGCTAATACTAAAGAGGTTTTTAAGAGGATGGTAAAATGGTACATTACAATATTCAGTCTGAGTGATCTGTTTTTGCATTGGCTGCTTTGTTTCTGGGCAACTTGTATTTTCTTCATCTATAATTGGATATTATTAAAATAAATGTAAGAATAATGGTAACCCTTTATCATGAAAAATATTGTGAAATTAATTTACAAAAATGTACTTAACTTCTGTAAGTGAGCTATTGTCTGTATGATGTGTACTGTATGTGGTGTGATGGTGCTACTGGGATTCATAATAAAGTAACTACACTGGTCAAAGAAATGAAGGGAACAAAATGTTCCCTTAATTCTTTGAGCTTTCTTTGAGCATACTACAGTATACAATACTCAAATAAATTAAGGGAACATTTTGTTCCCTTCATTTCTTTGAGCAGTATATTCAATTATCTTTGCTAGGCAGCTGTCGCTTTATACAAAACCTACAGTACATGTATATTGAGCAGGATTTTACCATGTGTCAAGCACAGCTCTCTAGAACGGTATTGAGTGTGATCTCCTCTCCTCTCCCCAGGTATTCAACACAGAGGTGCTGGCCCAGCAAGTGAAAGACCTGAGAGAGGGCATGGTGACTGTGCTGTCAGACAACAGAGTGAACCAGCTCTCAGATGGAGTGCAGGTCACCCGCTCTGTTAAACTCATGGGACTGCTTCTCTTGAAGGCCGATCAGACAAATATACTAGCGTAAGTGTGTGCATTCAATTGGTCCTCTATTTGTTATTTTGGTTTGAATTCAGATCCAACATTGGGGTCAAATGTAGCATTCACTTAATCTACTGTACGTTTATCAGTGGTGGAAAAAGTACTCAATTATCTCGAGTATCAATACTGCAATGTAGAAATACTAAGTATCAATACTGCAATGTAGAAATACTAAGTATCAATACTGCAAACTAGACACTGTTACAAGTCCTGAATTCTACATTTAATTTAGTAAAAGTGCAAAATATGTATTGGCTCAAAATGTTTAAAATATTTAAAAAAATCCTTTGAAAATGTCCAAAATGTATATACTGTAGGGCTGAAGTGGTTAATGTATATTTTGGAATAATAATCAAAATCTACAAAGTAACTGTTTGTCAAATGAAGTGGAGTAAAAGTACAGTATTTGTCTCTCAGATGTAGGGGAGTAGAAGTAAAAAAAAAAAAAAAAAAAAAAAAAAAACTATTGGAAATTGGAAATGCTCAAGTAAAGTACAAATGCCTCAATTGTACTCAAGTAACTGTATTTCCTTCAGTCTATAGCAGTCATTTCATATGTTCAGTCTATAGCGGTCATTTCATATGTTCAGTCTATAGCAGTCATTTCATATGTTCAGTCTATAGCAGTCATTTCATATGTTCAGTCTATAGCGGTCATTTCATATGTTCAGTCTATAGCAGTCATTTCATAAGTCCAGTCTATAGCAGTCATTTCATAAGTTCAGTCTATAGCAGTCATTTCATATGTTCAGTCTATAGCGGTCATTTCATAAGTTCAGTCTATAGCAGTCATTTCATAAGTTCAGTCTATAGCAGTCATTTCATAAGTTCAGTCTATAGCAGTCATTTCATAAGTTCTGTCTATAGCAGTCATTTCATAAGTTCAATCTATAGCAGTCATTCTGCTTGAAGTTCAGTAAATGCTGTGTATTTGTAATATTACACAGAGTGTTATATGTCAGATCACAGACTGTTTATATTAATATGAAGCTCCTGCTGTTTGTCTTTGTTACATTGATGTTGTTGTTGTGTCAGTGTACAAATACACTTTGGTTGGAGTGGTGACTGTAGTAAATATCCTGCTTCTTGGCCAGTGCATAAAATATGTATTTTTACTGATGAAATAAAGGTTATATATTTGAAGTTTGCTTCATACGTGTACATTTATTAATGTTGTATCAACATGAACAACAACTACTCTGAAACATTGTGAACTGAAGATGATATGAAGAGAAACTGCTCCAGTCTGGAGACAGTAACTCCTTGAAGGCTGCAGTTGCTCAATATGACCAGCAGGTGTCATCAGAAAACCATTTCATAGACTGAAGACTTTATTAGAAGTTTGCATAGGAAAAGTTACAGTTTCATGTCAGTACAGTTCACTGGTACAAGGTCAACTAAAAGGATAAACACCACAATACAGCGTTTAAGGCTTGTTTCAATTGGGGTCCTTTTTTAACTCATAACATTGAATTAATTGAAAACACAGTACTATGCAGAAAATATAAAAGCAAAAAAAGAAGAAAAAAAAGGGGGGGGGGGGATGTATTTACACTAGAAAAGTCAGGGGTAGGAAAATATGGACTTTGTTTTCTTTTACCAGATTGGATTAGCACTCTCCTCTAAGTGACCTTTCAGAGCGGTTTTAAAGGAGGGAAGGGATTTACACTCCTTTAAGGCCTTTGGTAGGGCCTTCCAAATCTAGGTTGGATGTGATCTGTGGAGCTTTTTTTTCTGCATGAACAACCTTGACCTTTAGGAAGTATTTTGTCAGGTACAAACATGGGTATCTTGGAGGTGTAGTGTATCTTAATGTAGGCTACACCAGGCCCATTGCAAGATGATGTACAATGTCAGCTAATTATTTATTTATTTGAAATTTCAGGAGGAAAAACCCATTTAGTTTCAGCAACTCGTTTTCAAGGGTGACCTCAAAGTACAACAACAGCAACAACAACAAACAACACAGAACAAACAATTAATTACATACACATATGAGGCTCTTCCAACATCTCAACCCCCACTACACCCCCACTCCATCACCTTAGCAATACAAATACAAATAATATTCAAATGAAAAGAGAAAGGAACCAGACCATGCAGACACATTACATCATACCAGTATAGGATCGAAACAAATGTAAATGTCATAATTACAGTACAATCAATGCAATCAAAAACAGGAACAGCTGGATGTAAAGTGAACCAGCGAAGAAGTCTTGAATGCATTAAAAGAAGAAACTGATCTAAGCAACAAGGGCAGGATGTTAAAATCTGATGGTGTTTTGATCTTAAAAGCACGTCTTCCAATGTCACTAGTGTAATACTTATGCTGGGCACTATGAAAAAGAGATGTTGAGTATGTCATATAAGGAATAAGTTGAAGTAAATGGCTGTATATACTGTTTTAAGCATGGTGGATAATTAGAATTAAAACATTTGAAAACAAAAAGTCAAAAAGCTACCGTGAGCCACTAAAGTTCTGGTTCTTTATTGTCATTCTACAGTTAGACTGATGATAGGTTATTGGTTTACCTACAGTATGATCCCAGATTACTATTTCTACACATTTGATGGTAGCCTGATTTCAGACTCGGTGCTGGATCCAGTCTGCTCAGATAGTGGTCTATGGGCTGGAGCAAGGGAAATTTGATGTCTGTCCTTTGTAAATCGCTCTGGATTAAGAGCTTCTGCTGAATGCCTAAATTGTAAATATATATTTTTAAAGGATGGGTCCAGGGCATTCCACAGTGCTGTAGAAGGATAATTTATAGCAGCTTATAGCCTAGAACACATTGACTGTACACAATGATAGTGTAGCTTATAGCCTAGAACACATTGACTGTACAATGATAGTGTAGCTTATAGCCTAGAACACATGATAGTGTAGCTTATAGCCTAGAACACATTGACGGTACAATGATTGTGTAGCTTATAGCCTAGAACACATTGACTGCCAACCCACACCAGCAGTGATAGTGGCTCACCAGCATGTGTTGACTTGCTGCCTTGTGTTCTGAAACACTGCTGTTCTATACAGTATGTAGGCGTCATTGTGTGGTGGGGAGAAAAAAAAAGAAATACTTGTCTGTGATTTCGATGGGTGTTCTAAGCCTACAGTAGCGTGTGTGTGTGTGTGTGTGTGTGTGTGTGTGTGTGTGTGTGTGTGTGTGTGTGTGTGTGTGTGTGTGTGTGTGTGTGCGTGCGCGCGCATGTGAGTTCACGTGGGAGCATGAGTGTGCATGTGAAAACTGGTTAAACCAGTCTATAGTGTATAAAGCTACACTATCATTGTACAGTCAATGTGTTCTAGGCTATAAGCTACACAATCATTGTACAGTCAATGTGTTCTAGGCTATAAGCTACACTATCATTGTACAGTCAATGTGTTCTAGGCTATAAGCTACACTATCATTGTACAGTCAATGTGTTCTAGGCTATAAGCTACACTATCATTGTACAGTCAATGTGTTCTAGGCTATAAGCTACACAATCATTGTACAGTCAATGTGTTCTAGGCTATAAGCTACACAATCATTGTACAGTCAATGTGTTCTAGGCTATAAGCTACACTATCATTGTGTACAGTCAATGTGGGATATAAGCTACCTGTAATCATGCCATGGACCATTGGTGGGCTGAAATGAATCAGTTACTGGGAAGTCTGAGGTCAAGAAAGGTCACAGAAAAGGCAGTTAGAATGTCAAGAAGGGAGAATGTATCATCAAATGTGGCAGTTTAATGGCATGTGTTTACTCACTCATACATGTAACACATCACTATAGTATCAGTTAACATGAGTTTAATGTGGAAGGATGGATACAGTAAGAGGAACAGATCAGTGGTTGGTTCTCTGGATCACTGGCATATTTAGAGCAATCTTCAAGGGCCTTTAATTACAACCTACCTTTAATTAACCGTATAGTCTGCATATCCCCACCCTACCTTTAACTAACCTTAGCCCACATATCACCACCCTACATTTAACTAACCTTAGCCCACATATCCCCACCCTACCTTTAACTAACCTTAGCCCACATATACCCAACCTACCTTTAGCTAACCTTAGCCCACATATACCCACATAATATGTGGGTATATGTGGGCTAAGGTTAGTTAAAGGTAGGTTGGGTATATTATACCCAACCTACCTTTAACTAACCTTAGCCCACATATACCCAACCTACCTTTAACCTTTATCCCCACCTTACCTTTAACTAATCTTAGCCCACATATCCCCACCTTACCTTTAACTAATCTTAGCCCACATATCCCCACCTTACCTTTAACTAATCTTAGTCCACATATCCCCACCTTACCTTTAACTAATCTTAGTCCACATATCCCCACCTTACCTTTAACTAATCTTAGCCCACAGATCCACACCCAACCCAGCAGTGGTCCTCAGGTTGATTCTTAGTCATGCTTCACAATCAGTTGAAAACCCCTGATATCAGGTTGATAATACTGTACATACATGATGAGTTTGTTGCAGTTTTTTTTTTTTTTTCGGCTACAACATGCAATCACTATGAGGGTGTGACGCCATGTGTTGTGACCTATAGTAAACTGTCTATGTTGAGCTACGCTGTATTCACCTGACAATGTGGAGAACAGGCTTAAAAAGGACCGTTAACCACAGGAAGCAGGTGTACTGCAGAGCTCAGACTCATTGTAACTGTAGAAAAGGTTCTCTGTAAACTACAGAGAACTTAGATTGAAATGTCCATGTCTGTATCATGACTATTATTCTAATCTACTCTGCTTAGCTTGAAAGTTACAATGGATGTTTATTCTATTCTTATTTCATGGATCATTAATGGTAAGCAAATCATTCCTTTTGTTACTTACAGGATTACTCTGAATAACACTGATTTTCTCTCTATATGAATAATAAGGGGCTTAAGACGACTACAACCATCCTGCAAATGTCCTTACTAAATAATTATAACTATGGTCTAACTAAGCAGTCTGCATAAAATACACTCTGGACTAGAAGTTTATTCAAGATACTGCTTCTCATGTGTACAATAGTGCACACAGACTGATCCCTTAAAGTTAAATCACGCTGGTGTGACGCACTGGTGCTACAGCGTATGTAACCGTTGTGGAGGTGTGAACTCAGGGGTTGTTTTGCATCGATGCATGTCTGTGTGTGTGAGAAGCCTGACACTGCCAAAAAATAAGATATGGAACGGTGTGAGCCTGTGTGACCGGCAGGTCCGGACACAACCAGTAGTACTAGAGTGGTGTCATGACACAACCAGTAGTACTAGGGTGGTGTCAGGACACAAGCAGTAGTACTAGAGTGGCATGAAGAAATATCACAACCAGTAGTACTAGAGTGGCATGAAGACATGTCACAACCAGTAGTACTAGGGTGGCATGAAGACATGTCACAACCAGTAGTACTAGGGTGGCATGAAGACATGTCACAACCAGTAGTAATAGGGTGGCATGAAGACATGTCACAACCAGTAGTACTAGGGTGGTGTCAGGACACAAGCAGTAGTACTAGGGTGGCATGAAGACATGTCACAACCAGTAGTACTAGAGTGGCATGAAGAAATGTCAGGACTCAGCCAGTAGTACTAGTAAAGCCCCTATCATAGTAGGCACCGCGGTGATAAGCTATCCACCGCGGTGTAGTCTTTTTAAGTCATAAAACTACGACATTACGTCATTACTCGCGGTGAAGAGCTATCCACCGCGAACCCCGACAAATCTCTCTGTTTTTACTATCAGACAGATCGACCCATCACCCCGTTCACTGATTGGTCGATCTAGACCAGTCAGTCACAGTGATAGGACTTCACCGTGATTGACTATGATGGCCTCCACTTATTTTCTCACTTTAGGTGAATAGCTTTACACCAAAGATTTGCGGTGAATAGCTCTTCACCCTGGACTCTGATAGAGGCTTAAGACTCCTTAATCAAGAGATAAGCGACCCGTCAGGTCGCATTCACAAACTTCAATCAGGAGGGAATATGGGAAATGGGACAGATCCATGTTGATGACATGACTTTGGAGATACTGTGTGATTTTAGGTCAAAATCTGTAGGAGCAGTGTCCAAAAATGTGTTTTGCAAGAATCGGCCTCATGGTGGCGCTAGAAGTGGGCCATGTGAGAAATTAGGGGTTGTGGTTTGGCAGCCAAGGAGTGTGTGTGCAAAGTTTGGCATGGATAGGGGCAACGGTGCCAGAGATATGAGTATAGGGCTGACAGCCCTATACTCATATCTGTGCTGCTCGCTCAAGTGCAAAGTAGCCTAAGCCTACCTACTACCTACTGATCCATTACAATAATACACGCAGCATAATAGGCCCAAAGCCATATCCAAACCATAACAATTTAACTGATAATCAGTAAGAGTTTTTATTTTGAGCACAGTAGTGACAAATTAATAGCTTTCTCAGTACGTCTTCATGCCTCTGACTTTATCTGCTGGCAGTGATGAGCCAGCAGCCATGCAGGTCGGACGCGTTTTTTCTCGCTCCTCAACTTCTCGCCGGAGCCGCCGCCGCGCGCCAGTAAACTACTCACCAGGGACAAAGGGATGGATATTTTTATCTTTTCTAACGTTTCTCGTATGGTTTACCGACTCATGCTTGAGTTCACCGTGGATCCCACATAACTTGGATACGATGGATTATGTGCAGGACAGAGAGGAATCACACAGTGATTTTTATCTCCACGGTGGGTCGGAATCCAAACACCTTGGCTACGGGAGAATGACTGTCTTTGGTGCGCTGATCTCAACAAAGAACAAACCCCCAGTTGGCAGTAGTATGGACAGAAGGTCCTGTATTTACTTTTTGCTGCTACTCTGTGGAGATATAGAGACCCACCCTGGCCCGGTTGCAACCCGACAGATGACTCGCAGACTCGCCGCCGTTCTCGCAGCCGCGGATGGTCTTTCCACGGTCGACTCATCGCCATTGTCGACCAGTGAGGTTACCAACACGGCCAACTCGGAGGAACCACGGATCCACGAGGGACCACCCGACCCACGGAGCACCTCGGACGTCGGTGTGTCCACCCCCGCGCCGGCTCCACCACCCGACATCGTGGCTGTTGGTGCCCAGTTCGCGGCAGTCGGATCCCCGGAGATTACCAGTACCACCGAGCAGGATGTCCCCCCGCTGGCCCCGCCACCCCCCAGGGATCGAAACCAATCATGGCTGTTGGCGTACCTCGGCTTTGATACAATCTGCGCCGGCGCCGCCACCTCGACACCTCGCGCCGATGAAAGAAGCTGGATATCCCATTGTCTAGGTTCTCAGACATCAACGGGACATGACCTCCCCCCCACCCCCAGCGCCCCCCTACCCCCAATACACACGGATGTGGACTCACACACAGGGGAAACCCCCTCCCCCAGCCCTGATAATGGCTATTTGAACACCTCAGACATGAAAGGTACTTTTGTGAAAAGAGGACTGAAAATGATTCATCTCAACATCAACAGTTTGAAACCCAAACTGGAACAAATCAAAGCTATGTTTCTTGATGGTAAGGTACACATTTTAACCTTCTCAGAGACTAAACTCGATGACTCATTCTCAGATACTAGCATTGAAATAGCCAATTACACTGTCATTAGGAATGATAGGAACAGGAAGGGAGGCGGTGTTTGCATGTATATTCACAATGATTTAAATTTTATCATTCGCCCTGACCTACACCACAGCTCTCTTGAAACTGTATGGGTCGAGATAATTTTTGAACATGCTAAAAATATACTAATATGCGCAGTCTATAGACCCCCTGACCAGAATGACTTCTTTGAGCTGTTTGAGGAGAGCTTAGCAAAGGTGGACGGTATTGAGTATTATGCTTTGGGCGACTGGAATGTTTGTGCTTTGCGTAAAGAAGCACCCCTGTTCAAGTCCTTTAATGGGTTATGTAATCAATATGGTCTCACTCAGCTCGTTACCGTACCTACCAGGGTGACGGAGCACTCCCAAACCCTCATAGATCTCATCGTAACCACAGACAAATCCAAAGTCACCGCTAGCGGGGCTATTGTATGCGGTCTTAGTGATCATTACATGATCTACTGTACGCGTAAAATACACAAACCCAAGGCTAGTGGTCACAAAACAGTGGTAGCTAGAAGCCTCAAAAACTACTCCAGTGAGGCATTAAATCACACACTAGCGAATACTGACTTTTCTTCTGAACTGAATTGTACAAATGTCGAAGGAGCATGGTGTGGTTTTAAAACCAAATTGACCAATGCTCTAGACGACGTGGCCCCCTTGCAAACCACCAGGGTTAAAGCCCGCCAAGAGCCATGGTATAACTCAGATATAGCCGAATCAGCTAAACTCAGAGACAAAAAGTACGATGAAAAACGTAAGTGTTGCAAAAAGCTTAGGAAAAAATTCAACCCTGACCTCAAGATCCAAATCAAACATCTTACTGCTCAGTGCAAGAAACTCAGAAACCAGACGATCGCACTATGTAGATCCGCCCAAAAAGACTACATCGACACCAAAATCGACGAATACAAAAATAAACCACGAGACCTATGGAAGTTGCTTAACAACCAATTAGGCTTAAAATCTAAAAACATATGCCACAGCATAAACATCAAAACGGACGCCGCTCTCATTTCTGACAAATGTGAAGTAGCTACCCATCTTAACAAAACCTTTACCACCATGGCCCATTCACTGGTTGAAAGACTGGTCGCCCCATCTGGGCGGTATGGTATAAATTTTGTTAAGAAATACTACAATAAACTGGGTGTCATAAAAGACAGTTTTAAACTTGCCACAGTGACAACTGATGAAGTGTTTAAAAAACTGAGCGCCCTACCTCAGCACAAGGCCACTGGCCTTGATAAAATTCCAGCTAGATTTCTCAGAGATTCAGCCGCCACCATTGCTCCAATCATTACCCACATAATTAACCTTTCCATCGAACAGGGTCATGTCCCACAGGACTTCAAACTAGCAAAAGTAACCCCCCTGCATAAAAAAGGTAGCAAACTAGACCCTGGAAACTACCGTCCCGTTTCCATTCTCAGCTCCATATCCAAAGTCATGGAGAAAATAGTCTACGAACAGATTGCAAGATATCTCGATGAGAATAATCTGATTTACGAGTTCCAATCTGGATTCAGAAAATCTCATTCCACCGACACATGCCTTCTCTATTTGACTGACCAAATCAAACGCGAAGCGGATGACGGCAAATATAGCGGCATGGTCATGATGGACCTCCAGAAGGCATTTGATACCGTAAATCATTCTATTCTGATTGAGAAACTAAAAGCCATCGGTCTTGACAGCGCAGCAGTGAGTTGGATGCAATCTTACCTGGTGGGGAGGGAACAGGTGGTGGAGATTAACGGTACCATGTCCCCCCCCCTCCCAGTAAGCTGTGGTGTTCCTCAAGGTAGCATACTGGGGCCTCTGTTGTTCCTAATATACGTGAACGACATGGCATCTGCTTGTGACTGCAACCTGTTCCTGTTCGCGGATGACTCGGCTCTCCTAGTCTCGGGCAAGGACCACTTGCAGGTTGAGAAGACACTTAACTCTGAACTAAGTAAGATCTGCACATGGCTTAACGACAACAAATTATCAATTCACCTGGGAAAAACGGAGTCCATCCTCTTTGGAACAAATCATAACCTCAAAAAGGTCGATAACTTCACAATCAAAGTGGGTGACAAGGTCATAACACGAAAAAACGAAATCTCTTACTTAGGATGTATCCTGGAAGCTAATCTTTCCAGTGAAAAGATGACTTCTAAAGTAATAAATAAAATCAACCAACGAACTCGTTTCCTACAGAGGATAGCCCCGATGGTCAATTTTAACACACTGAAGACCATAGCTGGTGCAATAATCCAGCCCCTCTTTGACTACGGAGTCCACGTATGGTATCGTGACGCCCCACAAGCCCTGAAAACTAAACTCCAAACAGCCCAAAATAAACTAATTAGGGTCCTGCTTAGCCTTCCCTATCAGACTCACCTCACCGCTACTCACCAATTAAGAGTGGGGTGGCTCAGAGTAGATGACAGAGTACAGCAGCTTGCAATGGGCCTGGTGTACAAGATACACTACACCACTATGATACCCAAGTACCTGTCAAAATACTTTATAAACATTAAGGATGTCCATAATTACAACACCAGAGGCAGCGCCACAGATCACTTTCAACCCAGAGTCAAAACCAACAAAGGGTCAAACTCTTTTTTCTGCTATACCACCAAAATGTGGAAAGCCTTACCGAAGGCCATAAAGGAGTGTGGATCACTTGCATCCTTTAAAATTGCCCTGAAAAGCCACTTACAGGCAGCAGCCGTTCGCAACTGGTAATAATGAACCTAGCCCCAACCCTACCCTCCCCTGCCCCTTCTTTGTATATACTGTTTGTTTAAGAATTACTGTCTTTGTTTTGTTTTTCTTTACATATCTACTGCATAGTACTGTGTTCTATCTGTCTGTCATTCAATGTTATATGAGATACTTAAATGGTTTCCAGTGGAAATAAGCTTAGTCTTTTCATGGATCTCCTTTTAGTAGACCTTGTACCAGTGAACTGTACCGTCATGAAACTGTACCTTTTCCTATGCAAACTTCTAATAAAGTCTTCAATCAATCAAAGCCGGTGGAGGTTTTGATAGTAACTGCGACCTGATGGTCGCAACTAGGGTGGGCATGAAGAGATGTCAGGTGGGCGACCCTCAGGCGAGTCAGGCCGTACATGTTTTGAGGGTCTCGCTCTCGTTCTAATGTACTCCTACTGGCAGAGGCTACGGAGCATTCTCCAGACTAGCAGCAACACACTACTCTGTGTGAGTGACAGCGTAGGTGTAGCCTAGGGAAACTTTATCTGTCCACCGTTTAAAAGTTATTTTCTGTGTAAGCAATCGCTGATTCATACTGGATGTGTTGGGGAGCGTGACGCTGTTACTACATCTCATCTTTTCGACACCCGAATCTAACCCTCACCCTAACCTTAACCTCCGTGGAGTGAGTCACTAACCCTCCGGTCGAAATGATGGGCGTTTGCAAAAGTGAGATTTCCCCATGTGTTGCTGGTGGTAAATAATGAATAGGGGGTTGCCACTGCTCATTCTCCCCACTGTATCCTGTGTTGTGGTCTGAACACTTCTCTGCTCTCTCTTCATCCTCTGAGTTCATGCATTCACTGCTGGTTTAAACCAGGCACATAGGGAGTGTTAGGCAGACTAGGCGACCGCCTACCAACTGAGATCTGATCTAACCTAAATTAGAAAATAGAAATTGAATGAAAACATCTCTATCTCCATTGTGTAAAGACCTGACTGGCTTCCCAAAAGAATGTTGCTCAACCAGTTCCTTCTCCTCCTCAATGGTAGGCGGCCGATAGCCTAGGCCTACTCAACTCGCTGAGATGTAACTTTTTCCTATTGTTTTCATTTGGTGACAGGGGTTTTACTTTGGGCCATCACTTGGCTTTACAAAGAATCAAATGTGCACAGAAGTACGATGACAACCTCTCTAAATGGTCTGTGTCTCGTGTGTAGCCTACTCCACTATTGGACAACTTTAGTCACTAGTTATGTATTTAGAATATAATTACCAGTAAGACTCCCTAATCGGGAGATAAGCGACCGTAGGTCGCTTATCGGCATTTTATGTGAGCTGCAGTGGAGGGGGTCCTCCACTGGGGGCGTCACCACTTTTGCATCCGTTCTGGATCACGAGGAGGGGGTGGTCGCCGGGAATTCCCCGTGAGCAGCCCCGTTGGGGTGGTCATTTGGTCATTTTTGCACATTTGGTCATTTTTTACACTTGGGGGTCCCCCAGGGAGCTGGGGGTCCCTGGGGCTCGGGGGGTCCTTGGAGGTTGTAGTTTGGCAGGCAAGGAGTGTGTGTGCAAAATGTGGCATGGATCGGGTCAACGGTTGCGGAGATATGAGCAGGGAAAAAGTGTGACGTGTGACCACATTTGGTCATTTTTTACATCTGGGGGTCCCCCAGGGTCCCTGGGGCTCCGGGGGTCCTTGGAGGTTGTAGTTTGGCAGTCAAGGAGTGTGTGTGCAAAATTTGGCATGGATGGGGGCAACGGTTGTGGAGATATGAGCAGGGCAAAAGTGTGACGGACTCACTCACTGACTGACTCACTCACCCACGGACAGCCTGTGGAGGTTTTGGTAGTAAATGCGACCTACGGTCGCAATAAAACACATTAATCTCTCCAGCCCTAAACATTTTTTCCATTTGAAAATACCCGATCTACAAGCTCACAATGTGTTGCGATGCTGCACATTGTGAGCTTGTAGATCTGCTGTTTTCTATAGCCTACATTTGAAAACTTGAAATGGGACATTCTGCCTAATGAGTACTTTTACTTTTGGTACTTAAGTACATTTTGAATTGCTGGCATTTCGGGGCTGGCACTTCGCTGGCATTTGGGCTGGCATTTCGCCTACCTTGACTGAAGTTGACTCTCATTCCTGCCTACGCCAGTGGTTTAAACAAAGTGAAATAAACACAATCATAGCCTACTTTAGAACGCTATTCTGTTCTGATCCATACAAGACCTAAAGGTTGTTTTATGCATTTCAGTGAGTGATTTATTACTAGCAGTGAGCAGTGCTTCATTGTTCTGTGAGTGCATTTTGTGAGCAGTCTGCCCGTCACAGTCCCTCCCTCCCCTCTACAGAGAGGGAGAGACACTACTTTAGTGGTGAGTGTTGGTGGCTCTAAAATGCTGCCCACGGTGCTCACCCAACCAACATGAATACATGTTACAGATATATTTTGTGGTATTTTTTCCATTGGCAAAAATATATATCTAAAACATATTTCCCCCCAATTTTGATCGGGTGAGCAGGATGCACGTTTGGGAGGGCTCTTGAGGAGATCCATTCATTCATTCATTCACCTATATTCATGTCCAGTATTATGCAGGCTATAATTGATTTGATAGGCAATTAAATGTCACTGTCAAATGTTGTCCCAGTCTGCATTTTTACACACTGGAAACACATGAAGCCTATTTAACATTTAGCAGTCACTGTTTAGCTTCCCATTGTAACTGTGTGGACTGCAGAGGGAGCAGAGGGAGGAGCACAACCCCAGAAAGGGGCTTCAGTGCTAGACTAGTGATGGCATGGCATGAGTCCAGCATGTTGGTTGGGGCCGGGGAGGAAGGGGCAGGGATTCCCCTGCTGATGATGACGACGTCGCATCGGAGTTGGTGACGTCAGGATTGTCCACAGCTGTGTCCAGCAGCGCTAGGAGGATGGACAGAGAGGAGAGAGATGGAACTCTGAGGAGGAGGATTACAACCCGGGACCATGGAGGACAGGAACCGAGGAACAGAGCTGTTGTGGAACAACAACAAAGGCTCTGCTAACAACAGAACGGTAGCAGCAGATGTTAGCCTCCTCCCATATTAGCCACAGTTAGCCTGAAGCTGAGGATCAAGTAAACAGCTTTGTGGTAACTTTTTAAGGGATTGCACCTTTAGTAGCACTTATTCCCCCTGAGCCCGGTTGCCAGACTGTTGTGCTCTGCATCAATACTTCCACAATACTTTACCAGGTAAAACATTTGAGTACTTTTTCCACCACTGCATGTTCAGGAGCAGAGCTACACTGCTCAGCCGACAGCCTGTTGCCACTTGGCAGAGGCAGCAGAAATCCATCCTCATCCCTTTCTCTGCAAGATGAGCGCTATGCCAGGTTAGCCTGAGGTTGGCAGACTGTTGTGTGCTGGCTCTTGGCTGTAGACAGCAGCTACTAACTATAATATGGACTTGAAGCCGAGGCTCCCCTCGCCAGACCAGCAGACTCATCTCTTTTCAGCCTCGCAGGCTCGCACTTTGCTCTTCGAGGATGAGTCGCGCTATGCGATTCTCCCCCTGAGCCCGGTTGGCAGACCGTCATGTTTCCACCTTAACCATAGCCTCGCGTAGCCAGGCTTACTCATCTGCGAAGAGAAAAGCCTGGTGACAATAGAAGGCAGAAGACGTGAAAAGGGGGGGGGGGCTGAATTTTCCCGGAAGCTGTATTTTTGTCACAGTGCGGTGTTCCTGCAAACGTATTCCCTGCACGAAAAAAGCTGGTCTACGTCTCCTGCTCCGTCGGTTACGCTCGCAATAAACAATATACAAACAAAAACATTGATTCAAGCAATGTTACACCTATTCAGAGTGAGTTAAGAGCTACAATCTATTTTAGTTTTTTCGCTGGGGAATGTAAACAGACCCGCATCGCATGATGTAACTTCCGTTAACCGCAGCACTTCCGTCACACACTTCAAGCTCTATTGTCAACAGGGTGCCTTAACCATGCTTCTAGCGAGGTAAACAAAGAGCCCCGGCAGGCTAAATAAACGTTCAGATTTCAAAAATAAAGTGCTTAACCAAGGCTAATATGTGTCAGAATAGATGCCGTTCAACCAGAATTGCATGTCGCTCCCGTATTGTTTAATAAAAAGCATTTTTATCAGATCGTTGTGTGTTTCCCCCGGTTTTTGTGAGGCTACGCCCACATTTCAGTGTCCATAGATGGGGGTTGTTCGCGTGTGGAAAACCAGGAAATACAAGGGGAAACATAAAATGCTTTTTATTAAACAATACGGGAGTTGCATATAATTATGGTTGTCCGGCATCTATTCTGACACAAATATGTCTTGGTTAAGCACTTTATTTCTGACATTTGAACGTTTATTTATCCTGCCGGGGCTCTTTGTTTACTTCGGTAGAAGCATGGTTGAGGTGGAAACATGACGGTCATATGGCCGTCATGTTTTGCCAGTTGGCAGAGCAAAGCCATCCTCATCCCCTTTCTCTGCAAGATGAGCGCTATGTGAAGTTAAGTTTTCCCTCTGAGCCCGGTTGGCAGAACTGTTGTGTCTTGGCTTAGCTGAGCTCGGCTGTAGCAGCTGGTAACTATCATAAACTATGGACATAAACAATACTTTACCAGGTAAAACATTTGAGTACTTTTTCCACACTGCATGTTCAGAAGCAGAGCTACACTGCTCAGCCTGTTGCCACTTGGCAGAGACAGCCATCCTCAGTCTTCCACTTTGCTGTGTGTGTGTGTGTGTGTGTGTGTGTGTGTGTGTGTGTGTGTGTGTGTGTGTGTGTGTGTGTGTGTGTGTGTGTGTGTGTGTGTGTTTGTGTGTGTGGGTGTCAGGCATAATCGCCTATAACATTTTCGCCAGGTCTTTTCGCGGGGCACTTTTGCCGTGGAGGAGAGTCTTTTCACCTACCTGTCTGAGCCATTTCGCCTACCCTCAATTCTGCTGTCAGACTGTCCATGTTTTCATATTATCTCTTTGTCATTTAAATATTATAGTGACTGTGACAGTGGTGTTACATGTCAAACCTACACACGGCTATCCTATGCACTCCATAGTAGGCCTAATCACATAAATACAGAGCTATTGGAATCAGGTGCGCCCAAATAATTAATTAATCCATGTCCCGATACTATACATTCTTTGGTGCAGTATTGAACAGTATTGTAAAATGAACAGTGTTGTAGGTCTATTATTGTTTTAACATTAGGCTATACAAAATATATATGTAGGCTATTAGCCTATATAGGTCTATATAAGATATGCTACACCTAAATAGCCTATAGAATCAACCTTGCCTGTCAACAGGCATAAAAAACTATTTTGCCATTTTTTAGGAATAAAATGTGATGTAAATAATAAATGTCAAGTAAACTGTTAGATTCACTTGACACCACTGTCACAGTCACTATAATATTTAAATGACAAAGAGATAATTTGCAAACATGGACAGTCTGACAGCAGAATTGAGGGTAGGCGAAATGGCTCAGACAGGTAGGTGAAAAGACTCTCCTCCAAGGCGAAAATGCCAGGCGAAAGGACCAAATGCGTGTAGGCGAATATGTTATAGGCGAAAGTGCTGGTGACGTGTGTGTGTGTGTGTGTGTGTGTGTGTGTGTGTGTGTGTGTGTGTGTGTGTGTGTGTGTGTGTGTGTGTGTGTGTGTGTGTGTGTGTGTGTGTGTGTGCGTGCGTGCGCGTGTGCACGTTTTAGAATGAATAATAATAAAGTATGTTTCTTACATAGGCTTGATGTTTTTATGTTGCACTGCAAGTGACTGAGGAAAAATATATTTCATTTTATGTACATGGAGAATGAGATTATTGATTATTGACCAGCCAAGTAACCCTGAAACATGACGGTCAACTAGGGCTAAAGGGTTAAAGGGATAGTTCACCCCCAAACTGACTTTATTTATATTGATTAGGCATGGAGACTTGAATTTATGGATATTGTTTTTAGGTTTTGTTTTGAGGAAAAATATCCATGAATTCAAGTCTCCATGGGGTGAGTAATAATAATAATAATAATAATAATTAAAAAAAATCATTTTGGGGGTGAACTATTTTTTTTTGTCAATGTTATATTGTGAACTGTACTGTCATGAAACTGCACCTTTTCCTTTACAAACTTAGTAAAGTCTTCAATCAATCTATTAGGCGAGGACCAGCTGGGAGAGACCACAGCCTATGCCCGGCCTAGGACGGGGAGTGGAAGTGGAACAGCGGGGGTCCATCTGATCTGGTTCCAGTTGATCCTCTGGGGGTCCTCCATGAGGTCATCCTGGGGGTCCTCCATGAGGTCATCCTGGGGGTCCTCCATGAGGTCATCCTGGGGGTCCTCCATGACTCCTCCTCAGTGTGAAGCTGCTCAGAGCTCAGTTCAGAATGGATTCCTCTGGGGTAAGTGGAGTCCTAGAAATACAACCTCTGTCATCTTACATATAGGCCCTTTTACATAGGCTATTAACACTGTGTAATATTACATATACATAGCCATAGATCCATATATTATAGGCTATAACACTCTGTGTAATATTCCTTAATACTCAGACATAGATCTGTCCTATCCACAGTCAGTTAGCAGACTGATCTCTGTGGCAGACAGTAAAATGCTCAGCATTGCATGTGTTCTCACCCAATAATTAATGCCTCAGACTTAGTCAGATAATAGTCCTCTATAGTTTCATATCCCTTTGAAAGTAAATAAATGATGGTTTTCTGCCAGAAACATGACCAGTTGTAGACTAAATATATCAAAGTGTCAGAAAAGCCACATTACACTGATGTGATTATATTGACCAAAATAATTGCGATTATGTCAAATAATGGCGATTAGACGATTATGTAGTAATTGTGACAGCCCTACGCACCACAGTGAGCTGCAGGCTGGTGTACTTATGCTGACATTGGGATGAGTTTGAATCCTGTGAGAGGCTTATGTTCATTTACAGTACTATTTATTGATTCATTGCAGGGGTAGACATTAAGGGAAATTTACTACTGGCCCTCAGGGCCAGTGGATTTTGATGATCACTGGCCCTGACACGCGTGTGTGTGCGCAAAACTTGCGTCCTCCTTCATCCTCGATACTAGCGTCTTTTTTTTTATGAATGGAGTACATAGGACATAGGAGTGAACTGTACTGTCCTGTCCCTTTCGCCATTCAAAATATCATTCCCCATAAAAACAACTCATTTGATTCAATAACATGCAGGCCTACTCTTAACACCAGCTGTAGCCTGTTTAACTGGTGAGGGCCCCAGCCCAGATTGACAGCTGTCTGTCTGCCTTCCCAGGATCTCCTAATGTGGGGTTAATTAGCATAGGATCAAGGCTATCAAAGCTGTATTTTATAGATGATATAAAAAATTAAATAAAATACATCTATGATATTCTTGATCCAAGGCTAATGGTTTATTCTGGCATAATTGCATCATATTTACAAACTGTGTATACATTCCTGCTCCAGCTAGTCAGTTATACAGAAGATAGAAGCATAGGACAGCAATTATAGAAATATTAGATCTTAACTGTGGAATGTTCAATCATGTTCTAATCATGTATGCAACATTTAGGAAAATAATTGCCAAATTTGACATCAAAGTTCCCAATCTTCTGTTACATGCTAAGCTGTCTGTCCCTCATCCATCCATCTCTGACACTGAGACAATCAGTCCATTCTCATCAAATGAGAAGACATATTCTCAATAGGCTACAGTACACGTTGATTCTAAATATCTACAACAGTTAAAAGAAACACATTTGCCGAATGCGTTCCACACGCACCGCACGCGTGCACGCACACACACATGCACGCACGCACACACACACACACACACACACACACACACAGGACCGCCCCCCTCTCTCGTTCACTAGACACACAGCGACAGCGTCAATCTCTCCTTTCTCTCAGTATAGTGATGGACCTTTCCCCAACTTCAAGAACATAACTTGTCTATTGTACTTTCTGATTCTGACACGCGGTGACATTGTATACTGAACAGCAGGGCAACAGCACTCCGCTCTAAGCTAACGTCAGCTACAGCATCAGCTACAGTAGCAGTAGAGATGTTTGGGATGTATGGCTCTTTGAAGTGAGCCAGATCTCTGGGATCCGTTCCTTTCAAACAGCCGTTCAAAAGACTGGCTCATTCTAGTTACTATAGCTACGTTCATTTCAAAGAGCCGTTCAAAAGACTCGATTCGTTCACGAACGTCCCATCTCTCCATAGCAGGCTGGCTGCTCTGCCTTGTGTAACTGTGACTGCAGCTGATGTACACACGCACGATGCACGCAGAAGGCACTTTGATCAGGATCACGCAACGCAACGTTATATTTTAGCGGTAATTATGAGACGATTTCACCGAAATTATTACAAAATAGTACCACAAGGAATACTGATGTGAAATTAGATAGACGTTTTTATTTGTTTTATTTTCAAGGCATTAAATTAACTGGCCCAACGGGCAAGTCCCTGATGAGTTCTGGTGGCCCTGTCACTCTAAAAAGTACAAACGGGCCAGCGGGCCATTTATAATGTCGAGTGCTGCATTGATGCATTGATTTTTATCCTTTAAATGCTCTGAATAGTTACCCTACGTGACACATGTTTACTCAGACTACAATGGTGAATATAAGAGTTGCATTTATATAACATATAAAATGTATTGTTGAGACTGAGACTGAGAGCTCCAAGAAGCTCCAGATGATTGTAAATGTTGGGGTGCCTCCTCCTCCTCCTCCTCCTCCTCCTGCCCAACTTTATGTATAGATTCATGTGTAGCATCTGAGTGTTAATGACAGCATTGCTGTCATAACTAACCTATACGTCAGGGGTCTTCAACAGGGGTTCCGGGACCCCTAGGGGGTCCTCAGAGTTACTACAGGGTGGCCGCCAAATCTTTGTGTGATAGGATCATGTTTTTAACACGAACCACTTGAACCCCTAGCATCCCTATTCTGAGTGGCACATTAGCCAAAAATAGCAGATCTACAAGCTCACAACGCCTCGCAGCGCAAGGTGTTGTGAGCTTGTGGATCGTCTATTCCTGGCAGAGAGTTTTGGTGCAGAGGGAAAGGAGTAGACTAAACGTATTGACTTAAATGTCTGAAAATACACATTAATCCAACATACACTGACTGTGCTGTCAAACAAGTCTAAGCTGTCTAAAATCTAAAAAGATTTTTAATCTGCAACACAATTGTATACAATATATATTGGGGGGTCCCTGCTTCATCTCTCTCTCAGCAAAGGGGTCCTTGGCCTGAACACGTTGAAGACCCCTGCTCTACGTAGTTCTGTGAGATTGTCCTCTTGTCAGTAGAACCACTGTCGTGGAAGTCTGTTTATTGTATTTCCTCTAGTGTTTAATTTATATTTTATTGTGATATGGATCTCCCTTCACAGGAAGAAGAGGTTGTCGTCCTGTTTGTCAACAACGTAGAAGGAAGTTCCACAACTCAACGTGACGTCCTTCTGCACGACGTCTCTTCATCCAATCAATAATCACTACGGTATGTTGGCATTGAGACCTAAAACAGTGGTTCTGTGGTCCCCAAATTATTTTGGGGTGTCACCAGATGATTAACCTAATGTGCAACATTGATTTCTCACTCAACAGTAAACAAACCAACATAAAGTGTAAGTGTATAGAGGGTATCTGCACATTTCTATACATTGGCCAAATTATCAAATATTAGAGGCAGAAATTGTGAGATGTTGTGAGCATTTAGATCTGCTATTTTCACAATAGAACCATGTTATACAAAATATAAAGCCTCAACTCTTAGTGCTCTTCAGGGTGGGGGGTCCCCAGTTAAAATATGATTATTAATTTTGAGGGTCACAGCCTGAAAAGGTTGAGAACCACTGACCTAAAAAGGCATTGATGCGGACAGCTATGTGTAAAACATCTGTAGTTACTATGACGACGGCTGACGTGGTCTCCACTTGATGGGGTCTCATCATAAACCTGAACACCAGAATGAGTGGAGGACTGAATGCATCAAAACCTCCTCCTTTAGGAAGCACAAACGCACGGGGCACACAGCAAGTGGTGTCTCCATGTAGACTTGAATTCATGGATATTTGTTTAGTTTTTGTCACATTAGACAATAATTTGAGGAGCCTCTGTGTGTCTCCATAGGGAACAAAGCAGACTAGTCTCCATAGAGAACCACTGCTGGACTGGTCATCTGACAAATAAATATCCATTCAAGTCTCCATGTGGTGAGTAATCAATAAGAAGAAGAAAAAAAAAAGACCCCAGTTGAATCAAGCCCAAAAGCTTTCTTGAGGTGTTTATCCTTTTAGTTGACCTTTTACCAGTGACCTGTACTGTCATAACTGTACCTTTTCCTTTGCAAACTGACAATAAAGTATTCAATCTATCAGGTGAAAAACCAGTTGGGAGAGACCTACTCCTAGGACAGACCAGGGAGTGGAAGTGGAACAGCGGGGGTCCATCTGATCTGGTTCCAGTTGATCCTCTGGGGGTCCTCCATGAGGTCATCCTGGGGGTCCTCCATGAGGTCATCCTGGGGGTCCTCCATGACTCCTCCTCAGTGATTATTATGGTACCATCGTCTTCCTCTGGGGGTCCTCCATGAGGGCTCAGTTCAGAATGGATTCCTCTGGGGTAAGTGGAGCCCTAGAAATACAACCTCTGTCATCTTACATATAGACTATAACACTGTGTAATAGTCCTTAATACATACACAGCCATAGATCTTACATAATATAACACTCTGTAATATTCCTTAATACACAGCCATAGATCTGTCCTATCCACAGTCAGTTGATCTCTGTGGCAGACAGTAAAGTGCTCCGTATTGCTTGTGTTCTCACCCAATAATTAATGCTTCAGACTTGGAGTCAGATAATAGTCCTCTATAGTTTCATATCCCTTTGAAAGTTCTGGCAGAAAACGTGCATTTATTTATAAATGCACATTTTCTTCATTTTCGGCCAGAAACGTGACCAGTTATAGACTAAATATGTCAAAGTGTCTGAAAAGCCACATTACACTGATGTGATTATATTGGCCATTCCATTTTAAATGTGTCTCCAACTGTTGTCAGAAAGGGGATCTCTGATAATAAAATCTAAGAAAAACACCTGCACACTGTCAAGAACTTGCAAAAAAAAGAAATCTTGGGTCATTTAGATCTAGGCTGTTGGGTGTTGTAAATTCACCATGGAGAAAAATATTCTCCATTCTCCATGGTGGGAAATGATTGTAATGACTCACCTGCGCCCTCTGCAGTCTACATATATGGTCAATATAACTAAATATTACTACCATAGACCATTGATCACCTTATAAACAAATTGTTTATTAATGTATCTGACCCTATCATGCATCATTACTATGTCTAAACAGAAGCCTACAGAGTAACATAATGAATAATAGATGATGATGGCGAGAGAGTTTAGAAACAACTGTATTAAACTGTGAGGTCTAAGTTAATCTTGTGACCATGATGTCTGTTCTGTGTTTTAATAGCTGGGTTTATACTCTATGACAGGGGTCTTCAACGTGTTCAGGCCAAGGACACCCTTTGCTGAGAGAGAGATGAAGCAGGGACCCCCCCTATATATATATATATATATATATATATATATATATATATATATATATATATATATATATATATATATATATATATTGTATACAGTTTACAGTTTAGGCATTTAGCAGACGCTCTTAATCCAGAGCAATTGCTCTGCTTAGACTTGTTTGACAGCACTATCAGTGGATGTTGGATTAATGTGTATTTTCAGACATTTAACCACTTGAACTGTCAATACTTTGTACTCCAAACCTCCCTGCCAGAAATAGCAGATCTACAGGCTCACAACGCCTTGCACAACGCCTCGCTTATAGGTCTGCTATTTTTGGCTAATATTTTAATCAGAATAGGGATGCTAGGGTTCAAGAGGTTAATGTAAAAAAAAAAAAAAAAAAACATGATCATACCACACAAAGATTTGGCGGCCCCTCCTGTAGTAACTCTGAGGACCCCCTAGGGGTCCCGGACCCCCTGTTGAAGACCCCTGCTCTATGAGTTGCTTATGGTCAGGTTTAGGTGTGGTTAGAATGGACACCACAGTGAACTGCAGAATGGTGTACTTATGATGACAATGGATGAGTTTGAATACCGTGAGAGGATAACGTTTATTTATTGATTGATTTATTGATTCATTGATGCGTTGATTTTGACGCTTTAAATTAGGGGTGGGCGATATGGTGATAATTATCGTTGAGACGATACAATGTCTCCACGATACGCCTTTTCAGAGATATCGTATATATCGTGATACAATGAGGGAGCCTTATAAAAAAATCCTGTTGAATTGTTAATACAGAAATTCATTGCAGAATTCATTTAAACCTGCATTTTGGTCTAAATCAGTGGTTTTCAAACTTTAAAATGTCTCCACTTAACTCTGACAGTGTACAAATGAAACCAAATGGACCCGTAAGGGTTACATACTTGTCAGGGTCAATTTAGACCTCTCCAAAGGAACCCAGAGAGTCCCTGGACCACACTTTGAGGACCACTGGTCTGAATGGTCTGTTACTGCTTTTTCTTTTAGTTTGTGTTACCTTGTAGGTGGTTGTACTGTTAATTAATTAACTGGTAATAACCATAAAAACCAACATGAAAAAGAATCGTTATAAGATCGTGTATCGTGATACAGCTTGAAAGATTATTGTGATATTGTATTTTTTCTTATCGCCTAGCCCTACTTTAAATGGGCTGAATAGTTACCCTACATGATACATGTTTACTCAGACTACAATGGTGAAGAGTTGCATTCATAAAACATATAAATGTATTGACACTGTGACTGAGAGCTCCAAGAAGCCAAAAAATAGCCGATCTACAAGCTCACAACACGTTATGATTTATTTTGTCACAATCACAGGGGTTAAAGTTGTCAGTCCTGGGGACTGATTTCAGTCTTAAGGATGCCATAAGGGATGTTTATGAGATCAGTGCAGATCTGCAAAAAAATTAATAAATAAGGGGGAGGTGTAGCGATTAATGACAAAGTCATCAAAACGCTAGTCAAGTGATCTCTAAAATAAAAAGCAGTTATAATTTTAAGATATGAGAATTGAATTGACCAGACTAGCATACTGTAGAATACAACAGAACTTCACAAGAAACTTCTATAAAATGAAGCATGGATTGGCACACACACATTCAGTGAAGGCAGTTCAGAACATCAGGGAAACACCTCAAATATCGGTGTGTGCTGCATGCGCCATGTTTTAAAGATCACATATTCTAAAAATATTTTCCAGTCTTGGTATTTTTTTTATTTTTATTTTGCTTTGCAATCATCATGATATGATATTGTCATATCATCCCATCTCTGATCATAACTAACCCTATAGTTCAGATTGTCCTCTTGTCAGTGGAACCACTGGTGTACCTGTCTGTATGTTCACAACTGAACATGGTGGAAGTCTGTTTATTGTATTTTTATACATTTTTAATTATTACATTGTTTTTATTGTGATATGGATGTCCCTTCACAGGAAGCAGAGGTTGTCTTCCTGTTTGTCAACAACGTAGAAGGAAGTTCCACAACTCAACGTGACGTCCTTCTGCACGACGTCTCTCTTCATCCAAACAACAATCACTACGGTATGTTGGCATTGAGATCTGAAATAAAATAAACAGGCATTGACGGGGACAGCTAGATGTACAACATCTGTAGTTATAGGACGACAGCTGACGTGGTCTCCACTCCTCACTTGATCAGGTCTCATCATAAACCAGAATGAGTGCAGGACTGAATGTTAGAATGTATCTAAACCTCCTCCTTTAGGAAGCACAAACTTATGGGACACACAATCAGCAGTTGTTGTTATTAATTACTCCTCACCAGTCTCAAAGCACTGGTCAATGTTGTGCCCCGTACGTTTGTGCTTCCAAAACACATGTGTGTTCCTAAACAAAGTTTTTTTATGTTCAGTCCAGCAGTCATTTCAGCTCCAGCTCCGTCACTGACAGACGGAGAATGTTTGAGATATTTTACTAAACACACGTTTTCTGCAACAACTTAACTGACTCCAAGTCTTAGGAATTAATTATTGGGTGAGTGCACAGCACAGCACACGCAGCGCAGAGAACTTTGTTGCCGCGGGGAATCAGTCTGCTAACTGTATGCGTACAGTCCTATTCGGGGGCGGCATAGCTAAATGGTTAGGGAGCCCGCCTGGGGAACCAGAGCCCCTGGTTGTCCCAGGTTCCATTCCATAGCTGAATGGTTAGGGAGCCCGCCTGGGGAACCAGAGCCCCTGGTTGTCCCAGGTTCCATTCCATAGCTGAATGGTTAGGGAGCCCGCCTGGGGAACCAGAGCCCCTGGTTGTCCCAGGTTCCATTCCAGGCCAGGGTAGCAATGTGGATGTGTGTCCCTGAGCAAGACTCTTAACCCCTAATTGCTCACATGCTCCTTGTGGGCAGCGAATCAGCTGGGTTGGGCTGAAAACACAGAATTCCAGTCTTTCACTGCTATAGAGCCATGTTGTGTATAATTATTATTAATAATATTATTAGTGTCCATATCTTGTTATAAAACAGAACATAAGGTTTTATTGCGACCGTCAGGGAGCAGTTTACTATGAAAACCTCCACCGGCCGTCCGTCCGTCGGTCGGTCACACGTCACACGTCACACCTTTGCCCTGCTCATATCTCCGCATCAGTATATAGGGCTTGTTTGTTTATTGTATGACATCACGCCACATCATCAGCTGTGGACTCTGTGATGTCATCGTATCGCATCAGTATATAGGGCTTGTTTGTTTATTGTATGACATCACGCCACATCATCAGCTGTGGACTCTGTGATGTCATCGTATCTCCATATATGGCCATCTCCGTATATGGAGATATAAGTCGTCCCTGCCCAAGTATGGGCTGGTGAGGTCAGACTTTGTGTGATGCGTAGGTTATCTCCATATATGGCGATTCAACATTCCAGGCAATGCTCTCTTCCCTGGTGAGAATTGCCCCTTTATTGCGACCGTGAGGGAGCAGTTTACTATGAAAACCTCCACCGGCCGTCCGTCCGTCCGTCCGTCCGTCCGTCACACGTCACACGTGACCATCAACAAACGTCACACCTTTGTTGATGTTTAAATCGAAGAGTCTTGGTCAAATACTTCTGTTGGTTTCTGCACTGATCATTTATACAATTCAGCTGTGTTTGCTCGTGTCATCATGATGAGGTCATAAATCAGCCATGCCCAAATATAGATTTTACGGGTTTACATGCTTACTCAGTTATTCGTTATGTGAAAGTCCTATGACGTCTATGATATCTGACATCATCATACATACATTCCCTTTTATGCCCATAAATGGAGATCCCCTCTGTAGAACCAGCCACTGACATCACTGTAATGGCAGGGGAACCAAATCCCTTTTATGCCCATATATGGAGATCCCTGTGATGCCAGGGGAACCAAATCCCTTTTATGCCCATATATGGAGATATGGAGATCCCCGTGTTGCCAGGGTAACCAAATCCATTTTATGCCCATATATGGAGATCCCTGTGATGCCAGGGGAACCAAATCCCTTTTACGCCCATATATGGAGATCCCTTATGTCATCAATATTAAGCCCATATCTGTGAATATCTTTGGGTACCAGATGTCTCCATATATGGTTAAATGGTCCGATATACATCACTGGCCAGAAGACCAAGAAATGGTGCAACCTCGCCCTTTGCTTTTCTCCCTTAGGCATCTTACTGGTAGGTAGTTTAATGAGGAATGCAGTATGGTGGTAGGTAGGTAGTTATGGCCTTTGATGTAAGATTTTCACTTTCTAGGATAACTATATTTGCTATTCCCAGATGATGCCCTTTTAGGGTACCCCTCATGCCCATATATGGAGATCCCCAGGCTTTACTAATTAACATAAGTTTTATGCCCATATATGGAGATCATTGTCCCAATGTCATCAGATATATGGGCATAAATGGACACAGGCAAACTAGATGGGCTGTATGGATATCCAGATGTGTGATGTAAGTGTTTTATTCCAAATGTGGCACCCCACAGACATATTTCCAGAAACAAAATCCCTTTCATGCCCATATATGGAGATTTCTGATGTCATCAATCCCAGGCCCTGTAAAAAACATGGTTGCTATGGTAAACAGTTGGTTGCTAGGGTAAACAGTTGGTTGCTAGGGTAAGAAAACATGGTTGCTATGGTAAACAATTGGTTGCTAGGGTAAACAGTTGGTTGCTAGGGTAAAAAAAACATGGTTGCTGTGGTAAAAAGTTGGTTGCTAGGGTAAACAGTTGGTTGCTAAGGTAAAAAACATGGTTGCTATGGTAAACAGTTGGTTAGTAGGGTAAACCTTCAATGATTTTGACATCTTGTTACTAATCTGTCGGTAGATAATGCCGGTCTTATATAAGGGTCATTTGTGTACGGTGTGATGTCATACTGATGTCAGCAGTGTGACAGGAGATAAGCGACCAACGGTCGCTTATCTCCCGATTAGGGAGTCTTACTGGTATAGGGCTTGTTTGTGTATTGTATGACATCACGCCACATCATCAGCTGTGGACTCTGTGATGTCATCGTATCTCCATATATGGCCATCTCCGTATATGGAGATATAAGTCGTCCATGCCCAAGTATGGGCTGGTGAGGTCAGACTTTGTGTGATGCGTAGGTTATCTCCATATATGGAGATTCAACATTCCAGGTGTAACTATGGCTACCCGTATGACGTGAGAGGTGGAGGTTGTGATATTTGTGGAGATAAGCGACCAACGGTCGCTTATCTCCCGATTAGGGAGTCTTACTGGTTCTAAACCTCCACAGGCTGTCTGTGCGTCAGTCAGTCCGTCAGTCACACTTTTGCCCTGCTTATATCTCCGCACCCGTTGACCCGATCCATGCCAGATTTTACACACACACTCCTTGACTGCCAAACTACAACCTCCAAGGACCCCCGGAGCCCCAGGGACCCCCAGGTCCCTGGGGGACCCCCAAATGTAAAAAATGAACAAATGTGCTCACACGTCACACGTCACACTTTTTCCCTGCTTATATCTCCGCACCCGTTGACCCGATCCATGCCAGATTTTACACACACACTCCTTGCCTGCCAAACTACAACCTCCAAGGACCCCCGGAGCCCCAGGGACCCCCAGGTCCCTGGGGGACCCCCAGATGTAAAAAATGACCAAATGTGCAAAAAATGACCAAATGACCACCCCAACGGGGCTGCTCACGGGGAATTCCCGGGGACCACCGACTCCTGGTGCTCCAGAACGGATGCAAAAGGGGTGGCGCCCCCAGTGGAGGACCCCCTGCCACTGCAGCGCACATAAAATGCCGTAACTCGGGCTAGGAGCGTCCGGGAGAGCCGGGGCCGGTACCTATTCGTCCGCCAGGGCAACGCGGAGACCCCACCCCTCATTTCTCACATGGCCCTATTCTAGCGCCACCTTCGGGCCGATTTTTAAAACACATTTTTGGACACTGCTCCTACAGTTTTTGCCCTAAAATCACGAATATCACTACACAGCATGTCTACACTCATGTCATCAACATGGATCAGGAAGATTTGGGAAAAACACATTTTTGCCCTATTTGTGGAGATAAGCCACCTACGGTCGCTTATCTCCCGATTAGGGAGTCTTACTGGTAAAACAGAACATAAGGTTTTATTCTCATAGTTTATACATGCCTCAGACATATTATTGTAGTGCAGTGGATCTGTAGCTATCTTATGTTGACAGTAACGAAAAAACATTACATTGATGCACCTGGGACATATCTTCAGTGATGTAGCCTGAACTCATCAGGGTTTCGGGTCTCGCAGCATCATACCCCTCATCCTGGTCCACTCCTGCTCTCACCAGGTCCTCTCCTACGTCTCACCAGGTCCTCTCCTGCTCTCACCAGGTCCTCTCCTACGTCTCACCAGGTCCTCTCCTACGTCTCACCAGGTCCTCTCCTACGTCTCACCAGGTCCTCTCCTACGTCTCACCAGGTCCGCTCCTACGTCTCACCAGGTCCTCTCCTGCTCTCACCAGGTCCAGGACCAGTGCGTTGCACCAGACTCCCAGTACCAGACACTTCATTCAGGAGCGGTGGATTCCTGAGCCACAATGGTACTAAAAGTAATTGTTATTATATTTCAGGTACTTATAATATATGACTCAGACAAACATATTATGTTGACAGTAACAGTAACAGTTATTATATTTCAGGTACTTCTATGTTTCTATGTTTTGTCCAGATGTTTGTACCAATATGGTGGTGATGTTTAAGAAAGTCTCTCTGTTTAACTTACACCTGGTCCATTATATGGTTTTATACTGCCATCTACTGACCAAACACTTTAACAACCTAAACAACACTTCAGTTTACCATAATTCCACATAGGTGAGTCAATATAAGGTTTAACCCCCCAAATAAATTATACAAAAGGTTTTTCATTGGATTCTGGTGTGCTAAATAACATACTCAAAATCTACCTCCCAGAAAGCCGCCATTTTCAAGATGGCGTCCGAGTTGACAGCGGGGAGCTTAAAATGGCTATATCTTGAATGGAAAAGATTTTGCTAATATTTTGTCAACTGATTCTGGTACCTCTGGACATGCTTTAGATACTAAAAATAGAGGAAAATATTCCTTTCGGAAAGGCTTCATGTTCAAGATGGCGCGTGACTGGCGTCCACGATGGCTGCAGGAACTTTAAATGCCTATAAACTGGGATTTAATATGTACAAAATCATAACAATTATGCACTTGGTGACACGTTTTTGACTTTTGGCATGGTGTTGGGTATGGACATAAGGTTTTCAAAAACCATCGGCAACAAGTTGGGCTTGCCCCCTAGTGGTCTGTTTGAAATTAATCCATTATTAAATAGGTCTATACATGGTTGAAACCCCACAACAATTGATGGAAGACATTTTGCAATGTATTCTGTTACTATTAGGTATGCTAAATAACATCCTAAAAGCTTAGGAGAAACAAACCACTGAAAAGGCATAATCTTCACGATGACGTCCATGGGAGCTTAACATGCATATAAACTGGGAGGGAATGTATGCATTTCCAGTATATATTTTTTTCTCCTAAGCTTTTAGTATGTTATTTAGCATACCCAATAGTAAGAGAATCCATTGAAAATTCTCTTCCATCAATTATTTGGGGTTTCGACCATATACTGACCTATTTAATATTGGATTCATTGCAAACAGACCACTAGGGGGTGAGCCCAACTTGTGTGCTATGTTTATTTTCGGTCTTCCAGTTCGGTACTCCCTCCTTTGGGTGGCGCTATTGCGTCAGCCTCACAACAGAACGTACTCACGTTAACTCCCGCAGGGCGATCCCTGATTGGCCGGAGGGCTTGTCACTCAAGTTTTACGGTACTGGGTCAGTCCCCCATAAAACCTGTGGCATCCCACAATACTGTCTCTTTTCGCTATCTGCTCCTCAAATGGTACAGCGCGAAATCTCACAGCTCCTGACCTACGTAATTTGTAAGTATATTTCAACCTATTCTAGAAGATATAATCGTCTCGAGGATAACCGAGAGCGACAGCTTAGGACCAGTCCACCGGTCTCGAGACTTTTCTTCTCTGTTGTTTAGACAGTATCACTGCACAGCTGTTCCTTGTTGTTAGCTTCACGTTCACGATAGCCTAGTGTTAGCTCCTAGCTACCGGCTCCGTTGTTTTGTGCTAGCGCAGCGCACAGCTGTTCCTTGTTGTTAGCTTTACGTTCACGATAGCCTAGCGTTAGCTCCTAGCTACCGGCTTCGTTGTTTGTGCTAGCGCAGCGCACAGCTGTTCCTTGTTGTTAGCTTCACGTTCACGATAGCCTAGCGTTAGCTCCTAGCTACCGGCTTCGTTGTTTGTGCTAACGCAGCGCTCAGCTGTTTATTCCTTGTTACTAGCTTCACGATGGCCTAGCGTTAGCTCTTAGCTACCGGCTTCGTTGTTTATGCTAACGCAGCGCTCAGCTGTTTATTCCTTGTTATTAGCCTCACGATAGCCTAGCGTTAGCTCTTAGCTACCGGCTTCGTTGTATTGTGCTAGCTTTGTTGTTGTTGAGCACTGGCCTTGCCTGTGCTCACGCTGATATACGCTTTTCTGCCTTAGACTCTCGGCTCTTGTGTCGACGCTAAGGCTATTGGAAAAAAGCTATTTTGGATATGGCGTCCTCGCGCTCCTACGGCCGTTGTGCTAACCCTGCCTGTAGGTTGCTAGTAGCCCCGGACGATCTGCATGGGGCGTGTATCGCCTGCATGGGCTGGCGTCACGCCTTGGATGCTCTGGAGGAAGATCCTCCTGTTTGTCTGGAGTGTCGCGACCTACCTCTAGGTGCGCGTCGGCTCCGCCTCGACACGATCTCTCTTCTCTCGGGTCTCGCCTCTGCTGTTTCCCCGGGCCTCCCTGTAGGCCGGTGCGGCGGTGACCCTCAGGCGGTTGGCGGCGCTCCTCCAGGTGGCGGCGCCTCCGTTCCGGCCGACGGCGCCGCTCCCCCGGCCGATGGCGGCGCTTCTCCAGCCGCCGGCGCTCCGGCTGACGGCGCTGCTCCTCCGGCCGATGGTGGTGCCTCTCCAGCCCACTCCAGGGCTGACAGCGGTTCATCAGAGTTTTCCTTCTCTGCTTTCGACCGCTATAGCGAGGAGGAGGATGTTGGGGAAGAGGGGGACTTTTCCTCCACCCAGCATCCTGATGAGGACGTGGTCTTGATGGAAGTAGGGTCCCCTGTGATCTCTCTCCACCCTGATGAAAATGACTCACCTCGCTCTACTCACGCCTCCGTCTCTGCTGTGGCCAGGGCCCCGGCAGGCCTCGCTGCCGCCCAGAGTCAAGTAGCTTCTGTTCCCCCTACCACCGCTCAGGCCGGGAGTCAAGCAGGCCTTGCTGCTTCCCCAGCCCCCGGTGGCACTGAACCTGCTGCCTCCGCCTTGCCGGAGTCACAGGCCTCCTCCTCTGCTGCCGGCGGTTCGAGTCTGACACAGACGGTGGCCCTGTCCGCGTCTCAGCTCCCTCCTTCCGGCACCGTAGCAGCTTCAGGTGGCGCCACTGGCGCCAGCCCTCCCCTTCCCATGGACCCCTGGTCTCTGCTGGAGAGGGCCGCTCGCTTGCAGAACCTCACCGTCCCTGTACGTCAGCAGCCTGCAACTTCCCGCCAACCGCGGCTGGGCGTGGACCTTGCTCCACCGCCTGTTATGGCTTGCCTGCCGGCCATCGCTGGCCTACAGCAGGTTTTCCAGGAGACTTGGACCTCTCACGAGGACCCGGAAAAGCTGGACTTCTCCACGGAGTTCGAGGGGGCACAGGAGATGGGGATTCCTAGATGCCCGCACATCAGCCCTGCCTTGGCCTCCATGCTCCAGGCCCGGTTCCTCCATGATAATCCTGGTGGGCCGAGCCCCTATTCGCTGGCGGGTGCCCACCCGCTTCTGGAGAACAAATGGGAAAGGGCCATGTCCAAGGCCACCCAGGAGGCTTACAGAGCTGATGGACATGCTGTGAGGGCTCTCAATGCTGCGGGCCTCTTGGCGGCCTATGTGAAGCTCCTGCAGAACCCACCGGCCTCTGACCCTCCCCTCGATGTAGCGGCTGAGACCAAGGCCTCGCTGGACCTCCTGATCGGACTCAATTTCCATGCCATGGCTTGGGTGGGCCGTTCCATGGACCAGTGTATGCAAATGGAGTCCACCCGCTGGCTGGAGCCCATTGACTGGAAGGATGAGGAGACAGACAAGAAAGAGCTCCGCAACCTGCCTTCTTCGGGAACGGAGATTATGGCGGGCGGGCTCAGTCTCTTCCAGGCACGGGCGGCTGCCAGGAAGGAGACCAGGGAGTTGGTGGTTGAGACTGTACCTCCGACAAAACCTGCTGCCCAGTCTTCTCAGCGGTCGGCCACCAAGCAGCGTGCCCCGCATTCTATGTTGAGTGCTGCAAAAATTCTGGCTGCTGTACATTTCGTGCCTTGCCAGTCGAAAATACCAGTAAAGAATTGTGTGTTCAATACAAACTGTGTCTTTCTTCCCTGTGCATCTTCTGCTGTAGAGAAAGTTGTATGTGCTCAGCCTCCTTAGGCACCTTCGCTGCCTCAGCTAGTTTCGCACTCACACAGTCTGTACAAGGGTTTGGTTTCTCGGCCTTCAGGCTCCAGTTCCTTCTCTGCTAGAGCCACTCACACTCAGCTCACATTCCCCCCCTCTCGAGGGCAGCATAGTTCACACTCCTCACAAGGTTTTGGGTGTAGTAAACTGCCCACTGCGGCACCCCAGGAACAACCTGCTAATGTTAAAGACCATGAGCTCTTCCGGGACGTTTCCAGGAAAGCTAAGGGTAAAGCGCGCTTCCCCTCAGGTGGTGGAAACGCTTTCTGTAGGCCCGAGTCGGGCGAAGGTAAAGAAAGTGGATCACAGGTGGGTTCCTGCGCTGCCTGTGGCGCACCACGTGACCAGGTCAGCGGCAGCTTCCTCCGGCCACAGCGGACGGCCTGCAGTGTCGCGGCCGTTGGCTCGGCAGGTGTTGCCAGCACATCTTTACGCTCCGCTGGCACCTTGTGCAGATCAGTGGAGGAGGTGCAATCCAAGCCATTGGATTTATCGCACTATTACAAAGGGCTACAGAATACAGTTCAAGATGTCGCCCACGCTTTCCCCCCACGGTGAGCTTCACCAGGGCCGAGGGCGAGAACGCCCGCATTCTGGAGGAAGAGATACAGGCCCTCCTCTTGAAGGGGGCTGTACGGGAGGTCCTGTGGAGTCAGCTCCATCTAGGGTTCTACTCCACATACTTCCTGGTTCCCAAGAAGAAGGGGGGCTGCGGCCCATATTGGACCTCCGTGGTCTCAACCAGTACTTGATGACCTTCAAGTTCAGGATGTTGACCGTTGCCAGCCTGCTTCGATCCGTCAGAGAGAACGATTGGTTCACCTCAATAGATCTGAAGGAAGCTTACACGCACGTGTCGATCTATCCTCCTCACAGAAAGTTTCTGAGGTTCGCTTTCCAGGGGAAGGTCTACGAGTACGCAGTCCTCCCCTTTGGCCTGTCTCTCAGTCCACGCGGTTTCGTGATGGTTACGAAGGCAGCTCTAGAACCTCTCAGGCGGCAGGGGATAAGGATCTCACCTCGACGATTGGCTTATAAGCGCAAGCTCGAGCCAGGAGGTGGCGCAACACACCCGGGTGGTGATAGCGCACCTCGAGTCCTTGGGGTTCGCAGTCAACTACAAGAAGAGTGTGCTGAACCCATCTCAGCGGACCACCTTCCTGGGTGCAGAGTGGGACTCCCGGGAGATGGTCGCCCGCCTCTCTCAGCAGAGGGTGGACAAGTTCTTGTCCTGTGCCAGCACCTTCCTTTCCGTGGAGGAAATCTCCTTCAAGTTGGTGCAGCGTCTCGCGGGCCTGATGGCTTCGGCCGTGGACCTCGTGAGTCTGGGAAGGTTTCACTTGAGGCCTTTCCAGCAATGGATGCTCTCCCTGAACATCCCTCCTTGCCAGGGCGGCACTCTGGTCCGGGTCTCCGAGCGAGCACGGACGGCCCTGAGCCCTTGGCTGGTTCCCGGCTTCCTTCGAAGCGGCGCCAGGCTAGGGGCGGTGATTCACAGGGAGGTAGTCACCACGGACGCCAGTCTTTCGGGTTGGGGTGCAACCCTGGAAGGACGTACGGCGAGGGGGCCTTGGGGCCCCGACTTAATGAACAAGCACATCAATTACTTGGAATTGATGGCGGTGTTCCTGGCGCTCCAGGAGTTCGAGCCCTTCATTCGGAACTGTCACGTCCTCATCAGGACGGACAATACCGTAACAATGTGTTATGTGAACAAACAGGGGGGGCGGCGGCGAGCCCTGGACGTGCTGGCTCGCAAAGTGGCCCTTTGGTGCTCGGTGCACCTACAGTCGGTCAAGGCCTCCTACGTCCCTGGTCTTCTGAACAGCGGGGCGGACCTGCTGTCCAGGAGGAGGGTTCGCGACGAGGACTGGTCCCTGAACCAGTCGGTAGCGTTTCAGATCTGGACCAAGTATGGTCATCCGGTGGTGGATTTGTTCGCCTCTCGCGAGGACGCGAAGTGCTCACTGTTCTTCTCCCTGAGGGGGCCTGCACCCTTGGGGATAGACGCTATGGCGCACGATTGGCCCCAGGGCCTGCTGTACGCCTTCCCACCGATGGACCTCATTACTCCGACCCTCGAGAGGGTTCGTCGTTACGGTCACGAACTGCTTCTAATAGCACCGAGGACGGGGACTTGGAGCTCACTGATAGCTCCGCTCCTGTACAGGGATCCTTGGCAATTGCCCCAGATACGGGATCTGCTGAGTCAAGCGGATCGCGAGATCTTCCACCCGGACCCTCAGAGGTTAGACCTGTGGGTCTGGCCCGTGAGAGGGAAAGGCTGATCGCAGCCGGCCTGAACCCTTCAGTCGTTGATACGATGCAGAGGTCCAGGGCTCCTTCTACACGTAAGGTGTATCAGGGCAAGTTGGAAGCCTTTGAGGAGTGGTGTCGGGTTAAACACCCTTCGGTGAACCCGGTGTTCTCCTCAATTCCGATCATTCTGGAGTTCCTACAAGATCGGGTGGATAGGAACTGTAAGGCCTCTACGGTGAGAGGTTACCTTGCAGCCATTAGGGCCTGTCACCAGAGCCTTGATGGCGACCAATTGTCCAAACACCAGTGGGTGGTACAGTTTATGGCAGCGGTTAGGCGGGACTCCCTGACGGCGAGACCCCTGACCCCCGCCTGGGACTTGGAGGTGGTCTTACGGGGATTGAGGCAACCCCCGTTTGAGCCTCTGGAGAGCATCTCTCTGAAGCTCCTTAGCTACAAGACTGCTCTCCTTCTGGCCTTAACCACGGCCAAGAGGGTTAGTGACCTACATGCCCTCTCAGTGTCAGAGGATTGCATGAGGTTCTCTCCGGACGGCCGGCAGGTGCTACTTAAACCTCACCTTCACTTCATTCCGAAGAATAAGGTGGTGCAGCATGTTCCGGTGCGGCTTTTGGCCTTTCATCCTCCTCCCTTTGGTACGGAGGAGGACAGGCGCCTTAATCTTCTTTGCCCTGTGAGGGCACTGAAGATTTATTGTGAGAGGACTCAGGCGCGCAGGAAGTCGCGCAGCCTGTTTGTTCCTCACGGCAAGTCCACCGCGAAGATGGAGATTGCTAAAGCAACCCTTTCGGGGTGGATTGTCGACGCCATTAGGTTGGCGTATGATAGTGCGAATGTGGCTAGACCTGTGGGTTTCACAGCTCATTCCACTAGGGGGATGTCTTCCTCTTGGGGTCTCTGGCAAGGGACCACCATTCAGGAGGTTTGTTTGGCGGCGAACTGGACTTCGCCGTCCACCTTTGCAGCTCATTACCAGTTGGACGTGGCTCCGCGCTCGTTAGCGCATTCAGTCCTCCAGGTGGCTGCTGACTCTTCTGCAGAATGAGGAGGACCCTTGTGTCTTCCTCCTCGTCTGGAGCGCTTGGACTGACCTTGTGCTTTCTGGCGCGCTCCTCTTCCTTTTCTTTCCTACTCACTGCCCCCGACTGATTCCGGTGGTCTCAGGGGGGGACCTTGTGGGCGAAGGTGTGTCTGGAAGACGTCTCCTTTGCCGTTCATGTGTATGGTGAGTAGACGTTGGCCGACGTCGCTTACGGGAGTTGACGTACCCAAAGGAGGGAGTACCGAACTGGAAGACCGAAAATAAACACAAGTGTTTCGAACGAAACACCTGTTTATTTAGGTCTGGAAGGAGGTACTCCCTCCGAGTCTCTGCCCTCTGTTCGATTTTTCGGAGCAGATGCTTTCAAGAGACAGTATTGTGGGATGCCACAGGTTTTATGGGGGACTGACCCAGTACCGTAAAACTTGAGTGACAAGCCCTCCGGCCAATCAGGGATCGCCCTGCGGGAGTTAACGTGAGTACGTTCTGTTGTGAGGCTGACGCAATAGCGCCACCCAAAGGAGGGAGTACCTCCTTCCAGACCTAAATAAACAGGTGTTTCGTTCGAAACACTTGTGTTTTTTGAAGACCTTATGCCCACACCTAACACCATGCCAAAATTCTAAAATAGTCACCAAGTGCATAATTGTTATGATTTTTTACATATAAATCCCAGATTATAAGCATTTTAAGCTCCCAGCGGCCATCATGGACACGCCATCTTGAAAATGAAGCCTTTCTGGAAGGTGTATTTTCCTAAATCTTTAGTATGTCCAGAGGTACCAGAATCAGTTGAAAAGGCATTTGAAACGTTTTTATTTTTTTTCATTCGAGATATAGCCATTTTAAGCTCCCCGCAACCATCTGGGACGCCATCTTGAAAATGGCGGCTTTCTGGGAGGTAGATTTTTACTATGTTATTTAGCCCAATGCTACCAGAATCCATTGAAAAACCTTTTGTATACATTTTTTCAGGGTTAAGCCATATTTTCTCTCAGATTGACTCACCTAACACTAGTGACATTCATCACAGGTCTGGTGACAGAGTATCAATAAGGAGGGCTTTAAAAACTAGACCAGGTCAACCTGGTTGTGCCAGACCCCCTGTCTGTCATCATCATTTATGACATCATGCCTTTTGTAGGCATGTCATCATCATGTCATCATCATATATACCCTTTATATAGAAAACCCGGACAGACCGACATTTGCTTATGTAGGCCTACCCATTTCATGGGTCTGGCAAAAAAAAAATGACATTTAGAAAGTAAAAATCACTCATAGTGTGAATTGAGTGGTGCTATTTATGAGTTAATTTCATTAAGCGTCCTGCGAAGCTTAGACAATGTGACCCTGCAGGGCGTGCTTTGTGCAAAGATGTAGACCAGATGTAGGCCAGATGTAGGCTGGATGTAGGCCAATGTGACCCTGGGAGTACAAACGGACAAAGCCAGATGTAGAAGCTTAGCTCCTTCCAGGAACTCCGAGCCCAGTCAGCTGAAAATACACTAAACATATGATTATCATTTATATCTAACAATCTAACAACAAAGACTGTTTCAAAGCACCACAGGTGATGGACATTAATGGATCTCTGATTGTTTAAAGTCAAAATGTTTAATTACTTTTAACAAGCAAATAGATTATATATCGTAGGTAGGCTAATCCTATAACAGCAGATATTATGCATGTATTTACATACATAGATACAGAAAACACACAATGTATTTTCATGGAGGGATTCAGTGTTCTATAGACTGCTGTACTCTAGCCAATTATTTGTGTAACTTTGAGTAGGCTCTTGTCACTGAAACTGTATTTAGTCAAATATCTAAAATGTTGTTGAAATACTATGAGTTGAACATAGTAGAATCTAAATTCAGTCATAAATACTATGTGTTGAACAGAGTAAAGCCCTAAAGGAGTGTAAATCCCTAACTTCCTTTAAATAAACGTTCTGAAAAGTCACTTTAAGGCGGCTGCTACTTACAATTACAATTTATTTATTTTCTTCTATTTTCTTTTTCTGTTTTACGACTTTCTTTTAGTACTGTGTTTTATCTGTCTGTCATTCAGTGTTATACGAGATATACAGTAAAAAAGGTTTCCTATGTTGAAAAAAACATCACAAGGATGCAACTGGGACATATTATCAGTGATGTAGCCTGGGGTCGACGGGTGTCTCGGGTCTCGCAACATCATACACCAGGGGTTAGCAACCTTTTTGAAATAAAGTGCCATGTTTTTATTTTCTAGAGTGTCAGTGTGCCAACATACATTTTTATTACAAATATTTTGACATATTTAGATTTTCTCCCCGACTCCCTCCCCAGTCAGAGTTCAGAGTTTTAATGAATGTAGAATTTTGTGCAAGATATGATTTGCTATAAATGAGCTAACTTCATTTAATTGACCATGTTTAAAAAAATATTTGTTTTTAAAATAAAAATCCTCTCTCACACTGCCAGTGTGCCGGTGATCACCCTCCCCTGTGCCATGTTGGCACCCGTGCCTAAGGTTGCCTACCCATGTCATACACCCTCGCCCCGGTGACCCAGCCGGGGTTGATCAAGTCCCGACTTACATGGGGTTGATCAAGTCCCGACTTACATCCCAGTAGTTATCCACGATTCTATTAGGGAAAGACTGGGTCACTCAATGCGCTGCACCGGAACTACTCTGCTGTGATTGGGGGCAGCGCCACTCTGGCACGTGGAAGAACCAGGCTCTATGGGTTGACTCCTGGCCGGGCTCCTCCAGGTCCAGCTCACCAGGTCCTCTCCTGCTCTCACCAGGTCCTCTCCTGCTCTCACCAGGTCCTCTCCTGCTCTCACCAGGTCCAGGCCCTGTGCGTTGCACCAGACTCCCGATCCAAACATTCCATTCAGCTGCTGCAAGTGGTTGGGCCGCAAGGGTCGGCCGGTGGTAGTACTGGAAGCTCCACTTGGGCAAGGTGGTGCTGCAGGCTCCGCTTGCGGCTTGAATGGCCCTCCTAAAGGCCTCACCATGGATTTGTTGGGCTTCTTCCTCACGGAAGACACAGGCTGGGGCGCTAAGCCAACCTGCTCCTACATTCTACATTCCGGCCGTCAACCGACTCTCCGGTGGTCACCAAACTATTCCTGTTTGTCACACAGTCTATTCCTAAGGGTCACTATAAATAGAACTAATATTGAAAAACATCACGAGGATGCAACTGGGAAAGACAGCTGTGCTCGAAATTGCTTTACTTTGTAAAGCAATTGAGCTGCATTTCATGTCATGAAAGTACCAAAATAAATTGTTTTATTATTATATACAGTATATAACGTGAGCTTTAACCAGTAATCTTTACAATAATGTAGGCCTACAGGATACTGCTGGTGTGACTTGTAAGGGCTTCCACCTTCCAAATCACACACAATATACCACCATCATAACGGCTCCTCCACTCCACTGATGCAGGTGTAGTGATGCGTGGAAGCAGGGGTTGAACCCGGGACTCCCACTCGCCAGACCAACGCGCAAACCGTCATGCAAATAGGGCTGAGTCCGCTTGGCAGGCCAAGCTGTTGAGGGCTGCTTCATGGCTGTACTGACTATGGGGGCTACACAGGCATCACTGTGACTGTCCTCTGCAGTGAGGGGATCTTAGCAGAGCTGTGTGTTGGATCTGAGAAGAAGCTCACTTATAGTTCTGAGGAGGTCCACAAAGTACTGCTGGATCCTGGAAACCTATCAGCTGAAGGTTCAGAGACTGAAAAACTGTATGTTTAGCTCGTTGAAGTTGAGCTGGATCAAGTCAATCAAAGAGCACTAAAAATAAAAACTAAGAACTCCCAAAACAAACTCATACGACTAGCTCTCTCAGCCTTAAGCCCATGACCCACCTAATTCTAACACACTATGCTAGTCTGGGATGGCTCAGGGTAGAAGACAGGGTTAGGTTTATTCTAGGATGGATCAGGGTCTAGTCTGGGGCCTTATATTTTGCACAGATGTAGCACAGCACAGGACATGCTCTAATGATTTAGCTAGGGTGCCTGAGTCGGCGACCTTCGGGGTCGCCACAGCGGCCACAACAAGTTGGGCTCCCAAGCTAGAAGAGTTGTGGCATTATACTGGAAAGGTGTTGATGCCCCAACATTGAGGATGTGGCATCGGGAACTCATGAACTCTATTGGGCTGGAGAGGTTAACCTCGCCTATATAGTTAGGTAGACAGAAGGATGTTGGACCAGCTTTGGGAAATGATATGAACAACATGGAAACAAGTACCTGAATGAAATAACAATATATGGTTAAAATAATAAACCTTTGAACTTTGTGTTATTATTATTATTAGTTATTTATCTTTATTATTCTCATGTGCAGTGGGTATATATGTGTGAATGTGAGTGAATGTGTGTGAGTATATGTAAAAAAATATATATCTATACAAAGTTGAGCTCCCATCGACAGTATAAGAACATACCTGGACAGAATCTGCTTTAAGTAGAATGTGAGGGGTCTAACTAGAGGTTTGTCAAGATTCTGAATCCATTGCAAGCATTAGTTTACACAAAAAAAACTTTCCTTGTGCTTGTACATTTTCAGGTCGGGATGCCAATTTCATCTATGAACTACATGATACAACTAGTAAGGTAAAGTTAGCCGAGTGTTAGACCAATCTGGGAACTAAATCAAAATCAATAGCTCTCTTCACAAATGTGTTCATAAAGATGTCTACTATCACCTCTGAACTTTCTCAATCACAACTCCCTTCGGAAACTTTGTGGGAGCCAATCAAAGTTGGGGGTATCGGGATGCCTGGGATTAAAGGGGATAAAATAAATGCCAATATGAGCATATGGGGTGTGTAATTAGGGTATGTTTGGGCTGCTGAATCCATTTCAACCATTAGTTTTCAGTTAAAATGACTCCTTGGCCATAAAATAGGCCTAATTGGCTAAGGCTTAGCCAATCATGTCATTCAAGTTCACCTGTGTCCTGTTAGTCCCTATGTTTTAAACCCTTTTGAGTGTTCCTTGTCAGATTGTACCATGTCATGATGTGCGCTTACCCGCCTGATCTTGAATAGTTTTCATGAATTCAAACCCTACTCCAACCATTTTTTTATTGACAATATTATATGTCCCGTGGCCTATTTTATGGCCAAGGAGTAATTTTTACTGAAAACTAATGGTTGGAGTGGATTCAGCAGCCCCAAAATACCCTAATTACACACCTCATACGCTCATATTGTAATTTTTTTTATTTCCCCCTTTTAATCCCAGGCCCTCGGGATATCCCCAACTTTGATTGGCTCCCACAAAGTTTACGAAGGGAGTTGTGATTGAGAAAGTTCAGAGGTGATAGTAGACACCTTATGAACACATTTGTGAAGAAAGATATTGATTTAGATTAAGTTCAGAGGTGATAGTAGACACCTTATGAACACATTTGTGAAGAAAGATATTGATTTAGATTTAGTTCCCAGATTGGTCTAACAGTCAGCTAACTTTCCCTTACTAAACAAGTGAAATTGAAAGTGACGAACAATATATATATAAAATTATAATACAATAAATTGAAAACTGAAGATGTAGAAACGATGGGATGAAATTGGCAACCTCGCTGACAATGTATCTTCTTCTGTTGGGGAGACAGGGAGACCTCTGGTTACTGAGCGAAACAAATCAATTAAAAGTTTTAAATCATTCAAACTGACTAAATGTTTATACATTTTTCTCTCCATGAAATTCACATTTGGCCTGGTTGTTTACATTCATTATTGAACTCATTATTAAATTCATATATAAAAAAAATGCAAAATGGGTTAGGATATTAGTAACTGGAAAGTTGCTCTTATAGAGCCTCCACTTGAAGAAGTAGCCTGCCTACAATACCTACCTACCTACTAGCCTACCTACTGCTGAGGTGTGGTGATCTTGAACACCCCTGCAGTCAGTCAGTCAGTCAGTCAGTCAGTACGTTAATGTAAACCTGCAGCTGAGTCAACAGTAGGCTAAACACCCTGGAATCCATGTCTGCTGCTCCATGCTCACTGCGCTGGAAACAAACAAGTAGGTTAAACACAGCTTTATGTATTTAATAATGTGATATCAACCGCATGTTATGGTGTTAAAACAGCCACATTAAAGCTGTGTTAAACACAGGCTATATTCACAGCCCAGTTCAAAACAAAAGGAGACACGATTCATCTAACTGACAACATGAGTCTCTTCCCACTTTCATTCTGCTCTTTCAAGTTGAGATGATCTGTTCTGACGTCTTTAAACGTTTCTATAGTCTATGGTTTGACGCGTCCAGTCCAGTAGAAAGTATTGTTTATGTCCATAGTTAGTAGCTGCTGTCTACAGCCAAGAGACAACAGTTCTGACAACCGCGCTGAGGGGGAAAAACGTAACTTCGCATAGCGCTCATCTTGCAGAAAAAGGGATGAAGATGGTTGGCTCTGCCAAGTGGCACAACATGACGGCCATATGACCGTCATGTTTCCAGCTCAACTATGCTTCTAGCGAGGTAAACAAAGACCCCCGGCAGGCTAAACAAACGTTCTGATTTTAAAAATTAAGTGCTTAACCAAGGCTAATCTGTGTCTGAATAGATGCCGTTCAACCAGAATTACATGCCGTTCCCGTATTGTTTAATAAAAAGCATATTTCTGTTTTCCATCGTATTTCCTGGTTTTCCACACGCGCACCAACCCCATCTATGGACACTGAGATGTGGGCGTGCCCTTTCAAAACCGCTCCGAAAATACATGGGGAAAACAGACAACGATCGGATAAAATGCTTTTTATTAAACAATACGGGAGCGACATGTAATTCTGGTTGAACGGCATCTATTCTGACACAAATTAGCCTTGGTTTTTAGCTTTATTTTTGAAATCTGAACGTTTGTTTAGCCTGCCGGAGCTCTTTGTCTACATCGCTAGAAGCAAGGTTGAGGTGGAAACATGACGGTCATGTTAATGGCCGTCATGTTTCAGGGCTACGCTTTCATTCTGCTCTCTAAGTTGAGATGCGATCTGTTCTGAGTTCTGACGTCTTAACGTTTCTATAGTCTATGGTTTGAAGCGTGTGTATATAAACGGACCAGTCCAGTAGAAAGTATTGTGTATGTCCATAGTTAGTAGCTGCATAGCCCCATATAGAACCTCACCCGTCGCTGCATGGGTGAGGTTCTATATGGGGCTAGTAGCTGCTCCTGCTGTCTACTGCCAAGAGCCAGCGTACAACATTCTGCCAACCTGGCTCAGGGGGAGAATCGCATAGCGCGGCTCATCTTCGAAGAGCAAAGTGCAAGGCTGAAAAGAGATGAGTCTGCTGCTCTGCCAGGTGGCACAACGGGCGGTGCGTTGGTCTGGCGAGGGGAGCCTCGATCGGGTTCAAGTCCATATTATAGTCAGTAGCTGCTGTCTACAGTTAAGAGCCAGCACACAACAGTCTGCCAATCTCAGGCTAACCTGGCATAGCCTCATCTTGCAGAGAAAGGCATGAGGATGGATTTCTGCTGCCTCTGCCAAGTGGCAACAGGCTGAGCAGTGTAGCTCTGCTCCTGAACATGCAGTGGTGGAAAATTACTCACGTTTTACCCAGTAAAGTAAAGTATTGTGGCAGTATTGTTTATGTCCATAGTTAGCCTAGGCTACTACAGCCAAGATGCAGCGCACAACAGTCTGGCAATCGGGCTCAGGGGGAAAACCTCGCATAGCGCTCATCTTCTATGACAAAGGGATGAGGATGAGTCAGTCTGGCTGCAGCTCTGCCAAGTCAGTGGCACAACAGGCTGTGCATTGGTCTGTCGAGGGGAGCCTCGGGTTAAAGTCCCGCTTCCACACATCATTACATTCAGATGAACTGGATCAATTCAATTCTATTCAAAGGAGCTTTATTGGCATGAGAAAACATAACGTTTACATTGCCAAAGCACGTTTCAAAACATAGTAAAAACAGTTGAAAATGTACAGTAGGCTATATAGGGTATGAAGCTTTTTGGAACTAATAGCAGCATTTATTTGTTCTCAATACGATTTCAATAGTAGGCCTATACAAATAAAGGAAAAGATAAAAGCCTCAAATTGAAAACATGTTTAAAGGTAGCAGCTCTGTTTAGCCTACTGTATATGTGCAGTAGGTCTGGATGCCGGTCATGGTTTGTAATAATGTATTTGTGACACTTGCTTTGGCAATGTAAACGTATGTTTTCTCATTCTGTAGCCTTCTTTTATCACATTAGTTCACACTGCTGTGTTTGCACATTGTTGTATTTCTCCCAGTAGGTAAGGGTGTTTTTCATCATTGGTCATGTTTTCAAACTCACTTCGGGTGTGTATAATCTGTGGGAAGTATGTGTCTCTTAGGTGGTTAGAAAGTGTAGCTCTGTTTCTACCACATTTTGTGTGCAGTGGGAATAGCCTGTCTTCCCTTTGGGAGCGGGGTCTGTCTGTGGCGGCCTTTCTCTATGGCAAGGATGTGTTCGCTGAGTCTGTACCTAGTCAAGGCTTTCCTGAGTTTTGGGTTGTTTACTGTGCTCAGATATTCTGCCAATGTATATTTTCTTTTTAGTGCTAGATAGCATTCCATTTGCTTTGGTTTTGGGTTGTCTCTTTCCAGTATGTCAGGTAGCTTTCTTTTTGTTTTCTTATAATCTGGTTTGGTCCAATGGGTTTTCTGTCTGGTAGTTGTGTTTGTGTTTGTGCCCAGAGTCCCTGGGCCAGCTGACTCAGTGGGCATCCCTGTAGGTTTTCACTATGGTTGAGGGCTATGTTATGAAGCGTGTCTGGGTTGCCTTCTTTTAGATGTTTATAACATTGAAGTGCTCTCTTTTTTACTTTGATAATGAGTGGGTATCATCCTAATTCTGCAAGTATTCTTTGTTGTTTTAAGTCGGGTGCAGAGTTTTTGTTACTGACAATTCCCTATGAAAAGTATACTGTGCTCTATCCATCTGTCTTTCAGTGCTCTATGAGATACATAATGACCATCTTTAATCTGTGTTTTAATGTTGTCTTGTAGATCTCAGCTGTTCCAGGAGTTCCAGGCCTTGTTGGCCTCACAGAGGAAAAACCCTAAACTGGTAAGTAGACAATAATACTGTATGTGTTTGTGTATAGGCTACTAACACTAAACCCTCACTGGTAAGTAGACACTATATACTGTACACTAACTAAATTATAAACCTACACTGGTAAGTAGACAGTAACTAGTCCTGTGCCCAGGGGGTATGCACACTCACAGTATATGAGGGAATGCATATAGGAGTCTCAGAAGTAATGTTGGAGAACCCAGACTAGTGCCCATTGGGCAGAACAGTCAATTCAATTTTCAATTCAATGGAGCTTTATTGGCATGAGAAAACATACGTTTACATTGCCAAAGCAAGTATCAAATATACAATAAAATAAAAAAAACAGTTGAAAATGGGGAACCTATATACAGCTAATCTTTCCAGTGAAAAGATGACTTCTAAAGTAATAAATAAAATCAACCAACGAACTCGTTTCCTACAGAGGATCGCCCCGATGGTCAATTCCAACACACTGAAGACCATAGCTGGTGCAATAATCCAGCCCCTCTTTGACTACGGAGTCCACGTATGGTATTGTGACGCCCCACAAGCCCTGAAAACTAAACTACAAACAGCCCAAAATAAACTAATTAGGGTCCTGCTTAGACTTCCCTATCAGACTCACCTCACCGCTACTCACCAGTTAAGAGTGGGGTGGCTCAGAGTAGTTGACAGAGTACAGCAACTTGCAATGGGCCTGGTGTACAAGATACACTACACCACTATGATACCCAAGTACCTGTCAAAATACTTTATAAACATTAAGGATGTCCATAATTACAACACCAGAGGCAGCGCCACAGATCACTTTCAACCCAGAGTCAAAACCAACAAAGGGTCAAACTCTTTTTTCTGCTATACCACCAAAATGTGGAAAGCCTTACCGAAGGCCACAAAGGAGTGTGGATCACTAGCATCCTTTAAAATTGCCCTGAAAAACCACTTACAGGCAGCAGCCGTTCGCAACTGGTAAAAAAGAATCTAGCCCAACCCTACCCTCCCCTGCCCCTTCTTTGTATATACTGTTTGTTTTGACTTACTGTCTTCTATTTTGTTTTTCTTTACATATCTACTGCATAGTACTGTGTTCTATTTGTCTGTCATTCAATGTTATATGAGATACTTCAATGGTTTCCAGTGGAAATAAGCTTAGTCTTTTCATGGTAAATGGTAAATGGTAAATGGTGCATTTATATAGCGCTTTTAATCCAAAGCGCTTTACATAGATTGTGCATTACATTCACCCATTCACTCACACATTCATACACCGGTGGCGGAGGAAGCCATGCAAGGCACCAACCTACTCACCGGAGGCAATTAGGGGTTCAGAGTCTTGCCCAAGGACCCTTCGACATTAACTCAGGGGGAGCCCGGATTCGAACTGGGAACCCTTCGGGATTTATACCCTTCTTGCTCTAATACCAGTTTCTCTACCCCTGAGCTATGCCGCCCCTAAAATGGATCTCCTTTTAGTAGACCTTGTACCAGTGAACTGTACCGTCATGAAACTGTACCTTTTCCTATGCAAACTTCTAATAAAGTCTTCAATCAATCAATTGGAGGGGGTACAGCATTGTGTAAACAGAGCTAAATCGCATTGTGACATTTTATATATATATACAGGGTACAAATAGCATTATTTTCCTCAAAATGCATTTAAAGGTATCAGCTCTGTTTCATACTGTATGTGCAGTAGCTCTAGATGTCAATCCATGGTTTGTAGTCCTTAGGGTGGTTGTGTTTCTAGCCTTCTTTTATCACAACAGTTCACACATCTTGCGGCTGTGTTCACACATTGTTGTATTTCCCCCAGTAGGTATGGGAGTTTTTCGTCATTGGTCGAGTTTTCAGTGGTCAGGTGGTTAGAAAGTGTAGCTCTGTTTCTACCACATTCAGTCACCATTGACGTCCAGTTGTTAAATAACTGTTGTATCAGTCTGTGATGTCAGTACTATGATGTCAGAGTATGACGTCAGCATGCAGACAGACAGCCATGGTGGCAACACTGTTTATTATCAGTGATGTCAGCATACAGACAGACAGTGGACATCATATCCAACTTTGGGCATTGTTTTAGCATGCGCCTGTTAGCATGTTGGATGTCAGCATACTGATCTCCAAATTTGGGCATTGTTTCAGCATTGTTGCTGCGTATTACTCCCCATCTCTCTCCCCATTTCCTGTCAGTCTACTGTCCTATCAATAAAGACCTGTCAGTCTACTGTCCTATCATTAAAGGCATGAAAAGCCCCAAAACAAGTCTTAAAAAACTAAAAGTAGATACAAATACTGTATCTATGCTGAAACCAACTGTGTTCAAAATATGTTCAGGAAATGAGAAACACAGTAGTTGCTATGGTGACATACGTTGTCAAATAGTTGGCCCCCAAACTGTGGAATAAACACTTAGAACTACAGACACTCTCTTCAGACTCCACCTAAACCCATAGCACTACTGTAACACTCCCCTTCCCTCAATGACCACACATGAAGCTAGATAGCATTTTTTAGGTTTTAGGTGCGTTGTCTACCTATGTTTTTGTTTTTCTAAATTGATATTCCTATGCATTTGTTGTATTGCTGTTGATGTACTGACATATTATCTTGCTTAATATAGTGATGTATCACCTGCTTATTGTAAGTCTCTTTGGATTAAAAGTGTCTGCTAAAAGCCTAAATTGTAAATTGTTGAACGTGTCAAATCCATGAATTTCCATGAATTGAATACCAAGGACTATACTTGTACTGTTCTCCATTTGGTCTAATAAAATATTCAATCAATCAACATGATTGATTAAAACAAATACCAGTAGGACTCCCTAATCGGGAGCTAAGCGACCGTCAGGTCACATTTTCCCATATATGTTTCGCGGCGGTCCGCAAAATGAAAAATGAGATACATCTCTGCGACAATATACAGCTCTGAGACACTGACTGTTATACATATGTGTGGCGGAGAGAGTCTCAGCCCTAGCCTTGAAGCCTCAAAAAGTCTAGTATCTCCCTCATTCCATTGGGATATCCCTTTGGAGTAATGGTTAAGATATTGGACTTTCACACGGGAGTCTCGGGTTCAAAGCCCGGGTGGGGAGGTTCGCATCACCTCTGTTACATATGGTCCAATGTAATCTCTCTGTCTTTGTGTCTGTCTTTCAGGTCAGTGGTATGGTGGTACACATTACATCGTGGTATGGTGCCGTGGTACACATTACATCACCACAGTCCTGATGTGGTAATGCATGCACGCACACACGCATGCACGCACACACACACACACATTACATCACCACAGTCCTGATGTGGTAATGCGCGCGCACACACACACACACACACACACACACACACACACACACACACACACACACACACACACACACACACACACACACACACACACACACACACACACACTACATCACCATAGCCGATCTACATGCACACAACCGATCTACATGTACGCAACAACTCGCTTCGCAGATCTGCTATTTTGACTTGTTGTGTGCACACTCTTGTAGGCCTATTACGAATTAGGACTTTAATTTGACCAAAGAACATACCATTTTGAAACTTGGAGATACAAGGTTTCTGGCCGACAGTGATGATATGATTACTGTATCATAAAAGCTCTCCATGTGCTATGATGTTGTGAATGCAACCTTGTTTAACTCTACCTTTAACATGTGTGTCCTTGAATGCTCTCCTTCATGTGAACATGAATACATTAACATGTGTTTAACATGTGTGTCCTTGAATGCTCTCCTTCATGTGAACATACATACATTAACTCATTAAAACTGGGAAAGCATTCCATTGTATATTTTAGCTATCGATACAGCTAGCTAAGTTTTCTAGAAAACTCTTAGGATTTAGAACAGTGGATCTAAAATAAATAGCAGATGTACAAGCGCTGCAAGCTTGTAGGCTACATCTGCATTTTTGAAAGAATTGACAAATGATTTTATTTTCAAATCTTCTCTTCTGGGGGTCCTTTGCGTAAAACAAATATAATTGATTTTGGGGGTCCCTGGTACAAAAACGTTTCTGCATGAATTGAATACGAAGGACTTCAGACGTAAACAAGACCGTAAAAGGTCTCATTTGGGATCTTTTAGGCAGGGTGTTTAACTGTACTTCTACTGTACTAAAATGTTTTATTGTATTGACTATACTTGTACTGTTCTCCATTTCTGTCTAATAAAATATTCAATCAATCAATCAATCAAAGAATGTGTGTGTGTGTGTGTGTGTGTGTGTGTGTGTGTGTGTGTGTGTGTGTGTGTGTGTGTGTGTGTGTGTGTGTGTGTGTGTGTGTGTGTGTGTGTGTGTGTGTGTGTGTCTCAGACCTTTGTTCTCCATGGCATGGTGAAAGGAGCCAACGCCACCATCCTATTGGCCGGCTCCCTCAGCCTACTGCTGTGCAGTGTGATGGCCTAGGCAGGCTGTTGATGGTATGATGACTACTGTACTTACTGTACTATATACACCACTGGACTGGTAGGACTACTGTACTTACTGTACTATATACACCACTGGACTGGTAGGACTACTGTACTTACTGTACTATATTATATACTGACTGGTAGGCTTACTGTACTACAGTATACTGTATACACCATGTACAGTATCTCACTCAAAACTGCCCTGAAAACTCACCTTTCAGGAGGCCAGAGAAGGAGGTAGTTATCACTTGTTTCCCCTATCCTGTACATATAGTGCTTTTATAACTGCGATATTATTGAATGTTTTCTTTGCTTGCTATTTATTATGTCCATGAAATATTTGGGATCTTTTAGGCAGGGTGTTTCACTGTACTTGTACTGTACTAAAATGTTGTTATTGTATTGACTATACTTGTGCTCTTCTCCATTTCTATCTAATACAATATTCAAACCACTGACTACAGTTTTTTTTGCAATAGCTTTCGACACTTTATGTTTTATTTATCTTTTTTGTGCTTGCTCTTTGGACTGTATACTACAGTACTCTTTTTCTTTTTCTTAAGTCTCTGTAACTTGTAACCTTAACTGCTGTGCTGCCTCTGGGCAACTGAATTTCCCCTGTGGGATAATAAAGGTATCTATCTATCTACAGTGAGGATCTACAAACATCCATGTTCCATCTCTGTGATAACCCAGACATATTTACATCTCTGTGATAACCCAGACATATTTACATCTCTGGCTGCTGATACACCAGATGTTGTTGTGGTTGATGACTTAGAGTTGTATTATGTATTAGAGATGGCAGCACCTTTGACCCTAGCGTAGAGGAAGCCTTGATGACCAAGGTCATTAAATACCAACCACTGCTAAATACTACATACTGTAGGTGCAGACTATTTGTTTTTAATTTGTATTTGGTAGCCCAGGACATTATACCCACAGGCTGGTTGTCAGAGGGTTTCGACAACTTGCGATGCCCAAAAAATGAGGCAAAAAGGCTGGCAAGGTGTTGTGCTGTGTCTGCTATAATGAGCAGCTGCCACATATGGCAGAGACACTGTTACTGATACCCTTAGAGTACTGTATGCCATGATTTTGTGTATGTATTCTTGCCGCACCAATAATATTTGTTTCTCCCTTAAGTGGACATAAATAAATGGCTAAAATGTGTGTTTTCAGGAGATCCTGGTTCCTCAGACAGAGCCCTACACGGAGCTGTGTTCCTGGCAAGGTAAGAGACACTGGTGTTGTACAGATATGACGACCAACTAAATGCACACAATGCACCAGTTTAATCTGGAGTGTTGGCATTCTGCTTTGCAGTTTCTCTCAACTTGACTACAATGTTAACAATGTTATTTATATAGCATATTGTTTAGACAGATGCTAGGTCCTTGTTTACCTGATATCCTTTAGTTTTAAAAGTAGGTTCTTGGTTTATCTATGATCCTAGTTTACTGAGGCACTGCACTCTCTCTGCATTCTATGATCCTATAGTTTACTGAGACACTAAGCTGTCTCTCTGCATTCTATGATCCTATAGTTTACTGAGACACTACGCTGTCTCTCTGCATTCTATGATCCTATAGTTTACTGAGACACTACAATGTCTCTCTGCATTCTATGATCCTATAGTTTACTGAGACGTTACGCTGTCTCTCTGCATTCTATGATCCTATAGTTTACTGAGACACTACACTGTCTCTCTGCATTCTATGATCCTATAGTTTACTGGGACACTACGCTGTTTCTCTGCATTCTATGATCCTATAGTTGATCCTATAGTTTACTGAGACACTACACTGTCTCTCTGCACTGTCTCTCTGCATTCTATGATCATATAGTTTACTGAGACGCTACGCTGTCTCTCTGCATTCTATGATCCTATAGTTTACTGAGACACTACTCTGTCTCTCTGCATTCTATGATCCTATAGTTTACTGAGACACTATGCTGTATCTCTGCATTATATGATCCTATAGTTGATCCTATAGTTTACTGAGACGCTACACTGTCTCTCTGCATTCTATGATCCTATAGTTTACTGAGACACTACACTGTCTCTCTGCATTCTATGATCCTATAGTTTACTGGGACACTACGCTGTTTCTCTGCATTCTATGATCCTATAGTTGATCCTATAGTTTACTGAGACACTACACTGTCTCTCTGCGCTGTCTCTCTGCATTCTATGATCATATAGTTTACTGAGACGCTACGCTGTCTCTCTGCATTCTATGATCCTATAGTTTACTGAGACACTACTCTGTCTCTCTGCATTCTATGATCCTATAGTTTACTGAGACACTATGCTGTATCTCTGCATTATATGATCCTATAGTTGATCCTATAGTTTACTGAGACGCTACACTGTCTCTCTGCATTCTATGATCCTATAGTTTACTGAGACACTACACTGTCTCTCTGCATTCTATGATCCTATAGTTTACTGAGACACTACAATGTATCTCTGCATTCTATGATCCTATAGTTTACTGAGACACTACAATGTCTCTCTGCATTCTATGATCCTATAGTTTACTGAGACGCTACACTGTCTCTCTGCATTCTATGATCCTATAGTTTACTGAGACACTACAGTGTCTCTGCATTCTATGATCATATAGTTTACTGAGACGCTACACTGTCTCTCTGCATTCTATGATCCTATAGTTTACTGAGACACTACACTGTCTCTCTGCGTTCTATGATCCTATAGTTTACTGAGACGCTACGCTGTCTCTCTGCGTTCTATGATCCTATAGTTTACTGAGACGCTACACTGTCTCTCTGCGTTCTATGATCCTATAGTTTACTGAGAAGCTACACTGTCTCTCTGCGTTCTATGATCATATAGTTTACTGAGACGCTACACTGTCTCTCTGCGTTCTATGATCCTATAGTTTACTGAGACACTACACTGTCTCTCTGCGTTCTATGATCCTATAGTTGACTGAGACGCTACACTGTCTCTCTGCGTTCTATGATCCTATAGTTTACTGAGACGCTACACTGTCTCTCTGCGTTCTATGATCCTATAGTTTACTGAGACGCTACGCTGTCTCTCTGCATTCAATGATTGTATAGTTTACTGAGACGCTACACTGTCTCTCTGCATTCTATGATCCTATAGTTTACTGAGACGCTACACTGTCTCTCTGCGTTCTATGATCCTATAGTTTACTGAGACGCTACACTGTCTCTCTGTATTCTATGATCCTACAGATCCATCAAAAAACAAGAATGAATATTGTGTAAAAGTTAATTATCATCTTCAAAAATCCATATCTCAAAATGTTAGAATATTACTTCAAAAGAAGGATTTATAATACATAAATGTCAAACTTCTGAAAGGTTATGTTAATTCATGCACTCAGTACTTGGTCTGGAATACGTTTGAACAAATGTCTTCATCAATGGTATTTGGCATGAAGGTAGTCAGCCTGTAGTACTGCTGAGGTGTTATGGAAGCCCAGGTTTTCTTTGATAGGGGAAGAGTGTGGAGCAGAACTAGCATTGTATTGTATTGCTGGTGTTCTGTTGGTCCACTGTGTTTTATCAAGTTCAGAGTCAACACGGCGTCACAGCCATCTACCCAGGATTTTAGAGCACTTTGTGCTTCCATAGGTTGACAAGCTTTATGGAGATGATGGTTTCCTTTAGCCAGAAGCACTTGGCACCTGCCCACAGAGCCAAAACTACTAGTAACTGGTGTACTGGCGATGGTATAACTACTAGTAACTGGTGTACTGACCTATTAAACTACTAGTAACTGGTGTACTGGCAATGGTATAACTACTAGTAACTGGTGTACTGACCATGGTATTAAACTACTAGTAACTGGTGTACTGACCATGGTATTAAACTACTAGTAAGTGGTGTACTGACCATGGTATTAAACTACTACTAGTAACTGGTGTACTGACCATGGTATTAAACTACTACTAGTAACTGGTGTACTGTGTCACAGTGAGAAGCATTTTGAGCTTGTAGATCTGCTATTTTCTTCGGTGATGATGACGGAGGCGCGCCGTCTCAGGCGTTCATGAGCCACGTGAGACACCGCCGAGCGAGCAGTAGCGAGCGAGTCGCCGTGTCGAGAGTTGCGACGGTCGCATGAGACGACTCAGCACCGTTACCGTTACGTAGGCTCGTTGGGAAACGCCAGGTCACGTGTTCTCTCCTCGCTGCCTATGTCTCCTCCGTTGTTTTCCATGATCCTTCCAGCGTGGCTCAGTGAGTTTTCTGCACTGAGATTAGGAACAGAAGTTCCTCCTCAAGAGGTGGAAATGATTTCCAGACGTCTTTTCCCTGGTTACTGCTTGTCATTCATTATTGTTGGACCATTGCTACTTAAACCCTCTTTGCTTGGTTTAAAACACATAAGGTATCAGTACAGGGTAATTACACAGTTTTATAACAGTTTTTGTTAGTTAAAAGGTTTATTACTCACCAGTATCTAGAGATGCCATTGAAAGACAGGTTCTTAATGTCCAATAATCAGATGTATTTAAAATATCAGAAAAGAAGATGATAAGAATTCAAAAAGGGATAAAATGATACTAATAGTAATCCCAGAAAATAACAAAAAGTAGATAGTAGCTAAAAGTTAATACTTTGTAGTAAGTAGTTCTAGGAGAGGAGCTCACAAAATCCCTTTGCCAACGATAGACGCTATCTGAGAGCTGTTTGATAAGTTGAGTGGGCAACTCTAGAAATAAATGCTAAATCGTTAAAGGCTCTCACAACAGTGGTCCTTAAACAAACGAATAGTTTTCGGCCCCTTTCCCTGTTTTGTACCAGTTTAAATATCTTACTATTTCTTCAGTTGGAGTGGTGACTGTAGTCAGTGTGTTTGTTGTGAGATTTGCCAATCTACAAGCTCACAATGTGATGCGTTCTGAGCTTCATACGTGTACATTTATGTACATTTATTAATGTTTTATCAACATGAACAACATGAACTACTCTGAAACATTGTGAACTGAAGATGATATGAAGAGAAAACTGCTCCAGTCTGGAGACAGTAACTCATTGAAGGCTGCAGTTGCTCAATATAACCAACAGGTGTCATCAGAAAAGCATTTCATAGACTGACTGATTGATTGATTGATTGAAGACTTTTGCATAGGAAAAGGTACAGTTTCATGACAGTACAGTTCACTGGTACAAGGTCAACTAAAAGGATAAACACCAAAAGAAAACTTTTTGGCTTGTTTCAATTGGGGTCCTTTTTTAACTCATATAATACTGAATGATAGACAGATAAAACACTGTACTTTTACTTTCTATTTACAATAGAAAGGTCAGGGGTAGGAAAATATGGACTTTGTTTTCTTTTACCAGATTGGAGTAACAGCCTCCTCTAAGTGACCTTTCAGAGCGGTTTTAAAGGAGGGAAGGGATTTACACTCCTTTAAGGCCTTCGGTAAGGCGTTCCAAATCTAGGTTGGACGTGATCTGTGGAGCTGCCTCTGGTGTTTTTTTCTGCATGAACAACCTTGACCTTTTGGAAGTATTTTGTCAGGTACAAACATGGGTATCTTGGAGGTGTGGTGTATCTTAGTGTAGTGTACACCAGGCCCATTGCAAGATGCTGTACTCTGTCAGCTATTTATTTATTTGTTTATTCAAGACACTGCTTCTCATGTGTACAATAGTACACACAGACTCATTCCTTTGTTAAATCACCCTGGTGTGAAGCTACAGCTGATGTAACCGTTGTGGAGGTGTGAACTCAAGGGTTGTTGTGCGTCGACGCATGTCTGTGTGTGTGAGAGGCATGACGACACTGCCAGACATAAGATAGAGGACGGCGTGTGCCTGTGTGACCGTCAGGGCCGGACACAACCAGTAGTACTAGAGTGGCATGAAGACATGTCACAACCAGTAGTACTAGAGTGGCATGAAGACATGTCACAACCAGTAGTACTAGAGTGGCATGAAGAAATGTCACAACCAGTAGTACTCGGGTGGCATGAAGAAATGTCACAACCAGTAGTACTAGAGTGGGCATGAAGACATATCACAACCAGTAGTACTAGAGTGGCATGAAGACATGTCAGGACTCAGCCAGTAGTACTAGAGTGGGCATGAAGACATGTCACAGCCAGTAATACTAGAGTGGGCATGAAGACATGTCACAGCCAGTAGTACTAGAGTGGGCATGAAGACATGTCACAACCAGTAGTACTAGAGTGGGCATGAAGACATGTCACAACCAGTAATACTAGAGTGGGCATGAAGACATGTCACAGCCAGTAGTACTAGAGTGGGCATGAAGACATGTCACAGCCAGTAGTACTAGAGTGGGCATGAAGACATGTCACAACCAGTAATACTAGAGTGGGCATGAATGAAGACATGTCACAACCAGTAGTACCAGTAAGACTCCCTAATCGGGAGATAAGCGACCGTAGGTGGCTTATCTCCACAAATAGGGCAACAATTTGTTTTTCCAAAATCTTCCTGATCCATGTTGATGACATGAGTGTAGACATGCTGTGTAGTGATATTCGTGATTTTAGGGCAAAAACTGTAGGAGCAGTGTCCAAAAATGTGTTTTAAAAATCGGCCTGAAGGTGGCGCTAGAATAGAGCCATGTGAGAAATGAGGGGTGGGGTCTCCGCGTTGCCTTGGCGGACGAATAGGTACCGGCCCCGGCTCTCCCGGACGCTCCTAGCCCGAGTTACGGCATTTTATGTGCGCTGCAGTGGCAGGGGGTCCTCCACTGGGGGCGCCACCACTTTTGCATCCGTTCTGGAGCACCAGGAGTCGGTGGTCCCCGGGAATTCCCCGCGAGCAGCCCCGTTGGGGTGGTCATTTGGTCATTTTTGCACATTTGGTCATTTTTTACATCTGGGGGTCCCCCAGAGACCTGGGGGTCCCTGGGGCTCCGGGGGTCCTTGGAGGTTGTAGTTTGGCAGGCAAGGAGTGTGTGTGTAAAATCTGGCATGGATCGGGTCAACGGGTGCGGAGATATAAGCAGGGAAAAAGTGTGACGTGTGACGTGTGAGCACATTTGGTCATATTTTACATCTGGGGGTCCCCCAGGGACCTGGGGATCCCTGGCGCTCCGGGGGTCCTTGGAGGTTGTAGTTTGGCAGTCAAGGAGTGTGTGTGCACAATTTGGCATGGATGGGGGCAACGGTTGTGGAGATATGAGCAGGGCAAAAGTGTGACGGATTCACTGACTCACTGACTCACTCACAGACAGCCGGTGGAGGTTTTGGTAGTAAATGCGACCTACGGTCGCAACTAGAGTGGCATGAAGACATGTCAGGACTCAGCCAGTAGTACTAGTAAGACTCCCTAATCAGGAGATAAGCGACGGTCAGGTCGTAATGGGACAGATCCATGTTGATGACATGACTTTAGAGATACTGTGTGATTTGAGGGCAAAATCTGTAGGAGCAGTGTCCAAAAATGTGTTTTGCAAGAATCGGCCTCATGGTGGCGCTAGAAGAGGGCCATGTGAGAAATTAGGGGTTGTGGTTTGGCAGCCAAGGAATGTGTGTGCAAAGTTTGGCATGGATAGGGGCAACGGTGCCAGAGATATGAGTAGGGCAAAAGTGTGACATGACACTTTTGACTGACTGACAGCCGGTGGAGGTTTTGTCAGCCGTACATGTTTTGAGGGTCTCACTCTCGTTCTAATGTAGTTCCTACTGGCGGAGGCTACGGAGCATTCACCAGACTAGCAGCAACACACTACTCTGTGTGAGTGACAGCGTAGGTGTAGCCTAGGGAAACTTTATTTGTCCACCGTTTAAAAGTTATTTTCTGTGTAAGTGTAGCAGAATGGGCGTTCGTTCCCACGGTCCACTCTCCGCCCACTCAGCAGTGGGTTGATTGCCACCAGTATATAGGCCACACAACTCCTCTCACAGTCAGCCGTCTGTCTCTGCTCAACTAGTGCCACGCAGCACACTTGTTGTGGGTGCTCTGCAACCACTAAACGTTGTCTTCTAAACGCTGGCCGTTGGGCTTATCGCTGTGCTCCTGTCTTGTTCAATGCAGGTATGTCTCTCTGTCTTGCTGCTTAAACAATCGCCAGTATATGCTGCATAGTGAACTTGAACTTGACCGTTTGTTGTCTTATAGCTTTGATGCTACCACGCTCTTCTACGAGCTCCTGCGCTTCTGTGCGGTGATTTAGTGCCACGCACATTAGGTAGGTTTATAGTCCTCCCCATAGGCGCCGAGTTTTGTCCCTGCCGCTGGGTGCCGAAGCATCGAGCGCTCCCCCCCCCCCCCCCCCCCCGCTAGCCCCCCCCCGTCGCTGAACACCGCATACAAGTAGGCTACAAGCAGCAAAACAAAACCAAAACAATGTATTTACTTCTTGAGGAAGGTGCTACTCCTTATAGGTGCACGGGATATGAAGTCGTTGGCTATGACATCCATGTCAAGTTTCAGTGCCGCCTCCGTGTGACAGTTCAGCAGAGTAAGGTGGTTTAGTCTTCCTTGTCCCATTGTGGATCGCAGATAGGTTTTCAGTCTCCGCAGACCTGAAAATGACCTCTCTGAGCTGCATGACGTTACAGGGATAGTAAGGACTTGTTTCAGCAGCCGTGTGAGCTCTCCCAAAATGTCTCGGTTTTTCTCTCCCTTTTCACCTTTCAGAAAGTCAACAACATCATGAAAAGTAGACAGAGGATGTCCAGCTCTCTTTGCCATGCCAATGCACATGTCACGGTTCAGTGTCAGTTTGGCCGCATCGAAATCGGCTGCTATCCTTTGCAGCCTGAGCTGCGAGTCCTGGGGGCTGGCTGGCTGGCGTACCGAAGTTCAGGGTCTTCTGGGTCAGGAGGCGTCTCTTCTTGGCTGGTTGCATGACTGGCATCTTGCTGTACACTGCAATAAGTGAAGGCATAGCTACTGTATGCTGGCCTTTATTCTCTACCTGCCAGGTTAAAACAAAGGAACTATAGGCACTAATTCTCCGCCTCCCACACCAGCCCCCCCACTGGAATTTACCTGGCCGGTTTAAACAAAAGAATGATTAGGCAGACATGCAAATAGGCTGGGAGCGCTCCGCCTCCAGTTTCAACGTTGGTTTCTATTGCTCCCTCAGCCCCCCACCCATAGGAATGTGGGGGTGGGGGGCTGCCGGGCTGATGTTTTGTTTTCCCCACAAACAAAGCTGTGCGTGTTAATTTTTCGGGCTTGATCTTCCTGGGGGCTGCGGCCCCGCGGCTCACACAGAGGCGGCGTCATTGGTCCTCCCTCTCCGCAGTATAGTTTCGTTTGGTGTCTGCACCAGACTAAACATGGGCTTTGTTTTATTATTCCAGTTTAGTAACAGCTATACCCGGGGGCCGCTGCGCGGACGGGACCTCCGTGTCTGCCGCTCGTGTTTAAGTGGTGAGTTGTGCATCTCTCTGTTCCTGTTTCTGTGAACTTTATGTAGTATAATTAGTAAACTAACAGGGCGCTTGTTGCCTGTTTCAGGGCCAGGGCAGCTGCTGCTTTGCGGACCTTTTACGGTCACCAGCCATTAAGAAAAGCCAACGTCTGATACCATACCACTCTTCCTCCATTCATAAAGTTGCTGGCGGGCGGCACGAAGACACGCCGTTTGTACGGCTCCTTACAGCCGTCCTACCTGGCGGTCCATAGCCCGGCTTTACGGCCAGCCTTATTGTTTGTTATTTTGCTTTATGGTTTACTGTGTTGGATTTATTTACTTTATTTTGTTTATTTGGTTCCTTTACTTGATTTAATTACAACTATCCGGCACTAGGCCAATATATATAGACGGCAATATTTAGTTTCAATAGGAAACCAGTCCTATATTGAAACTAAATCATTCATTCTAACACCTGTCTCTTTCTATTACACAGGCCACGGTGCTGGGGCCTTACGTTGGGACAGGGGCGGCCGCCCAGGGTTGTGGTAATCCCCCCGTTTGCTGTGTTTGATTTATATGATTTTGTTTATATTGATTTTGCTGTGATTTGTTGGAGAGCCACTTCCCTGGGGCGGTCGCCCTATCCCTATTCCCCTTGCCCTATGCACCTGGCCCATAGATAGTCACATTAAGTGTTTTATTGTTGATTGCATTAGTACACTGTTCCTCCTTTTAACCTATTACCATTATTAATATTATTAAAGTGACTATAAAAGAAATGATTATGATATGATATACTGACTATAAAAGAAATGATGTCGATATGATATACTGACTGAATTAACCTGCCTAACTTATAATAAAGATCCTGTTTTGTACTTTGGTTAAATACGTTTCTGCCTTGGTTATTAATGTAAAAACGAACTTGTGTGCCCTGGGTAACTTAAGGTGTTTGAATTAGATAATAGAACTATTTCCGGTGGCGCAATTCCACCGGTGGCGTTGTCTGGCAGCTACCCTAAACTATACCATTATGCCACATAAGCAATCGCTGATTCATACTGGATGTGTTGGGGAGCGTGACGCTGTTACTACATCTCATCTTTTCGACACCCGACTCTAACCCTCCTCCGTGGAGTGAGTCGCTAACCCGCCGGTCGAAATGATGGGCGTTTGCAAAAGTGAGATTTCCCCATGTGTTGCTGGTGGTAAATAATGAATAGGGGGTTTCCACAGCTCATTCACCCCACTGTATCCTGTGTTGTGGTCTGAACACTTCTCTGCTCTCTCTTCATCCTCTGAGTTCATGCATTCACTGCTGGTTTAAAACAAAGTGAAATACGGTAAACACAATCATAGCCTACTTTAGAACGCTATTCTGTTCTGATCCATACACTTAAAGGTTGGTTTGCATTTCAGTGAGTGATTTATTACTAGCAGTGAGCAGTGCTTCATTGTTCTGTGAGTGCATTTTGTGAGCAGTCTGCCTGTCACAGTCCCTTCTTCTCCTCGCTACAGAGAGGGAGAGACTGCATGCTTTAGTGGTGCATGTTGGAGGGATCTAAAACGCTGCCCACGGTGCTCACCCAACCAACATGAATACATGTTACAGATATATTTTGTGGTATTTTTTCCATTGGCAAAAATATAGGTCTATATCTAAAACATATTTTCCCCCAATTTTGATCGGGTGAGCAGGATGCACGTTTGGGAGGGCTCTTGAGGAGATCCATTCATTCATTCATTCATTCACCTATATTCATGTCCAGTATTATGCAGGCTATAATTGATTTGATAGGCAATTAAATGTCACTGTCAAATGTTGTCCCAGTCTGCATTTTTACACACTGGAAACACATGTAGCCTATTTAACATTTAGCAGTCACTGTTTAGCTTCCCATTGGATCTGTAACTGTGTGGACTGCAGAGTGAGTAGAGGGAGGAGCACAACCGCAGAAAGGGGCTTCAGACAGTGCTAGACTAGTGATGGCATGAGTCCAGCATGTTGTTGGGGCGTGGGGGAAGGGGCAGGGATTCCCCTGCTGAAGATGACGACGTCGCATCGGAGTTGGTGACGTCAGGATTGTCCACAGCTGTGTCCTGCAGCCATAGGCGCCGAGTTTTGTCCCTGCCGCTGGGTGCCGAAGCATCGAGCGCTCCCCCCCCCCCCCCCCCCGCTAGTCCCCCCCCCCCCCCCCCGCTAGCCCCCCCCCGTCGCTGAACACCGCATACAAGTAGGCTACAAGCAGCAAAACAAAACCAAAACAATGTATTTACTTCTTGAGGAAGGTGCTACTCCTTATAGGTGCACGGGATATGAAGTCGTTGGCTATGACATCCATGTCAAGTTTCAGTGCCGCCTCCGTGTGACAGTTCAGCAGAGTAAGGTGGTTTAGTCTTCCTTGTCCCATTGTGGATCGCAGGGTCAGGAGGCGTCTCTTCTTGGCTGGTTGCATGACTGGCATCTTGCTGTACACTGCAATAAGTGAAGGCATAGCTACTGTATGCTGGCCTTTATTCTCTACCTGCCAGGTTAAAACAAAGGAACTATAGGCACTAATTCTCCGCCTCCCACACCAGCCCCCCCACTGGAATTTACCTGGCCGGTTTAAACAAAAGAATGATTAGGCAGACATGCAAATAGGCTGGGAGCGCTCCGCCTCCAGTTTCAACGTTGGTTTCTATTGCTCCCTCAGCCCCCCACCCATAGGAATGTGGGGGTGGGGGGCTGCCGGGCTGATGTTTTGTTTTCCCCACAAACAAAGCTGTGCGTGTTAATTTTTCGGGCTTGATCTTCCTGGGGGCTGCGGCCCCGCGGCTCACACAGAGGCGGCGTCATTGCCTGCAGCGCTAGGAGGATGGACAGAGAGAGGTGGAGGCTGGTGGTGGAACTCTGAGGAGGAGGATTACAACCCGGGACCATGGAGGACAGGAGCCGAGGCCGAACAGAGCTGCTGTGGAACAACAACAAGGCTCTGCTAACAACAGAACGGTAGCAGCAGATGTTAGCCTCCCATATTAGCCACAGTTAGCCTGAAGCTGAGGATCACGTAAACAGCTTTGTGGTAACTTTTTAAGGGATTGCAACATAGTAGCACTTAGTATGCAAGGTTTTCCCCCTGAGTCCGGTTGCCAGACTGTTGTGCTCTGCATCTTGGCTGTAGTAGCCTAGGCTAACTATGGACATAAACAATACTTCCACAATACTTAACTGGGTAAAACGTGAGTACTTTTCCGCCACTGCATGTTCAGGAGCAGAGCAGAGCTACACTGCTCAGCCTGTTGCCACCATAGACTGTAGAAAAATAGGTTGCCACTTGGCAGAGGCAGCAGAAATCCATCCTCATCCCTTTCTCTGCAAGATGAGCGCTATGCCAGGTTAGCCTGAGATTGGCAGACTGTTGTGTGCTGGCTCTTGGCTGTAGACAGCAGCTACTGATTATACTATGGACTTGAACCCGAGGCTCCCCTCGTCAGACCAACGCACAGCCCGTTGAGCCACTTGGCAGAGCTGCAGACTCGTCTCTTTTCAGCCTCACACTTTGCTCTTCGAAGATGAGCCGCGCTATGCGATTCTCCCCCTGAGCCCGGTTGGCAGAACTGTTGTCCCTTGGCTGTAGACAGCAGCTACTAACTATGGATATAAACAATACTTTCTACTGGACTGGACGCTTCCAAATCATAGACTATAGAAACGTTAAAAGAAGTCAGAACTCAGAACTGATCGCATCTCAACTTTGAGAGCAGAATGAAAGCGTAGCCCTGAAACATGACGGCCATTTACATGACCGTCATGTTTCCACCTCAACCTTGCTTCTAGCGAGGTAAACAAAGAGCCCCGGCAGGCTAAACAAACGTTCAGATTTCAAAAATAAAGTGCTTAACCAAGGCTAATATGTGTCAGAATAGATGCCGTTCAACCAGAATTGCATGTCGCTCCCGTATTGTTTAATAAAAAGCATTTTTATCAGATCGTTGTCTGTTTTCCCCATGTATTTTCGGACCGGTTTTTGCGAGGCTACGCCCACATTTCAGTGTCCATAGATGGGGTTGTTCGCGTGTGGAAAACCAGGAAATACAATGGGAAACATAAAATGCTTTTTTATTAAACAATACGGGAGTTGCATCTAATTCTGGTTGTCCGGCATCTATTCTGACACAAATAAGTCTTGGTTAAGCACTTTATTTCTGAAATTTGAACGTTTGTTTAGCCTGCCGGGGCTCTTTGTTTACCTCGCTAGAAGCATGGTTGAGGTGGAAACATGACGGTCATATGGCCGTCATGTTTTGCCACTTGGCAGAGCCAACCATCCTCATCCCTTTCTCTGCAAGATGAGCGCTATGTGAAGTTAAGTTTTCCCTCTGAGCCCGGCTTAGCTGAGCTCGGCTGTAGCAGCTACTAACTATCATAAACTATGGACATAAACAATACTTTAGCAGGTAAAACATTTGAGTAGTTTTTCCACACTGCATGTTCAGGAGCAGAGCTACACTGCTCTAGCCTGACTGCAAGCGTCAGACTCTATCACACACTTCGTTTTGGGAAGAGAGTCTGAGATTTCGGGCAGACATTCCACTTCTGGGGGGGCGGGCAGGGGGTGGTTTAAAAAAATGTTAAGTTGACTTGCTCTTAATTGCTCCCTCTGAACTTCAAAGGGCTTATGAGCTGCTGTAATTGATTGAGCCATACAAGTGTCAATAGCTCGTTAGTCACTGAAAGCATCAAAGACTACAATCTGTTTGATGTCTGTAATAAGAGTGGAGGGGGGGATGTGTTTGAATACACACAGACTCGCCTGATTGGCTGAATGGTTTTGAACCAGGCCACCACCCACCACGTGCCCCAAGCCTACAGCCCTGATTGGCTCGCCCTCTCTGAGGGCTCGTGGAAAAAGCTTATTTAATGTGAAGGGCCAGACTACACAACACCACCACTACCAACAGGCGGTGGTGTTGTGCAGTCTGGTTTATTAACCAGACTAACACTGCTCAGCCTGTTGCCACTTGGCAGAGAGACAGCCATCCTCTGTGTGTGTGTGTGTGTGTGTGTGTGTGTGTGTGTGTGTGTGTGTGTGTGTGTGTGTGTGTGTGTGTGTGTGTGTGTGTGTGTGTGTGTGTGTGTGTGTGTGTGTGTGTGTGTGTGTGTGTGTTTTAGAATGAATAATAATAAATTATGTTTCTTACATAGGCTTGATGTTTTTATGTTGCACTGCAAGTGACTGAGGAAAAATATATTTATTTTATGTACATGGAGAATGTGATTATTGATTATTGACCAGCCAAGTTGCCCTGAAACATGACGGTCGACTAGGGCTAGGGTTAAAGGCATAGTTCACCCCCAAACTGACTTTATTTATATTGATTAGGCATGGAGACTTGAATTTATGGATCTTGTTTTTAGGTTTGTTTTGAGGAAAAATATCCATGAATTCAAGTCTCCATGGGGTGAGTAATAATAATAATAATAATTAAAAAAAAAAGTCATTTTGGGGGTGAACTATTTATTTTGTTAATATTATATTGACAAATAAAATATACAAAATATATTCAATGTTATATGAGTCTAAAAAAAGTTGTACCCCAATTGAAACAAGCCCAAAAGCTTTCTTGTGGTGTTTATAAATCCTTTTAGTTGACCATGAAACTGTACCTTTTCCTTTAATACCCCTAATAAAGTCTTCAATCAATCTATCAGGCGAGGACCAGGGGAGAGACCACAACCTATGCCCAGCCCAGGACAGACCAGGGAGTGGAAGTGGAACAGCGGGGGTCCATCTGATCTGGTTCCAGTTGATCCTCTGGGGGTCCTCCATGAGGTCATCCTGGGGGTCCTCCATGAGGTCATCCTGGGGGTCCTCCATGAGGTCATCCTGGGGGTCCTCCATGACTCCTCCTCAGTGTGAAGCTGCTCAGAGCTCAGTTCAGAATGGATTCCTCTGGGGTAAGTGGAGCCCTAGAAATACAACCTCTGTCATCTTACATATAGGCCCTTTTACATAGGCTATTAACACTCTGTAATATTACATATACACAGCCATAGATCCATATAGGCTATAACACTCTGTGTAATATTCCTTAATACGCAGACATAGATCTGTCCTATCCACAGTCAGTTAGCAGACTGATCTCTGTGGCAGACAGTAAAATGCTCAGCATTGCATGTGTTCTCACCCAATAATTAATGCCTCAGACTTAGAGTCAGATAATAGTCCTCTATAGTTTCATATCCCTTTGAAAGTAAATAAATGATGGTTTTTTGCCAGAAACGTGACCAGTTGTAGACTAAATATATCAAAGTGTCAGAAAAGCCACATTACACTGATGTGATTATATTGACCAAAATAATTGCGATTATGTCAAATAATGGCGATTAGACGATTATGTAGTAATTGTGACAGCCCTACGCACCACAGTGAGCTGCAGGCTGGTGTACTTATGCTGACATTGGGATGAGTTTGAATCCCGTGAGAGGCTTATGTTCATTTACAGTACTATTTATTGATTCATTGATGCATTGATTTGTATGCTTTAAATGCTCTGAATAGTTACCCTACGTGACACATGTTTACTCAGACTACAATGGTGAATATAAGAGTTGCATTTATAAAACATATAAAATGTATTGTTGAGACTGAGACTGAGAGCTCCAAGAAGCTCCAGGTGATTGTAAATGTTGGGGTGCCTCCTCCTCCTCCTCCTCCTGCCCAACTTTATGTGTAGATTCATGTGTAGCATCTGAGTGTTAATGACATCATTGCTGTCATAACTAACCCTATACGTCAGGTGTCTTCAACAGGGGGTCTGGGACCCCTAGGGGGTCCTCAGAGTTACTACAGCGTGGCCACCAAATCTTTGTGTGATAGGATCATGTTTTTAACACGAACCACTTGAACCCCTAGCATCCCTATTCTGAGTGGCACATTAGCCAAACATAGCAGATCTACAAGCTCACAACGTGTTGTGAGCTTGTGGATCGTCTATTCCTGGCAGAGAGTTTTGGTGCAGAGGGAAAGGAGTAGACTAAAGTAAACGTATTGACTTAAATGTCTGAAAATACACATTAATCCAACATACACTGACTGTGCTGTCAAACAAGTCTAAGCTGTCTAAAATCTAAAAACATTTTTAATCTGCAACACAATTGTATACAACATATATTGGGGGGTCCCTGCTTCATCTCTCTCTCAGCAAAGGGGTCCTCTGCCTGAACACGTTGAAGACCCCTGCTATACGTAGTTCTGTGAGATTGTCCTCTTGTCAGTGGAACCACTGTCTGTATGTTCATAACTGAACATGGTGGAAGTCTGTTTATTGTATTTCCTCTAGTGTTTAATTTATATTTTATTGTGATATGGATGTCCCTTCACAGGAAGCAGAGGTTGTCTTCCTGTTTGTCAACAACGTAGAAGGAAGTTCCACAACTCAACGTGACGTCCTTCTGCACGACGTCTCTTCATCCAATCAACAATCACTACGGTATGTTGGCATTGAGATCTAAAACAGTGGTTCTCAACCTGTGGGTCGGGACCCTCAGGGGGTCCCATAATTATTTTGGGGTGTCACCAGATGATTAACTTAATGTGCAACATTGATTCCTCACTCAACAGTAAACAAACCAACATAAAGTTTAAGTGTATAGAGGGTATCTGCACATTTCTAAACATTGGCCAAATTATCAAATATTAGAGGCAGAAATTGTGAGGCGTTGTGAGCATTTAGATCTGCTATTTTCACAATAGAACCATGTTATACAAAATATAAAGCCTTAACTCTTAGTGCTCTTCAGGGTGGGGGGTCCCCAGTTAAAATATGATTGTTTTGAGGGTCACGGTCTGAAAAGGTTGAGAACCACTGACCTAAAAAGGCATTGATGCGGACAGCTATGTGTACAACATCTGTAGTTACTATAACGACGGCTGACGTGGTCTCCACTTGATGGGGTCTCATCATAAACCTGAACATCAGAATGAGTGCAGGACTGAATGCATCAAAACCTCCTCCTTTAGGGCTCGAATACACTGTACGATTTTGGATGGTCGGCTAGTCAACAGATCATTATAGTATTTCACACTGCACGAGTGGCTTTCTTGAAATCGTCTCGTTGTGGTTTTCGCCAACAAGATTGATCACCGACAGATCACCGACAAGGGGTCACACACTGCCAGATATTTCACCAGGATGCATCCCCGATACATAGCCAATATTACAATTGTTTTTATTCTAATTGTGCATGAGAGCGGATGTACATGATTTTCCTCTCTCACTGTGTGTGCGTGCCTGCGTGTCGCTCGCACACACACACACACACACACACACACACACACACACACACACACACACACACACCTGTTCAATGTTTTCATAATAACGCCAGCCATGCTGCTGCGGTTTTATCAACATATTGTAAGATGCGTTGGTTTTATATTGCTATGAAACAGCATCTACAGTAGCCTATATTATTATGATGAAAGTCATGAAACAGCAATATTAGGCTACTAGTGATCGGATGGTCTGCTGCATAATAATGAGCTCTCCAGTCTCCAGTTCTCCTCGTGTTAAATTCTTAATCTTCAACCCGCCGGTAGGCTATTTAAATACAGGGCTGCAGTACGGGCGGCCAAACTAATTAAAACAGCGGCAATAAACATAGGCTACTGCTTATATATTTATACGTATATATTATGTATATCTGTCTGTCTACTGTCTCCCCCCCCCCTCTCTCTCTCCCTTTCTCTCTCTCTGTGTCAAATGGAGACGCACGGAGCGAGGCACGCTCCGTGGGTCTCCATTTGACAGAGAGAGAGAGAGAGAGAGAGAGAGAGAGAGAGAGAGAGAGAGAGAGGAGAGCGCGTACTCGGGTGGGGTGCGCTGTGACAGTGACAATCAAAGCTCCTATTAATTAGGTCTATCTAGAAACGCTCGGGAAGCTGTCGGCGAGCGCTGGAATCGTGCACGAACCTGCTCGCAGAGTCTTTCATACACAGCGAGCAAAACGATCGGCGAGCAACGCCCGATCTCGAGTCAGATCGCCGTTTTTGTCAGCGAGCGCCAAAAATGGTCGGCGACAGCACAATCGGCTCAAAAATTTGGGCAGTGTGTTCGAGCCTTTAGGAAGCACAAACGTACGGGGCACACAGTTAGCAAGTGGTGTGATTAATTACCCCACACCAAACTCAAAGCACCGGTCAATGTTGTGCCCCATACGTTTGTGCTTCACACGTGCGTAGGATGTTTTCATATGTTCAGTCCAGCAGTCATTTCAGCCCCTTTCTCCGTCGTTGACAGAGAATGTTGTTTGTGTTCAGCTTGTGGAAAAGTGGAGATATTTTACTTACTTAACTTAAATGACTCCAAGTCTTAGGAATTAATGATTGAGTGCACAGCACACGCAATGCAGAGAACTTTGTTACCACGGGAACAAGTCTGCTAACTGTGCGCGGATAGGACCGATCAATGGCTGTGTATTTGTAATATTAACACAGTGTTATATGTGAGATCACAGACATTCTAGGGCTCTGGTAGAACAGTCTCTATTGCTGTTTTCAGCACACGTTGACTGTTGTTTTAAATACATTTTTGATGGTACATGAATATAATATCATCCATTCTAGGATGATCAGTCTGTCACTGCTATAGAGTCATGTTGTGTATTATTATTATTATTATTAGTGTCCATATCTTGAATTGATGATTTGTTTTAGTTTGAGGTCCTTTTGTGTTTTTAGATAAGCTTTATGTTGCACTGCAAGTGACTGAGGGGAAACGATGTTTTATTTTGTGTTTATACAGTATATAAGAACAAAAAAAATTAGGTTATTTATGTTGATTCCTCACGCCATGGAGACTTGAATTCATGGATATTTGTTTAGCTTTTGTCACATTAGACAATAATTTGAGGAGCCTCTTTGTGTCTCCATAGGGAACAGAGCAGACTAGTCTCCATAGAGAACCACTGCTGGACTGGTCATCTAATATCCATTCAAGTCTCCATGTGGTGAGTAATCAATAAGAAGAAAAAAAAAGACCCCAGTTGGATCAAGCCCAAAAGCTTTCTTGAGGTGTTTATCCTTTTAGTTGACCTTTTACCAGTGACCTGTACTGTCATGAAACTGTACCCTTTCCTTTGCAAACTGACAATAAAGTCTTCAATCTATCAGGTGGGAGAGACCTACTCCTAGGACAGACCAGGAAGTGGAAGTGGAACAGCGGGGGTCCATCTGATCTGGTTCCAGTTTATCCTCTGGGGGTCCTCCATGAGGTCATCCTGGGGGTCCTCCATGAGGTCATCCTGGGGGTCCTCCATGAGGTCATCCTGGGGGTCCTCCATGACTCCTCCTCAGTGTGAAGCTGCTCAGAGCTCAGTTCAGAATGGATTCCTCTGGGGTAAGTGGAGCCCTAGAAATACAACCTCTGTCATCTTACATAGGCTATAACACTCTGTGTAATATTCCTTAATACACAGCCATAGATCTTACATATAACACTCTTTGTAATATTCCTTAATACACAGCCATAGATCTTATAACACTTTGTGTAATATTCCTTAATACACAGCCATAGATCTTATAACACTTTGTGTAATATTCCTTAATACATAGATCTGTCCTATCCACAGTCAGTTAGCAGACTGATCTCTGTGGCAGACAGTAAAGTGCTCCGTATTGCATGTGTTCTCACCCAATAATTAATGCTTCAGACTTGGAGTCAGATAATAGTCCTCTATAGTTTCACATCCCTTTGAAAGTTCTGGCAGAAAACGTGCATTTATTTATAAATGCACATTTTCTTCATTTTCTGCCAGAGACGTGACCAGTTATAGACTAAATATGTCAAAGTGTCTGAAAAGCCACATTACACTGATGTGATTGTCTTGACCATTCCATTTTAAATGTGTCTCCAACTGTTGTCAGAAAGGGGATCTCTGATAATAAAATCTAAGAAAAACACCTGCACACTGTCAAGAACTTGCAAAAAAATAAATCTTGGGTCATGTGTTGGGTGTTGTAAATTCACCATGGAGAAAAATATTCTCCATTATCCATGGTGGGAAATGATTGTAATGACTCACCTGCGCCCTCTGCAGTCTACATATATGGTCAATATAATTAAATATTACTACCATAGACCATTGATCACCTTATAAACAAACTGTTTATTAATTTATCTGACCCTATCATGCATCATTACTATGTCTAAATAGAAGCCTACAGAGTAACATAATGAATAATAGATGATGATGGCGAGAGAGTTTAGAAACAACTGTATTAAACTGTGAGGTCTAAGTTAATCTTGTGACCATGATGTCTGTTCTGTGTTTTAATAGCTGGGTTTATACTCTTATGACAGGGGTCTCCAACGTGTTCAGGCCAAGGACCCCTTTGCTGAGAGAGAGATGAAGCAGGGACCCCCCCCTATATATATATATATATATTGTATACAGTTTACAGATTAGGCATTTAGCAGACGCGATACAACAAAATGTTCATTGATTTCTTAGACAGCTTAGACTTGTTTGACAGCACTATCAGTGGATGTTGGATTAATGTGTATTTTCAGACATTTAACCACTTGAACTGTCAATACTTCCTACTCCAAACCTCCCTGCCAGAAATAGCAGATCTACAGGCTCACAACGCCTTGCACAACGCCTCGCTTGTAGGTCTGCTATTTTTGGCTAATATTTTAATCAGAATAGGGATGCTAGGGTTCAAGAGGTTAATGTTAAAAAAAACTTGATCATATCACACAAAGATTTGGCGGAACCCCCTTTAGTAACTCTGAGGACCCCCTAGGGGTCCCGGACCCCTGTTGAAGACCCCTGCTCTATGAGTTGTTTATGGTCAGGTTTAGGTGTGGTTAGAATGGACACCACAGTGAACTGCAGAATGGTGTACTTATGATGACAATGGATGAGTTTGAATCCCATGAGAGGCTAACGTTTATTTATTGATGTATTTATTGATTGATTCATTGATGCGTTGATTTTGACGCTTTAAATTAGGGGTGGGCGATATGGTGATAATTATCGCTGAGACGATACAATGTCTCCACGATATGCCTTTTCAGAGATATCATATATATCGTGATACAATGAGGGAGCCATATAAAAAATCCTGTTGAATTGTTAATACAGAGATTCATTGCAGAATTAATTTAAACCTGCATTTTGGTCAAAATCAGTAGTTCTCAAACTTTAAAATGTCAAAGTCTCCCCTTAACTCTGACAGTATACAAATGAAACCAAATGGACCAGAGTTACTAATACTTGTAAGGATAAATTTAGACCTCCCAAAAGGAACCCAGAGAGTCCCTGGACCCCACTTTGAGGACCACTGGTCTAAATGGTCTGTTACTCCTTTTTCTTTGAGCTTTTACTACCTTGTAGGAGGTTGTACTGTTAATTAATTAACTGGTAATAACCATAAAAGCCAACATGAAAAAGAATCGTGATAAGATCGTGTATCATGATACAGCTTGGAAAAATATTGTGATTTCTTATCGCCCACCCCTTCTTTAAAGAGGTGGTGCCATGATTTCCCCCCCTCTAAAACATGATTATCAGGTATTATGATTATACTAGGAGGAAGATTTTTTCCAAAAAAAAGTAAACAGAAAGAGTTAAAATTGGGTTTTTATGTGGCCACACCCCCAGTTCATTAAGTATGCATGGATGGCATGGTGGGTGGTGACCCAGCTGATATAGCCACACCCCACAGTGTTGGGTGAATGGCAATTGGGGAGGAGTTGATACTGTGACACACTTAGTATCTGTGTTTTTTAACTGACACTTTTGACCACCAGTAAGACTCCATAATCGGGAGATAAGCGACCGTAGGTCGGTTATCTCCACAAATAGGGCAAAAATGTGTTTTTCCAAAATGTTCCTGATCCATGTTGATGACATGAGTGTAGACATACTGTGTAGTGATCTTCTTGATTTTAGGGCAAAATCTGTAGGAGCAGTGTCAAAAAATGTGTTTTTAAAAATCGGCCTGAAGGTGGCGCTATATGGGACAGATTCATGTTGATGGGATCAGTGTAGACATACTGTGTAGCGATTTGCGTGATTTTAGGGCAAAAACTGTAGGAGCAGTGTCCAAAAATGTGTTGTAAAAATCGGCCTGAAGGTGGCGCTAGAAGAGGGCCATGTGAGAAATGAGGGGTGGGGTCTCCGTGTTGCCTTGGCGGACGAATAGATACCGGCCTTGGCTCTCCCGGACGCTCCTAGGCCGAGTTAGGGCATTTTATGTGAGCTGCAGTGGAGGGGGTCCTCCACTGGGGGCGCCACCACTTTTGCATCCGTTCTGGAGCACCAGGAGTGGGTGGTCCCCAGGAATTCCCCTTGAGCAGCCCCGTGGGGGTGGTCATTTGGTCATTTTTGCACATTTGGTCATTTTTTACACCTGGGGGTCCCCTAGGGACCTGGGGGTCCCTGGAGCTCCGGGGGTCCTTGGAGGTTGTAGTTTGGCAGGTAAGGAGTGTGTGTGCAAAAGTTGGCATGGATGGGGGCAACGGTTGTGGAGATATGAGCAGGGCAAAAGTGTGACGGACTCACTCACTGACTCACTCACTGACGGACAGCCGGTGGAGGTTTTGGTAGTAAATGCGACCTACGGTCGCAACAAGGGGCAGCCTCCAAGAGAAAACAAACAAATACTAAGAGAATACATCATTTTTCAAAAAAAAAAAGAAACACATCAGGGGGTCTAATGAAGTACTTTCAACCTCCTAGACACATGAAAAACAGAAAAAGTACAAAACTATGGCACCACCTCTTTAAATGGTCTGAATAGTTACCCTACATGACACATGTTTACTCAGACTACAATGGTGAATATAAGAGTTGCATTTATAAAACACATAAATGTATTGTTGAGGCTGAGAGCTCCAAGAAGCCAAAAAATAGCCGATCAAGCTCAAAAACACGTTACGATTTATTTTGTCACAATCACATGGGTTAAAGTTGTCAGTCCTGGGGACTGATTTCAGTCTTGAGGCCATAGGGGATGTTTATGAGATCAGTGCAGATCTGCAAAAAAAATAAATAAAAAATAAGTTGGAGGTGTAGCGATGAATGACAAAGTCATCAAAACGCTAGTTAAGTGATCTCCTAACTAAAAAGCGGTTATCATTTCAAGATATGAGTATTTGAATTGTCCAGACTAGCATAGAATACAACAGAACTTCAGAAGATACTTCTATAAAATGAAGCATGGATTGGCACACACACATTCAGTGAAGGAAGTTCAGAACTTCAGGGAAACCGAAACACCTCAAATATCGGTGTGTGCTGCACGCACCATGTTTTAAAGATCACATATTGTCTAAAAATATTTTTCAGTCTTGGGATTTTTAGTTTTTTTGTTTTGCTTTAACCCATGCAATCATCATGATAAGATATTGTCATATCATCCCATCCCTGATCATAACTAACCCTATAGTTGTGTCAGATTCTCCTCTTGTCAGTGGAACCACTGGTGTTCCTGTCTGTATGTTCACAACTGAACATGGTGGAAGTCTGTTTATAATATTTCCTCTTATGTTTATTTTGTATTATTATTGTGTTTTTATTGTCATATGGATCTCCCTTCACAGGAAGAAGAGGTTGTCTTCCTGTTTGTCAACAACAGAGAAGGAAGTTCCACAACTCAACATGACTTCCTTCTGCACGACGTCTCTCTTCATCCAATCAACAATCACTACAGTATGTTGGCATTGTGATCTGAAACAGTGGTTCTCAACCTGCGGGTCGGGACCCCCACGGGTATTAGAGGCAGAAATTGTGAGGTGTTGTGAGCATGTAGATTGTCTATTTTCACAAAATCTGCTATTTTCACTATAGAACCGTGTTATACAAAATGTAAAGCCTCAACTCTTAGTGCTCTTCAGGGTGGGGGGTCCCCAGTTAAAATGTGATTATTTTGGGGGTTGCGGCCTAAAAAGGTTGAGAACCATTGACCTAAAATAAAATAAAAAGTCATTGACGTGGACAGCTACATGTACAATATCTGTAGTTACTAGGACAATATCTGTAGTTACTAGGATGATATCTGTAGTTACTAGGATGATATCTGTAGTTACTAGGATGATATCTGTAGTTACTAGGATGATATCTGTAGTTACTAGGATGATATCTGTAGTTATAGGATGATATCTGTAGTTACTAGGATGATATCTGTAGTTACTAGGGTGATATCTGTAGTTACTAGGACGATATCTGTAGTTACTAGGATGATATCTGTAGTTACTAGGATGATATCTGTAGTTACTAGGATGATATCTGTAGTTACTAGGATGATATCTGTAGTTACTAGGATGATATCTGTAGTTACTAGGATGACATCTGTAGTTACTAGGATGACATCTGTAGTTACTAGGATGACATCTGTAGTTACTAGGATGACATCTGTAGTTACTAGGATGACATCTGTAGTTACTAGGATGACATCTGTAGTTACTAGGACGGCAGTAGATGTGGTCTCCACTTGATCGTGTCTCATCATAAACTTGAACACCAGGATGAGTGCAGGACTGAATGCATCTAAACCTCCTCCTTTAGGAAGCACAAACGTATGGGGAACACAATTGGCAGGTGGTGTGATTAATTACCCCACACCAGTCTCAAAACATCCCAAAACAAAGTGTGTGATAAAGGCTGGCACCGCCAGGCTACGCTCTCGTAGCTTTAGAAACAGTTTACCGTGATTGATGCGATCAAATGCCTGGGATGCATCTAGGAAACACATAAATATGGTACTGTTAAGGCTTCTGTACTGCCTGACAATTTCCTTAAGCGAAAAAATACATACATCAGTGCCAAGCTTTTTCTTAAAACCAAACTGGTTGTCAGTAGTTGTTATGTATTCATTGAGCCTTTCCATAAGGATACCTTCTAGTACCTTGGATACTATACTTGCCAGAGCAATGCGTCTATAATTACTAATGCTTGTTAACTTCCCACTTTTGTTTTTGACCACTGGCACTAGCAGGACAGACAACATAGATTCAGGCAGTATGCCATGCATCAACAACTCTGAACAACACACAGCAAGCAGCAGTGAAACTCTATGGCTAGCATGCTTCAGATGTTCTGCTGTGATCTGATCCTGTCCACTTGCTTTGTTTAAAGCCAGTTTCTCTATCAGGCTCACCAGTTTCTCTATCAGGCTCACCTCATCTGATCTAATAACCACACCATCACAGTGGGTAACCTACTGTCACTCTTGACACAGTTAAACAAATTTGAATATTGTCTTCTCTACAGCTCAGCGATATGTTCAGACCCAGCAATACTGGATGGCATAGGCATCTTACTGTTGTTAACTTCTTTCCAGAATTCAAAAACATTATTTTTCTTTCAGTTCAATGAAAATGTCCTCATGGCCTGCTCATTTTTAAGATAGCGTAAAGCATATTTGAGCCTAGCCTTGCTTCTTCTAGTCACACTCGGGGCCATGCCTAGGTTTACCTGCTAAGAGCCAACATTTAAAGGCGTCTTTAGATTCTACATGAAGCTCATGAACATGAACATTCCAACCCGGTCTGAGGTTATTCTGCTTACTCCCTTTTCTTTTAAAAGGTTTGCATCCATTAAACAGTTTAATATTAGGTCATACATTTAACACAGGTCACTATGATGTCCAGTATCTTTACAGTTAATATTATCACACGCAATTGCATCAACTGGTAAATAAATTTTACTTAAGTATACACCAGTCCGTGACCTATACTGTATTAATTCAGTTAGAATTGCCCAGTTCACCTTATCAATGTATTTTGGACCACCATAGCTGGCCAGCTCAGGTAGGCCCTTAACATTAACCATCATAGCGACAGGCATGTGACCAGCTTTGGCCACAGATCATACAGTATCTCAACGTTCTATGCTGTCATGAGCATCAGCTGTCTCTCTGTCGTCCTCAGACGAGCTTCCATCGGAGTCTCCAGTCATTCCGGTTCTCCATACACCCGGCCAGCTCCGAAGAGCTTTCAGCTCCGCATCCTTCTTCAGGACGTCCACATACATTAACACGGAACGTCCTCGTGATCGATGCCCGCGCGTTGGTTCCCACAGGACCAGCCTGTAGATATACGGTGATCCAGCCAGGATGTTGTATGCCATGATTCACTGATATATGTACAGTATAACTGAATTCTGGCAGCAGCACCTTGCTAGACAGAATAACCTTATGTCTTTACAGAATTGAATTAAATGTTTACCAAACATAGAGTTGCTATCAGAAATGTCGGCATTGTAGTCTCCCAGGACAAATCTACATGTGTAAGCATTTGCTTTAAGAACTGATAAAAGCAAGCCTGTTAAGGTATTCATCCTCATTTTTGTATAAACATTTAAAATGATAAAGACATTATTATTATGCACCATTCTAATGCCAATGCACCAGTCCACTTCCAGCCTAACCCACCTCACCACACTGACAAGTGAGTACAGTTTTTTATGCCATAGCATGGCCACTCCCCCGGGATCCTGCCACGCACTATCCAAGTACTTTAGTCTGTTGTGGATTCCCCTGCCGGGGCCAGTACTTTAGTCTGTTGTAGATTCCCCTGCCCCATGGAAATCATTATAAACAGCATTAAGTTTATCAAGGTCTTGCGCTGCAAGAAAAGTCTCCTGTATATACAAGATATCAGCACTCTCTAGGAGCTTGTCAATAACAACACGCTGCGCTGTGTCCACTGCACCCTGTCCGAGGCACAGTCCATGCCAGTTATAGGACACAACTCTCATAGTTCATGCACAAGTCTATCATGACGTATAATAAGTACAGTACAATAGAAGGTCTGCTAAAAGGATTTTTCCAAGAAAGCCTATTGTTTCCACTATTAATGTTATTGTTGTGGATATGAATGTCAACAGGACTATAGTAGAGACTTCAGTTGGAGTGGTGACTGTAGTCAGTGTGATATGAATGTCAACAGGACTATAGTTAGAGACTTCAGTTGGAGTGGTGACTGTAGTCAGTGTGTTTGTTGTGTTTACTGTTCATGGAACTGCTGAAATATCCTGCTTCTTGGACTGTGTATAAAATATGGATTTTTACTGATGAAATAAAGGTTATATAATTTGAAATTTGCCGATCTACAAGCTCACAATGTGATGCGTTCTGAGCTTCATACGTGTACATTTATGTACATTTATTAATGTTGTATCAACATGAACAACAACTACTCTGAAACATTGTGAACTGAAGATGATATGAAGAGAAAACTGCTCCAGTCTGGAGACAGTAACTCTTTGAAGGCTGCAGTTGCTCAATATGACCAGCAGGTGTCATCAGAAAACCATTTAATAAAATGACAGGCGTTTACGGCTGAAAGTGTGTGTGTGTGTGTGTGTGTGTGTGTGTGTGTGTGTGTGTGTGTGTGTGTGTGTGTGTGTGTGTGTGTGTGTGTGTGTGTGTGTGTGTGTGTGTGTGTGTGTGTGTGTGTGTGTGTGTGTGTGTGTGTGTGTGTGTGTGTGTGTGTGTGTGTGTGTGTGTGTGTGTGTGTGTGTGTGTGTGTGTGTGTGTGTGTGTGTGTGTGTGTGTGCGTGCGTGCGTGCGTGCGTGATGCGATCCAGGGGTGATCCGGTTTAGATCCCGCCTTCAGTATCCGACAGTTTTGTAAGTATTTTGTACATTCGCACCGTTTCCGTATCCGGTTGTAGACGCAGACCGGATCAACAACCAGCAGAATAAACTGAGCCCGGTCTGGATGTGGAAATTCACTGGTGAAACCGAAAGTAAAATACCGTTAGTTTTATTTCTAGTATTAAGACAAAACTCTTCACGGAGCAGCAGAAGAGACAAGATGGCGGCTCGCTCTGTCTCTCGTTGTTTCTTCCAAGTCACTCTGTGGACTCTGAAGTCATGGATGGTGGTTTATCTCTGCATGTCATGGACCGACTGTTACAATGGCATAGGTTGGTGAAGTTTATATTTTGATTGATTGATTGATTGATTGAAGGCTTTATTAGAAGTTTGCATAGGAAAATGTACAGATTCATGACGGTACAGTTCACTGGTACAAGGTCTACTAAAAGGAGATCCATGAAAGCGGGGGGGGGGGGGGGGGGGGAGCGCTCGATGCTTCGGCACCCAGCGGCAGGGACAAAACTCGGCGCCTATGAGCTGGAGTCCTTTGGTACAACTGTTCACTTTTTACAGTTCGCCCAGTGTTAAGTCGCAGTCCAGTTCGCCCTGTGTGTGTGTGTGTGTGTGTGTGTGTGTGTGTGTGTGTGTGTGTGTGTGTGTGTGTGTGTGTGTGTGTGTGTGTGTGTGTGTGTGTGTGTGTGTGTGTGTGTGTGTGTGTGTGTGTGCGTGCGTGCGTTTGATTGATTGAAGACTTTATTAGAAGTTTGCATAGGAAAAGGTACAGTTTCATGACGGTACAGTTCACTGGTACAAGGTCTACTAAAAGGAGATCCATGAAAAGACTAAGCTTATTTCCACAGGAAACCATTTAAGTATCTCATATAACATTGAATGACAGACGAATAATAGAACACAGTAGGCCTACTATGCAGTAGATATGTAAAGAAAAGAAAAATGAGAGAAAAAAAAAAGAAAACAGTAAGTCTAAACAAACAGTAAGTCCAAACAAACAGTAAGTATATACAAAGAAGGGGCAGGGGAGGGTAGGGTTGGGCTAGGTTAGTTTTTTTTTTACCAGTTGCGAACGGCAGAACGGCTGCTGCCTGTAAGTGGTTTTTCAGGGCAATTTTAAAGGATGCTAGTGATCCACACTCCTTTATGGCCTTCGGTAAGGCTTTCCACATTTTGGTGGTATAGCAGAAAAAATCACACCCGTGTGAAGTGGAGCTGTTTGTGTGTGTGTGTGTGTGTGTGTGTGTGTGTGTGTGTGTGTGTGTGTGTGTGTGTGGATCATGTGTACCGATTTTTGTGACATTTGAAGAAAATATGTAGGAAAAGGAGCAAAAAGTGTGTTTTGGAGAAAATTCAAGATGGCGGAAAATCTATCATGGCGCAAATGGGCGTGGCCTATATGGGGAGATGCGTCATGACCCAAGGAATCCAGGGAAAAAATATTTTTAATTTTCCGACCTACGGTTCAAGAGTTACAGGCCAAAACGTAAAGTGGGGTGTTATGGCGCCACCATGCGGCCAAATGACACAATTATTTTTTATTTAATCCTTGAAATCATTATGAACCTCCTCTCCAAGTCTTGAAACTCTAGCCCCTATGGTTTGCGAGAGACAAATAATTGAATGTGAGTTTTTGCGATTCCCATTATAAGTCAATGGGGAAAATTAATTCACTAATAAATTAATATCAATTAAACTATTGAACCTTTCTCTTAGCAAGTTACTAGCCCACGATTCCCGAGTAAGCCGGTCGATTTGACATATGGCGCGAGTGTGTGGTGGCAAAACTGTGGGACTAGTAGCGTGCCGAAGTTTAGGAAGTTCAGGCTACATACACACAGACAGACAGACAGACAGACCCACACAGCCACGTATAGGGAGCCTGCTTCACACAGCTCCAAAAAGAGTTTGACCCTTTGTTGGTTTTGACTCTGGGTTGAAAGTGATCTGTGGCACTGCCTCTGGTGTTGTAATTATGGACAGACATCCTTAACGTTTATAAAGTAGTTTGACAGGCACTTGGGTATCATAGTGGTGTAGTGTATCTTGTACACCAGGCCCATTGCAAGTTGCTGTACTCTGTCATCTACTCTGAGCCACCCCACTCTTAACTGGTGAGTAGCGGTGAGGTGAGTCTGATAGGGAAGGTTAAGCAGGACCCTAATTATTTTATTTTGGGCTGTTTGGAGTTTAGTTTTCAGGGCTTGTGGGGCGTCACGATACCATACGTGGACTCCGTAGTCAAAGAGGGGCTGGATTATTGCACCAGCTATGGTCTTCAGTGTGTTGAAATTGACCATTGGGGCGATCCTCTGTAGGAAACAAGTTTGTTGGTTGATTTTATTTATTGCTTTAGAAGTCATCTTTTCACTGTAAAGATTAGCTTCAAGGATACATCCTAAGTAAGAGATTTCATTTTTTCGTGCGTGCGTGCGTGCGTGGGGGGTAGGAATATTCATCCACGCAGCGAGAAAGCTCATCGAGAAATCCCACCGACAACAAGTGTCGCCTATGTGTTAGGAATACTCGCCTATATTTATAAATCATTTAAAAATGGCATGCCCTGAGGCCACACATGTCCAAAATAGACAACAAAGGGAGTGAGTGAGTGAGTGAGTGAGTGAGTGAGTGAGTGAGTGAGTGAGTGGGTATTCTAGTGAGTGTACCCATTCATCATTCACCCATTCACACACAAAGAGTGACTTATAGGGCGGATTCACACTGCAATCCGTTTGATTAGAACTGATTCTGAAAACGGTTGCTGGTTCACGCTGGCCAGCATTCACATTGGCATGCCTTCTGGCCTCCCTGGAGATCACTAGCACTATACGTCCCGATCCTATAGGTGGCGGTATGCACATAGTGCCTCGCTGTTGAATACAGACGTCATCAACTATGCGACATTGCTGATTCTGACCATACGACCAAACCTTTTCTGAGCCGGGGTCTCGCACCCCCCGAAGTTCACACCTCGACAACTGTTTAACAAAGAAACAAGCCTATTTGCATATCAATAGACCTGTATAGTAGACGTCGAGTGACGTTCGCTGATCTACCAGCTCACAATGCCTCGCATCCGCGACGCGTTGTGAGCTTGTAGATCTGCTATTTTCCAGGCGCAGAAATGAATGAATGATGATGAGCGAGTCACTGTGTCAGACTTCCAGCGCAGCGCACGTTATTATTTTTTATTATTTAATAATCAACATAGCCTACAATTGAAACACTTTCACAAGCCACAGTGTGACTTAATTAATGTTCACATTAAGGGTAACAAGCACGTCAAGCAGGCACACTGCATGCACTGCACATTATATTAGAACAAGTTTGCTAGTGAGTGCAAATCAGTGGCTTCCTCAAAGAAAAAGAAACGAGGCGAAAAAGCGTTGGTACACTAGTATTAACTCTACGACACCAAAACGGGACATGCACGTGCTGTCTTGGGCTGGAGAGTGGAGTCGGAGATGCTACTGCTGCTGCTGCTGATGATGATGATGATGAAGAGAAGTTGGCGGTGTTGACGGATTCGGATTTATTGGACGGGTGATGGGTTGTGATTCTAGGTCTAGGATGTCAGGGTTAAATAAATAAATGTATCTTTTTCATCTGTGGAGCTGCCAGTTTTTTGCAGGGCATCCTTAACTTTATGATAGTGTAGTTTGAGCCACTTGACTTTAGCACGGCATTGTTCTATTGTTCTGTTAAATCCACGCTCACGCATATACTCACTGATTACCGAAAATATGTCTGCATTTTTGTGGGTATTGTCTAATTGCGTTTGGATGTCAGCGTCTGCCCAAATCTCCAGCAAGCAAGCAATCTAACGCGTCGCTGATCTTGGTTACACCCTGTTACTCCGAAAGACCATTTTTCCGAACGTTGACTTGCATTATTCGGAGTAACGGTGGTTCCAATTTTTATTTAAGACCCCGCTACTCCGAAAAGCCTATTATTTAGGCTATTATTTAATATTTAGTCCATGAGTCCCTATAGTCCGTTCACACCGTTCGAACAGTGTTTAGGCGCAGTCCGTTCTCTCTCTCTCTCTCTCTCTCTCTCTCTCTCTCTCTCTCTAACTTCTGTATCAATCTTGTGATTACAATGTAATAAAATAATACATGTTGAAGCCCTCCAATAAGCCACTCACACATTCAGAAGAAGGCCTTTCTCTCTCCTAATGATTCTAATTTCACTGTCATGTCAGCAGCAGAAGTAGCCAGGCTATAATATGAGCATGAATTCCTTGTATAAGACCTATATCAGACTTCGCGCTGGGATTTTAAACTGTCGGTCACCGTGACCGGCATAATTAAAATTGACCAGACAACTGAAAAAAATACCGGACTTAATAATTGTAATGCATAAATTACAAGCAGGTGCACAAACAGCCAATAGCAACAGTGAAAGTATTAGGCCTACTGCATGGGACTGAAAACGAATTGAATGAAAAGTAGGCTAAACTAAAAAAAAAACAGCTTCAATCTTGCATAAGGGAATTAATTGGACTACAATGGTACAGGCTGTGTCTGCATGCATATGTGGCACACTTCTTTCACAACAAGGTGTTTCTGTAGGCTATTGCATCATGTTTCATGGCAACAATACATTACGTCTTGACAATTGCGAGGGTCTGCACAATTGTTTCATAAGGTTGATAGATTAATCTGGCCAGCAATGAATTAAAAAGGCTACTCAGTACTCACTGTCGAGTGGTGACACAGTGCATCCATGCGCACGTTGTGCAACTTTGGGAGAGTTTAAAAGACTTTGGTGGTGTTCTTCCTACTGTCTCTACTCCATGGCATCTCCTCATAAAGAACTTAAATCAATTGTATCATCATGTTTGTTTATGGGTTGATTGTTGACCGTGCGTGCATTCCTTAATTCCCATGGCTTTACATGCATTGCGTCTTTGCGTGCATCGCAAACTGAGACTGAAATGAGAGAGAGACTGAGAGAGAGAGCGGGGGAGCGGGCAAGCAAGTGTGTGAGAGAGAGAGAGAGGGGGGGGGGGGGGTGAGCGCAAGGGGAGAGAGTCCTATACAAATCATTGAGAGGGAATGGGTGATGGTTGAGCGCGAGGGGTGAGGGGGGGTTGAGAGAGGGGGGGATGAGCGAAGGGGAGAGAATCCTATATTCGTAATAGAGGTGTTTTTATTTTTATTTTCGTAATAGGGGTCCGTCGGAATAGCGGTGTTTCGGAAAAGGGGACCATCCCCGCTGATCTTATGGCCATGTCGACAACTGTTACCTAGTGTTTATTTGTGGCGACACCTGACTCGTCGAATTTATATGAGGTCACGTTCAACATCAAAACCGGTTTTGTGGACGGTTGCTTCACACTGCAGCTCACCATTCACAAGGTCGCATCAAGCAGCCTCGAGACTACCTCTTGAGGTGGTTTCGAGTAGGGATGGCCAAATGGGGATTTTTTCTTAACCGATAACCGAAAGGCCTTATCAGTTAATTAACCGTTAAGGAAATGTGTTCAAAAATGCGCTATTTTAGCGATTTAAAAAAGGAAAATACACCCGTTTTTCCCCATAATAAAGTGCCATATTTACACATTACAAACAATAAAACTAGGAGAAACAAGAATACAAATGTTTTCTAAAAGAAATGTGTTTTTGCAAAGAAACGGTGGCATTGAAATGATCAGTCTGTAATGTGATGCGCTTTCGCCAGACACGTGCGCACATACAGCAAACAGGGCTGGAGCCCTTAACTTTTATCAACAGAATTGTCCACCAAAAGGCCATTCAGCCCATGCCTCTCTAACATTCTGTGCACTCCCTGGCTATCGCCTAACTAAACAGCCGCAGCGAGATGCTCGTATGTAGAACAATAACTTTCAATCGTATAACTTTTGGAATGGTTGAATCGGCTAAACGTGATGTCCATTTCATTAATTTTCTTCTCTCTCGCCCGTGTTTTGTGTGTGCTGATGCAGCGATCATTGAATTTGCGACTCTGAGCTCAGATTTGTTATTTTCGCATATCCTACTCTGTAACCAAGACGACTTTAGCGTTCCTCACGTCATCAACATGTAACATTAGAAAGTTGTGTTTTAAGCTCTTCTTAACACATTGGCCGCCATTTTAACATTGACTGTATGGCTCTCCTGCCATTTTGTTTAATAAAAAAATTGATATATTTTTTTTATATTGACATTTTTCCTAAATTCTGTATTTTTTCGACAATGTCATACAGAACCTCAAATGAAACAGGACAAACTCTAGTCTCACCGAAAAATAAAATAAATAAATAAAAAGCTTTTTTTTCTATAGTTGCAGCCATCTCAAAATAGCCATTTTTGACCAAAATCCAGCTATAATTGAAAGAACTGGAGATATTGACCTTTTTGTGATTGATGGCTTTTCGAGCGAATAACTCAGTTGATATTTGTATTTATGGCGTCAGGCACTTATCAGATAAGTGTACTAATGTAATTATGTAATAGGAATTATTTTTAGAATTTTCTGTTTAGAAAAATGCAGAGAAAAATATTTTTATATGCTATGTCTGACCAAAAACAGCAAGTTCACATTGATATACTATTACTGCTACAGTATTCTACAAGTCTGCTACAAGTCACTTGGGGGCGCTGTCTCTCTGTTTCTGTGTGTAAATGCTAGTTGCGCTCTGTAGGCCTACAGGTGCACACACACACATTGACATCAAAGGGGGCATGAGTCTTTACAACCAGTAAGACTCCCTAATCGGGAGATAAGCGACCGTTGGTCGCTTATCTCCACAAATATCACAACCTCCACCTCTCACGTCATACGGGTAGCCATAGTTACACCTGGAATGTTGAATCTCCATATATGGAGATGGAGATCACACAAAGTCTGACCTCACCAGCCCATACTTGGGCATGGACGACTTATATCTCCATATACGGAGATGGCCATATATGGAGATACGATGACATCACAGAGTCCACAGCTGATGATGTGGCGTGATGTCATACAATACACAAACAAGCCCTATATAAAGGGGCAATTCTCACCAGGGAAGAGAGCATTGCCTGGAATGTTGAATCTCCATATATTGAGATAACCTACGCATTACACAAAGTCTGACCTCACCAGCCCATACTTGGGCATGGACGACTTATATCTCCATATACGGAGATGGCCATATATGGAGATACGATGACATCACAGAGTCCACAGCTGATGATGTGGCGTGATGTCATACAATAAACAAACAAGCCCTATATACTGATGCGATACGATGACATCACAGAGTCCACAGCTGATGATGTGGCGTGATGTCATACAATAAACAAACAAGCCCTATATACTGATGCGGAGATATGAGCAGGGCAAAGGTGTGACGTGTGACCGACCGACGGACGGCCGGTGGAGGTTTTCATAGTAAACTGCTCCCTGACGGTCGCAATAACACTTCTAGAATACACCTCTAGAATGGATTGCTATGACATTTGTTCAACAAGGTGATCAGCAATCTCTCAACACGTCGCTCTGCGACACTTTGAGAGCTTGTAGAGCTTGTAGATCTGCTATTTTCACATTCTAGCACATGTTAGAAAATGTCTCCCCCTGCCCCTAAAAAATCCTCTGCACTGCCCTGGCAAGAGCAGGGCAGACGCAGTTTGCTAACGAGGCGAGGCTGTAGTTGATCGATCGCTTGTTGGCTGTAGTTGATGCTTGTTTTGGTGGAGCGTGGGCCAGGGACCCCCACGCCCACCTGGTTCCCTAAGTGTTGGCTGGAGACCAGGGGACCCCCTTTGTGAGACCCCATCGACAGGGACCACTTGTCCCTGCAACTGGATCATGTGAACTTTATGTAACAAACGATCGGCTTATTGATTGATTTTACAATGTTATGTAACTCCGCACTGCTCTGGGAGGTCGGCGAAGCGTTGGACCCGCGGACCCCTTATTGGTTCCGTTAGAAAGGCGACCAGGGACCCCCACCTTTGCAAAGGCGATCATGGCTTGTTTGTGGACTAAAGTTTGTGGACTAAATACCATTACAAAACTAATATTATAGCCTGGATATATGGATTATAACCCAGGGTGTGGATTCAAATCAACCATCATCATTATCAGGTACGTTTTAGAAGCATTTATATGGCGAATTGGCGATAATTGTGTGTTTTGTGTCTTGAGAGAGAGAGAGAGAGAGAGAGAGGCAGATCTCACTGATAGCACTGTTTTTTTATGGGACTGAACACCATCAGGGGGTCCAACAGGGACCACTGAAACAGAGATATAGTGGTCCTGGAGGGAAGCACACACACACACACACACACACACACACACACACACACACACAGCTGTTCTCACACTTTTTTTTCTTCTCTTTTTTTTTCCGGCAGCCAGCCTTTTGAGCTCAAATGCGTCTTTTGCCAGTTCACTGTGGGTTATGGGGAGATTTATACATTTGTATTGCAATTTATACATTATTACAGTATTTTTTTCAAACACACTTACTTTGATGTGTGATATTTTAGGTTCCCTTTAAGATAAAAGGCTCAGACTTTGTAACGGGCTGTGGAAGAATGTAATTAAACATTACATTATATAAAAGCAAATTCTCGGGACTATCGGGCCTGGCGGGGAACGACATTGGGATTTTCTCGGGACTATCGGGGGAGGCGGGGAATGAGTTAAACAGGATTCAATGTGACGGGGTCTGTTTTGTAAAATCCAATCGACGACGGAGCATTTGTTGAATAAGTCAGCGTGTACGACTCGCGTCGCAGACTCGCAGTTGCGTGAATGCTGGATGTTACACAGACAATGGTGTCCCAGAAATGTGTGACCACAGCGCGTATAGTTGCATGGTTGATGACTTGATGTTGCGTAGATATTGGTGTACGGGGCTTTTGGTGTGACACATGGGTTGATTTCCTTTTTCTTTTCTTTTTTATCGGTCAAAATTGACCGTTAGTGCTTACCGGTAACCAATTTCTTATCGGTTTAACGGTAACAGTTAACCGTTGGCCATCCCTAGTTTCGAGGCTATCCGGTTCTGAGGAAAACCGCAGGCTTCACACTGTCAAAACCGGTCTAAACATCTGCCAAGTAGCCTCGAGACCGGTCCCGAGACCGCAGTGTGAATCCGCCCATAGTGTGCATAAGTGTCCACCACTTTGCAGATGTGTGGACCACGCCCATTGGCAATCACCAGATACTTCTAGGCTAGATCAATTACCCAAAATAATAGTTAGTAGTAGGTTACAAGGACCTGTGCTATTTAGAGAAACTATAAGCTTTATAACTGTACAAGGTGGCCCCTTTGTCTCTGACCAACGATGCCCTGAATACTCTGCGTTCTGCCTTCTATTAAACATCCAGAAAACAACTGCACCTCAACGTGTCGTTTTAGGTTTTAACCATATGGGCTAAACTGTGGTTACGTCGTGACTTATGATAGTTCTCTGTTGTGTTTTGATGGATTTCACTGTACAGAAGTTCTATATCCACCGTCCCATTAAGGAGCACGGATCACTATCACATCTAGCGATCCCATCTAGCTAACACAGAGATGCAGGCAGCCAGCAATGTTTGCGTTAGCCAGCCAGTGGGGTTGTTGCCAGTTTCTCTATTGCCAGAGAAACAAGCAACCAGGTCTATAAAAATAAGGCAAAAATAAGCAACTAGGGCATGTCAGTCAAACTTTGTAGTCTAATATTGTTTTTAGAACAGTGGTTCTCAACCATTTTCATGCCAAGAACAAGGACCCCCAATTTGTACAGTCTACTATACAGAAAGAAGATCTACTTATAATAAACAGATTTGACAACACAGACCAGTGCAGAATAGAGCTGGGATACTCGGGGCGGACGTATTTTCATAATTAATTGTCGGACGTCGATTCGGGTTGGACATATTGTTGATATAGCCTCTGCTTACCTATGACATGCATCATGCACTCTCTCTGATGATGCACACAGCGCACAACTCCTGTGTGTGGCACTGTGTGTGTGCTGCTCGCACGCTGAGGTAAACGCGTTGTTGTGGTTTGATTGGAAGTGGCTAGCTTGTGTTCCCACTACTGTCCCTCACATTGGAAGTTTAGTTTTCAGCGCTGTTGTGTGCAGTCGCAGTGCACTGTGCCAGCCTTGTCCGTCCGTCCGTTCAACACACATCACATCACTCAAGTACATCCTGGCTTATACTTATTCATCACAGCGTGTTGCGTGCCAAAAGTGACTGATCCTCAAGCTCACAACGCCTCGCATCCGCGGTGCTTTGTGAGCTTGTAGATCTGCTATTTTCCAGGCACAGAAACTTGCAGAATGAGTGTGCAGCGATCCCTGCAGTCAGACGTCCAGCGCAGCACGCGTTATTATTTGTATTATTTAATAATCGACATAGCCTACTATTTAAACACTTTCACAAGCCACAGTGTGGCTTAATATTCACATCTATACTATAATTTTGCGAATGTCTGTCTGAGTGAGTGAGTGAGTGTCTGTCTGTATGAAACAGCGTTTCTCCTCGGTGGCTGGAGCAATTGATCTGAAATCGCATCACCATCAGCATATGAACACACCTGACATAACTGTGAAGCCCCTTTGTCACTTTCACAAATCGTATGCTGTATATTAGCATTTTTATGGTGTATCTATATCTATTTAGCCTACAGTACCTTTTGTGACCACACATGTTAAGGGAGGGGCGCTGTTGTTCAGGCCATGCACAATCTCACACACACACACACACACACACACACACACACACACACACACACACACGGGGGGGGGGGGGTGCCCTGTTACAGATGTTGTCCAAAAATCATGCAGATCGGTACACAGTATCTCTGTAGCCGTTAAATGGAACGGGTATTTCTTACATTGATGCTCCTACATATTAGCATGCAAGCACCAGTTAAAGTTACTTTCCATCCCTCATATACTGTGTGCACAGTGTACATCCCATAACCCACACACTGCACATCATTTCGGAGCTCATATCTTTGAACGGGTAAGGGCTAGTTAAGGGTAAATAAGTAAAAAAAAACGTAGGCAAGCTGTATGCTCTGCAATCATCTTAGAATATGTTTGCTAGTGAGTGTAAATTAGTGGCTTCCTCAAAGAAAAAGAAATGAGGGGAAAAAGCGGTGAAAGTCGGGCCTCTGCGCGGGTCGGACACATTTTAAAGATTAATGCTCGGACGTCGATTCGGGGCGGACAAAAAACTGTCGGACACGTTTCGGAACGGACAGAAAAAATAGGCCCGATCCCAGCTCAAGTGCAGAAGCTACTGTATTAGTAGCCACAAATCCTCTCTTCCTCTCTTCTCCTAATAATTTGCCTTAATTAAATAGGCCCATTCTTAATCCTGCTTCAACAGAAATGTGATATGAACTAAGCAAACAAAGTTATCTTGCAATTGTAATAAAAAAAAATATATTTCTTGCACAGTTGTTGTCTGGATGTTTAACAGAAGGCAGAACGCAGAGTATTCCCTTGTTGGTCAGTGACAAAGCTATAAACTAGGGATGGCCAACGGTTAACTGTTACCGTTAAACCGATAAGAAATTGGTTACCGGTAAGCACTAACGGTCAATTTTGACCGATAAAAAAGAAAAGAAAAAGGAAATCAACCCATGTGTCACACCAAAAGCCCCGTACACCAATATCTACGCAACATCAAGTCATCAACCATGCAACTATACGCGCTGTGGTCACACATTTCTGGGACACCATTGTCTGTGTAACATCCAGCATTCACGCAACTGCGAGTCTGCGACGCGAGTCGTACACGCTGACTTATTCAACAAATGCTCCGTCGTCGATTGGATTTTACAAAACAGACCCCGTCACATTGAATCCCGTTTAAGAAGAGCTTAAAACACAACTTTCTAATGTTACATGTTGATGACGTGAGGAACGCTAAAGTCGTCTTGGTTACAGAGTAGGATATGCGAAAATAACAAAGCTGAGCTCAGAGTTGCAAATTCAATGATCGCTGCATCAGCACACACAAAACACGGGCGAGAGAGAAGAAAATTAATGAAATGGACATCACGTTTAGCCGATTCAACCATTCCAAAAGTTATACGATTGAAAGTTATTGTTCTACATACGAGCATCTCGCTGCGGCTGTTTAGTTAGGCGATAGCCAGGGAGTGCACAGAATGTTAGAGAGGCATGGGCTGAATGGCCTTTTGGTGGACAATTCTGTTGATAAAAGTTAAGGGCTCCAGCCCCGTTTGCTGTATGTGCGCACGTGCCTGGCGAAAGCGCATCACATTACAGACTGATCATTTCAATGCCACCGTTTCTTTGCAAAAACACATTTCTTTTAGAAAACATTTGTATTCTTGTTTCTCCTAGTTTTATTGTTTGTAATGTGTAAATATGGCACTTTATTATGGGGAAAAACGGGTGTATTTTCCTTTTTTAAATCGCTAAAATAGCGCATTTTTGAACACATTTCCTTAACGCATTTTTGAAGACATTTCCTTAACGGTTAACGGTTAATTAACTGATAAGGCCTTTCGGTTATCGGTTAAGAAAAAATCTCCATTTGGCCATCCCTACTATAAACAATTATAAAGCTAAATAGTTTCTCTTGGCCTAAATAGCACAGGTAAAGTGCTATAAGCCACACTTTATGTGTGAATGGGTGAAATTGATGCTTGGGTACACTCACTAGAATACCCACTCACCTCTGTCGTGGATAGTGGCGTGATAGGTAACGTCGGGTGGCTGGTAAACCTTACATAGCGGTTTCGAATCCCACTTTGGGAATTACTTTTTTTTCCCTTCTTAGACCAAAGAAGGGAAAGCGTCCCCAACTTGAAGCAGTAGGCATACCCAAAGCGTCCCCAACTTGAAGCAGTAGGCATACTCAAAGCGTCCCCAACTTGAAGCAGTAGGCATACCCAAAGCGTCCCCTCTTGTGACGCAGTAGGGTCCCTGACAGGGCGTCAGGTGTCTGACTACTTGGGTGAGAATATGTTGGCGCAGCGCAGCGAGTCTCGCTTTGAAAGTAGCAGATCTACAAGCTCACAACACGTCGCAACGTGTTGATTTTTGCTGTCGGAGTTGCACCACTCTCACTTAAAGGCAGTGGTGGAAAAAGTACTCACATTTTCTACTTAAGTAAAAATATCAATACTCAGTGCTTAATTTGTGCCGGATCAAGCCGGATCTTGTTCCGGTACCTCACTTTTTCTGACCGGCACCTATTTCATTGGATCCGCCACCTATTTGATTTTGAATCAAGGATCCGGGACCTTCCCTGTCAATAAAAATCCATAAATAAACTGTTTTTTTAATCTATGTTATCTCTGTTTTATGTTGTCTGGTGTGACCCTTGTTTGATATTTTTTTAAAATATTTGTATGCGTTTTAATCTGAAAAACAAAAGAGGGGTTTGACAGACATCAATCACGTGATGACACAGGTTCACGCAACTAGTTGTTTTGTTTCCGCCTCGGTCGCACGCTGCACTGCACACTGCACAGGGAGTTTACCATGGAGTTTACCCCTTTTATATACTCTATGAGTTTACCGGGCAACAAAACAATACGCAAGCAAGCGGCTGCTAAAATGTCAAAGCGACAAACTAAACTTTAACGTTCTTCAAACCAGTCGGTCAGCCAGACCCCAAACAGGCCAAAGTTATTTCGGCAGATAGCGACAGGCCGACAGCACAGCAGCAGCGGGGCTCTGTGCTGTAAACAGCGGCACAGATGAGGAGGAGGAGGAGGGGGCAGCCATTGGCATGACACAACCGATGACCAGCACGGGGAACGAGAGGAGGAGGATGAGGAGGATAAATCAGAGTGTGAGGAGGACGAAGGAGGTGGTGAGGAGGACAGGACAGCAGCGACAGGTGAAAGGGGGCTCCTTACTGCAGGGGGGATTTGGACCGAGGCTCAGTTCAATGCCATAAAAGGCTTTTAAGCACACGTTGTTAACTTGCATTTATCTTGTGCATTGTTATTGATTTAGAGCCATGAGTAAATGCTGTGAATGAGTGTAAAAATGTCCCATCGCTGCGTGGGTATGATTAGCGTGAGTCGTGACATTGCTTGCTCTGTTGCTCAGGGACAGCGCTGTTTTGTGTGTGTGTGTGTGTGTGTGTGTGTGTGTGTGTGTGTGTGTGTGTGTGTGTGCGTGCGCTGATGGACAGTGAATGGACAGAGAAGTGAGAGAACGTGTCACCCAGTTTAGGCTTGCTTTTTTAAAATAAAACTTCCAGTCCTAATTATAGGCTATGTCCCCTCCATTGAAGGGAAACTACATTAAATGAAGACTGGAGGACAGGAGAGCCAGTGAGAGTACTGTGAGACAGGAGGGGAGACCTTTGTGAAGATGAAGAACTCATAGAACTGATTGCAACATCTCTGGACAAAACACACGTGAACAAGAAAAGGAAATGCATCCTTGTTACACAGGACTCTGCTTTTGTTGGACTGGACATTAGTGATATTACTGTTGTACACTGATATTTTGGTTAGCAACAGTGAGTTTGGCACTTTGGCTGTGTGTGCAGTGTTCTTACAAATACATTTTCACTTTACTATTTTGATACACCACACCTCTGTTGAAACAGATAAGATAATTATTCTATTGCACTGTGCAGTAGTGCTGTTTATGGTCATCTATGTTTTTGTCCTTCCAAATAGAGACTTTTTTGGCTTCTGTGATGCTTTATTGTTGACAGTGATATATACTGTATATATATATAGTTAATGTGTTAATGAAAATGTACACCGGGTGTGCGTGCGTGCGTGCGTGCGTGCATGCACGCGTGTGCGCGCGTGTGCACGTGCGTGCATGTGCGCGTGTGCATGCAAAACCTAGGATCCCCCACCTTTTCATTGACAAATTAAGCACTGTCAATACTGCACTGTAAAAGTACTCTGTTACAAGTAGAAGTCCAGAATTAAAAATGTACTTGATTAAAAGTGCAAAAGTATTGGCATCAAAATTTACTTTAAGTACTAAAAGTAAAAGTACAAAATGTAAGAAAATAGCAGATCTACAAGGTTGTAGATCTTCTATTTTCAAATAGCCAAGGTATAAAATAGGGATAAAGTGGTTTATGTATGTTTTAACATATTATAATTCATATCAGCAAAGTAACTAGTAACTATAGTTTTCAAATACATGTAGTGGAGTAAAAGTACAACATTTGGATCCCATATGTAGTGGAGTAGAAGTAAAAGTATTGGAAATTGGAAATATTCAAGTAAAGTACAAATACCTCAAAAGTGTACTTAAGAGCTATAGTCAACTTTTTAATTGTAGGGCCGACACTTTGTTGACTAGAATGTTAACAAAGTGTCGGTCTGACAATGGCCAAAATGATAATTTTATCATTATTTTACGCTTTTTGTGGTCATTTTTGAATAGAAACACATGTATGAAGCTTATTTTTTTATAACATATTTTCGAAACATTATTTTTATTTTAGCATCCGTTTTTCAAGAAAAAGTTGACTATAGCTCCTTTAAGTACATTACTTAGGTAAAAGTACTTAGTTAGTTTACACCACTGCTTAAAGGACAATTCCAGGCTAAAACATATGCTCCCCTTAATTTGCCTTTTATCATGATTGTTCCTACCTGGTTTGGTGGATTTCTGTTATTGTCGCTTCTCACAACCCCTCCTCAAAAGCGCTATTTTTGGCCTTTCCAAAGCTACTCTTTTCTTCATGAAACGTCTCTTCATAGTTCCCTGAGACCAGCTGAAGTGTATTTAGTCCACATATTGACCCGGATGAGAAACAGGCTGTGTCTACTTCATTTCAACATGGGCGCTTGCGTGCAATCCGTGCACGACCGTGCACAGATCTTGCACTACGCGTGTACGCACCGTTCCATGGTCATGAACTCAAAAAAACGCATGCTATCTAGCTGTGCCTCTCTATAGTATATATTTATTATTATTATTATTATTACCCCTATTGTTATTGTTATGTGCGTGTGTGGAACTGTGTCATAAGATGCATGATATTCTTTGCCCTCTCTCTCTCTCTCTCTTTCTCTCTGTCTCTCTCTCTGTCTCTGCCCCCGGGCCGCAGGTTGAATAGCGCTGCCTTAGTGTCAACCCCTGCATCAATTGTTCTCTTAGGTTTTTGGATTTGTCACTAGAAAAGTACTTCATTCATTCAAGTTATTCGTGGAGAGACATATTGAAATAGTAATAATAATCTTGGGAGTAAATTATTGTTTTAGGCCTGGGGTCCCTATCTTGGTCCTAGGTGAAAATATCAGATCTACAAGCTGACAAGCTTGTAGGTCTTCTACTGTTCTACTGTTAGTCTTGTGCTTCGCAGTGAGCTTGTAGACTGGCTATTTTCTTTGAACAGTTTTGCTTAAGTGAGGTTTTTCTGCACTGCTAAATAATAAGTCCTGGTCAGAAGACTCTGTTGTTGACTGCTTTAAATGTTTACATTGACTGAAATAATCTTCTCTCCACAGCTCGACGACCACCTCAACAACATGTGATTTACATTCCACCACAAGGAGTCCTTCACCTGCTTCCAGATACCAGCTCTGTTACTGAACACATCACTAGCATCCTGTGGAAACATGGACCCAATAAAGCAGCAGAATGGGATCTGGTTCTTGGTCCTGATGTGGATTACTACGGGACATTTAAAAAACGCACCAAACTGGATAAAAGAACTGGACAGTTGGTCATCAACAATATGACCATAGAAGCTGGTGTAATATACTCTGTGGACATCAACGGTCGACTGCTGGACACGACTTACATGGTTAAACAGATGAGTGAGTATGAACTGTGTCCTGTGAAGGTCATGTGTCATCATGGGTCTATCTTAATCTATCTATCTATCTATCTATCTATCTATCTATCTATCTATCTATCTATCTATCCAGTGAATCACATTGTTGACGCTGGTGGGTGTGTTGATAAAATGCAAGCTGTTAAAAAATGTGAATCCCTCAGTCTAGAACAGTGTCCAGTCTGGCCCGCGTGATGATTTGTAGAAAAGTAAAAAAATAATAATAACGATGCCACAAACCGCTCACTGCTTCTATAGAAAATGAATATAAATATATCTGCACCATAACCCTTACCTGAGGAAGATCACACAGCCAACATGTGTTTTGTTGTGGGCTCGCCTGGAAGGCGAGCACACGTATGTTATCTTCATTATTTATTTGTTTATATATTATACTATACTAGTCAGTATCTCCTCAAAACTTTGGTGCGATTCATCTCCTACACGCTTACACCTTTCAACACCATTCAAATTTGTATGTGTTCAGCTTACTGAGGACACGTGTGCTTGTATTTTTTTTCTTTTTGAAATGTTTTGTAGTATAATTATAAAAAAAATAAAAATGTTTAACTTTAAGCACCCAATGCATTTCCAATGGGTTTAGTGAGTGGGGAGAGAGTGTAGACAGAGGAAAGGGACCCATGTTTATGTTAAGGCGCTGTGGCTGTAATGTTCACACTTCAGATATGCTATTTATATCAATGCGTTCACACAGGTCTGCTCTCTGATTTGATCCAAATATCTAAGCTGTGTGATGTATATATTCTGAGTTAAAACTATAAGTGTCTATAAATGTCCCTCTCCACTCTAATGATTGACACAGCTGTGATTAAAGGCCTGTCTGTCATTGGCTGTTCTGTGGTGCTGCAAAGTAACCAAGTACATTTACTCAAGTATATACAAGTACTTGTACCTACAGTACAATTTTTAGGTACTTTTACTCTAATTTCCATTTTTGTTACTTATACTCTACTATAAATACAGCATTTGACAGCTTCAGTTACTTGTTATTTTGCAGATTTTATTATTAATAATAATAATTATTAACACGCACGCGCGCACACACACACACACACACACACACACACACACACACACACACACAAACAACTGTTACTGTGTTACTGTGGAGACGTTTGCTTGTATTTGTCTTTGACACATGTTTTTTAGTGTTTTAGAAATTTAACTTAAAAAGAATAAGGTTCCCAGGCGATGGGATTTACAGTATATATCCTAGAACCCGCAGGGACACTCTGTGTGGTTGTTGTTGGTTGTCAGGGAGATATCACAACCAATGCATTTCCAAATCAGACGATCAACCGAAGTGGACCCACCTGGCAAAACCACACCCCAAACACTTTAAAAGCCATGAATTGCAGCCTGTCTGCATTTGGATCCTAGTATATCCTATATGCATTTGGATCAGCATGTCCCGTACTGTATACCAACTTTTACTTTACACTTTTGTTACTTATACTCCACTGCAATTGCATTTGGCAGCTTTAGTTACTTGTTACTTTGCAGATTTTATTAATACAAAACATACGGTAGATGAATCACTTAATACTTTGTCTAATTGTAAGAAGCTGATCTACAATGTGACATTGCGACATGTCGTGATCTTGTAGATCTGCTGTTTTTAAAAAGCTTGTCAATATTAGGACCATCTGCGTACTATTACTTTGATGTGGTTTGCTGGTTTGCAAAGTGTGGTTCAGGGTAGGGATGGCCAACGGTTAACCGTTACCGGTAAACCGATAAGAAATTGGTTACCGGTAAGCACTAACGGTCAATTTTGACCGATAAAAAAGAAAAGAAAAAGGAAATCAACCCATGCGTCACACCAAAAGCCCCGTACACCAATATCTACGCAACATCAAGTCATCAACCATGCAACTATATATATATATGCGCTGTGGTCACACATTTCTGGGACACCAATATCTGTGTAACATCCATGCATTCACGCAACTGGGAGTGTGCGACGCTGCTTGATTTTGGAGTCGTACACGCTGACTTGTTCAACAAATGCTCCGTCGTCGATTGGATTTTACAAAACAGACCCCCGTCAGCGTCACATTGAATCCCGTTAAGAAGAGCTTAAAACACAACTTTCTAATGTTACATGTTGACGACGTGAGGAACGCTAAAGTCGTCTTGGTTACAGAGAGTAGCCTAGGATATGCGAAAATAACACAGCTCAGAGTCGCAAATTCAATGATCGCTGCATCAGCACACACAAAACACGGTCGAGAGAGAAGAAAATGAATGAAATGGACATCACGTTTAGCCGATTCAACCATTCCAAATGTCATACGATTGAAAGTTATTGCTCTACATGCCAGCATCTTGTTGCTGCTGTTTTTAGGCGAGAGCCAGGGAGTGCACAGCATTTTAGAGAGGCATGGGCTGAAGGGCCTTTTGGTGGACAATTCTGTTGATAAAAGTTAAGGGCTCCAGCCCCCTTTGCTGTATGTGCGCACGTGCCTGCCTGGCGAAAGCGCATCACATTACAGATTGATCATTTCAATCCCACGGTTTCTTTGCAAAAACACATTTCTTTTAGAAAACATTTGTATTCTTGTTTCTCCTAGTTTTATTGTTTGTAATGTGTAAATATGGCACTTTATTATGGGGAAAAACGGGTGTATTTTCCTTTTTTTTTTATCGCAAAAATAGCGCATTTTTGAACACATTTCCTTAACGGTTAATTAACTGATAAGGCCTTTCGGTTATCGGTTAAGAAAAAATCTCCATTTGGCCATCCCTAGTTCAGGGACCCCTGAGGACACACACACACACACACACACACACACACACACACACACACACACACACACACACACACACACACACACACAGGTCCCCCCTCTTTCTTCCCAGGCTTTAAACAGCCATAACTTCAGTTCCCAACATGCTACTGGTCTCGAACTTTTGTTGTTTGTTTACCCGTCCACATTATATTTTAATTTTATTTTGATTTAATTGTCCATACCGTTAAAGGACCAGGTCACCTCTGGGACAACCAGATCTTATTTTATTGTTGTGTGGGACGCGATCAACACAATCGTGAGTAATTTCTTGTGTTCAATCTGTGTTTTTAGATATTTTAGTATTTCAGCATGCTACAACTGGTCATATGATGCTTTGTAGCATGATATTGCATCATCGCATGCATCATATAATGCAAAATGCATCATATGACCAGTTGTAGCATACTGAAATACTAAAATATCTAAAAACACAGATTGAACACAAAAAATAACTCAAAATTGTGTTGATCGTGTCCCACACAACAATAAAATAAGATCTGGTTGTCCCAAAGGTGACCTGGTCCTTTAAGTTCATGTAATAACACTGCTTGTCTACATTGTATTTGCATTACCATTTTACGTCAGTAAAATGAAAGAGAGCATTGCCTGGGAACTTGACACTTTTACTATTATTGTTTTGGGTTGGAAGCGAGCCCAGACTGTTTCGAAGGAAAAGTATTTCCATTTTTAACTGCAGTCTGGAGACAACATCAGCACTAAGTTATAGGCCTGTCACGATTCACGAAAAAATCGATTTAAATCAATTTAATTGGGGGACGGTTAAAATCGATATTTTAAAAAACGAATCGCGATTCGACCAACGTCTAACGTCAACGTCTAATCCCACTACTACTTATTATTAAAAATCTGGCAACACGATACCTGGTAACCGAAGTATAAAACAATAAAGGCGTGTGTTCCTTATGCGGCTCAGCTGTTTCGGCCAATCACGTTCCTTGATGGAAGAAGCTGGAAGTACCCGTAGTGGATGAAGTGGTAAACAAACTCTGATCATATCAACACAACGACAACTCCTGTGAAGGTAATATTTGTGTCGTGATGATGCTCATTGTTTGATATACTCATTAACATTTACAATGAACGCAGACTATAGAATGAGCCGTGTTGACGACGCATTAACATGGATCATTATAACGTTCGTGGCGATCATAGACAAGAGACAAGATTGATGGCAGCAGGCTGTTGCACATTTAGTGTGAATATTTACAGCTGCAAATGGTTAAGATATATTAAGCAGTGGCCAATCAATATGCCCCGATCTTTAATATAGCTATAATGGCTCACGATCATTGCAATGCTACACATTTTCTCATCGCGTATCATTAATTTCTGTTCATATCTCTGCAGTCACGTTGCCAAAGTTGGTGTTAGCAACGGTTTGTGATTTGTTCATTTTCTCTTGAAAAGATCTAACCTTAAGACAGCTGTTAATGTGTTTGAAGTGTTTAGATTACGTTCGTCTTGTCACAGTGCTCCACCTACATACTATATAATACTACGACCCTGTTCAGTGCTATATGATTTACTGCACAGTCAAATATTAAAGGTTTATTATATGTTTAATTGTTTTATCTCGATCTTCAAGTTGATGTGCTGGTACAGTTAGATTCAGGATCGGATGCCATTCCGTCTACTTGTCCTGGTGTGGTAGTACAGTATTTATGTATCACACTTTTTGGTGTCTTTTTTTCTGTGCATGCTATGTATCATTGTGCTGCTCTTTGACACATGCTGTGTTAAGTTCAGGCTGGTGTGAAATCCACTCAAAATGCAGAAAATATGTGTGTTAAGTCGTTGCTGGGTCAGCCACAGTTTGCTGCTGTTATGTAATATCTTTAACTTTGAAGAAATTACTGAGGTAACTTGGTATTTCACTGGTTACCATATCCTTCTGAATCTATGCTTTCTTGTCATTTAGTACAATGAATGTGTTACCATGTCTCTAGAAATGTGCTCATTATTGGTGAAGATACTAACTGTAATTTTCAAAGACTCGCATTGGTTCAGCACATAGTTTTTTGCTCTGTTAGTTTCATTTGATATTAAAATGCAACTCGAATTAATCCACTGTGTGGACACTGATCAGATGACAGGAAGAAGCAACTCATCAATGAAGGTACTTTGTGTTGCTTTTGTGATTTGTTTAGGGTACGATATTTTAATGACTTCACACCTAAGTCCCTATCATGGAGTTAAATCATTGATAACTTGATGCATGCATACTCGTTCAGCTCATATGTTAATGCAGACCTAACAGTACAACGATGCACAGGGCAACACTGCATATTGTCTATAAATGGCTCACAGTTTAAATAACGTACGGTTTATTTGGACAATCATCTGTAACAGATAAAGTATAATTAAATATGACGTGATTAACGTTTCTTTGACATCCACATCACAATTACATTGGACGGGAGATGCATCGCGTTGATTTAAGTGAATGCCTGCTATAGTTTTGCTAGTTTTCATCACCTAATCACCTTCCTTTCATAACCTAATCACTACTTTTAGAATTGAAAGAAGATAAATAATGTTACCACTTATTTTATGTTAATGGCAGTATGAAACGCCCGCGTTCCAGAGACTACAGTGTCAGTGAACGACAGGCAATAGCGAAAATATAAACTGGTATATAAATGTAGTCCAACACAGTTATGAATTAACTATTAGTAGTCTATGGTATACCTGTTGCAAGTTCGTTAGGAAAAAGCAATTTATTACGCTAATGTTTTGGGTGAGAAATGTCAGCTTTGTGTAATGTTTTCTTCCTGGTTGCCATGGAGATGTCTTGGGTGCCCTGTATATTTGCCTGTTTTAAATAGCATTTGATAAAAATCGGTCTTTCTCATTAGTGCGTACGAATTCAATATGAAAACATTAATCACAGTACTAATTTTATATGTCTACTGTGAAAAAAGAATGTAGTTTTTGAGTGGGGATCAATGAAACACACAATAGACGGACCCGTCCTTCCACCTAACAATGGCAACGTTGGACGCTGCAGTTGAGTGCTGTGTCTACTTTGCTGCTACTAGTGTTGTAGTCGAGTCCACCTAAAGCGAGTCCAAGTCAAGTCCAAGTCATATGGGGTTCGAGTCCGAGTCGAGTCCGAGTCAAGAGCCCCTGGGAGGGGGTCGAGTCCGAGTCGAGTCCGAGACCAATGGGAGGCGAGTCCGAGTCGAGTCCGAGACCAATGGTAGGCGAGACCGAGCCGAGTCCAGTTTTCTTTTTCTTTTTTTCTTCTTGATAGGTAGGCTGCAGAAAACAATATATTGTATTTTTCGGACACACACACACACACACACACACACACACACACACACACACACACACACACACACACACACAACAATGCAAGAACCCCCCCGTTCATGTGCATTCACCTGTCTGGTGTTTCCTACCAATACCTTTCAAATTAATGGCTTGTCTTCAAATTAAATCAATAGGTCTCCCCAAATTACCTTTGGTTGCTGTCAATGCTGTGGTTTAGGTTTGAGGGAGTTTTATTTTAGTTTTTTCCCATAGGCCCTACCAATATTCTGTCTAAGATCTAGACATTTGAGTTGCTACAATTACATTTTCTCCCAGGCAGAGAACAGAAGGACCCATGCACCAAAAGGCCAAGTGATAACAAAAATAATATTATTTAAAAATAATTATGTCTACTATAGGGTTGGACACGGTAACCGCCGTACCGCGGTAAACCGAGGTCTACCGCGGTGTCAGTGTGCTTACCGCGGTAAAAAAAGACAAAAAAAGTATATTTTTATTGGACAACCAGCGAGTTTTAAAACGGGGGAGAAGCGAGGACCGCATGCGCTCCATGCCGCTCTGCTCTGGGCCGTGTACCACAGTTTGGAAGCCACATACGTCACTCTCAATCTCAGAGACACAGACAGTCAGACCTACACAGGGCAGCCTGCGTAGAGGAGTACAAAGCAGCGTAAACTTTCTCTGTAATCCACACGACACAAGGATGTGAATACATACATTGTGTTGTGGCATGTCTTTTTTTATTCATACGGATTACTGGCGGAGCGCGGGCCGCGTGGACTAAAACCGAAAATGAAACAATTTTACTTTTTCCACCGCGTCGTAACCGCGTCGCACGTTGTGCCCCGTCTGTCGGCGCGTCGGAGATTTTATAACCTTTTCTGTCAAGTCTTGTAACTAAAACCTGTATATAGCAGCACTCAATCACTGCGATTTGAGAGTTGAGACGACGTGAGTTTACAGAATCACTGTACACGATCTGACTACCCGTCCTCTTCTGTTTTGTTCACACAGCTGTTTGTGTCTGAAAAGCTAAGTAGCTAGCCTACGTTACTATGGTAACCCGACAGTGCAGATCTAAAAGCTCAGAACGCGTCGCAGATGCGATGTGTTGTGACCTTGTAGATCTGCTCCTTTCAAAGCCATACCCTCTGTGCTGTACGGAGAAGTATAACTCGGGCAGTCAGGCGTTGGAGATGCGACTTTTGGGAAGATGATTGCAATATTTTGGCTTATCGCCGAACCTTAATTAATAGATACGGGGGTGCGGTAATTACCGCAGTACCGGCGGTAAATGGGAAGACGGTAATCGCGGTAACAAAATGTCGATACCGCCCCAGGCCTAGTCTACTACTGTAATCTATAACATTTTTAAACATTGCTGTTATAGTTGCATTGAAATAGAGCATGCATGATTTTAGCAAAACGTTTTTCAAACAAACTCTTATCTTAATATTTTATTTTGACTAAAAGCTAAAATAAATAAATAAGGTTTTCCCATTCAAACACATAGCAGTACGTGCCTGTCTGCATTTCATTGTTTAAGGTGAGAAATGTAGGCTACCCTATGTCATTAGTCTGATGCCTTTCAAGTAAATACAAGGCAAAACAATACCCCATGTCACTGCTTCAAGTTGTTTTGATTCGTTTTAACCTCTCTACAGGGACTTACAATGTTACACTTCTCTCTGTTGATCAGTGCACTTTAAAACTTTCGGACGAGGCTTGCTTAACGAGTAATAGACTACACCTGGAAATACAAAAAGACGTAAATTCTTAATCCAGCTGTGCAGGTGGATTAAACTACACATGATCACAAAGGCTTGTGTTTGGAAGCTGTTAGGACTTATTTATTTGGGGACACAAGGATATCCTGCAGGTAAGAGGAAAGTGGACTGTTGTGCTGTTGTCTGTTTGGCGAAAAAAATAACTTCTGGGAAGATTAGATGCTTGCTGCTGTGCTGAGCGGGGGGCTCTACGTGTGTGTGCCTGTGTGTGTGCGTGTGTGCTACTACTGTGTGCCTATCAGATGCGCGTCAGAATGCTCCGTTACTTAACAAGGCAGCTCTCTCAATGTCAACGTGAATGCGCTCCTCATATGGATATAACATTAATTCCATTGCATTGTAGTGACTTGACTCGAGTGGACTCGGTGGGGGGCGAGTCCAAGTCAAATTAGACCGAGACCGAGACGAGTCCAAGTCAAATTAAGGGCGAGACCGAGACGAGACCGAGTCAGTGAAAATTTGGACTTGAGTCCTGACTCGAGACGAGTCATTGACTCGAGTACTACAACACTAGCTGCTACAGAGCATAGCACTAATCAGTGCTAAGGGCTAACAACAACAATGCTACATACAGTCAGATGCATGTCTCTGCCACTGGTTACAATGTGGAAACAACGTTTCTAGTGAAAACAAGAATTGACACAGTCAATATATAACCAGGTGAAATGGTGGGTTTAGAAAGTCAGGGACTTTGAACAGTCTATCCACAATGAGACACTAGGTCTTGACTTTGATGCAGTATTGCTTACAGCACAGTTGGCTTGCGATGTACCACAGAAAAAAAGGCATTCTTTGATACAGTATTGGGTAAGAGTGATGTTTAAAAAAGAACAGGATTTGACATTTAAGAATTGATAAGTTTACACTTTTCTGTCATTTGCTATTTGCCTACTGTATAGAGGATAAGAGAACATCTAAAAAATACAGGATTCCTTGTAAGAGAAGACAAGAGAACTGAAATTTAATTGTTGTTTTTTGTCATTTGATAGTTCTACTGTATTGAAAAGAGCATAAGAGAAATCAGTATTGTTAAAAGAAAAGAAAATACTGGAATTGTAAGAATTGTGGATTCTTTGGGGGTAATCTTTCTGGAAAATAGATTTGTGTTAAAAAAAACGTGACAACGTGAATCGTGAACCTTGAATCGTGATTCGAATCGTATCGTGAGTTGAGTGAATCGTGGCAGGCCTACTAAGTTATATGCATTGTGTTTCCTCAACAGAGAAAGTTCCAAGGCCACTGGTGGCCACCAAGGAACCCTGTGATTCTAACTCCACCAGCTGTGAAGTGCACTGTGTCTTGCGTGAGGACGTCACAGAGTCAGGTCCAGTCACCTATCTCTGGAAGAAAGATGAAGGGGAATGGATGGAGTCTGACTCTGGACCAAACTCTCATCGGCTGATTGTCACCAGGGATGAAGATGGGAAAGTTAAAACATTAACCTGTGCAGTGAAGAACGAGTTCAGCATGGAGCGGAGTGATCCTGAACACAACTGGCTTTATCATGAAGGTATGTAGTTTACTACATCATGTGAACACATTGAATCACTGTTACAGTCTTTATCATGAAGGTATGTAGTTTACTACATCATGTGAACACATTGAATCACTGATACAGTCTTTATCATGAAGGTATGTAGTTTATTACATCATGTGAACACATTGAATCACTGTTACAGTCTTTATCATGAAGGTATGTAGTTTACTACATCATGTGAACACATTGAATCACTGTTACAGTCTTTATCATGAAGGTATGAAGTTTACTACATCATGTGAACACATTGAATCACTGTTACAGTCTTTATCATGAAGGTATGTAGTTTACTACATCATGTGAATACATTGAATCACTGTTACAGTCTTTATCATGAAGGTATGTAGTTTACTACATCATGTGAACTAGAGCCCTGCAGACCCGGCGGGACCCAACCACGGCCCTCGTTTCTGAAATTCACCAACGGGCCTAGGGCCGGGCTCAGAACCATGCTCGGAACATTTCACGCTGTGAATTTCACACATGACATCTCAGTGTGCGGCTGTGTGCATAGCTAGAATGGAGGGTGTGTGAGAGTGCTGCCTCCCATAGCCTAGAGTCTAGGTTATGGTTTCTATTCATAGTTCTATCTATAGCAACACTGCTCTGATTGGTCTTGATGCGAGTACATTAGCCAATGGCCGCAACGAGCCGAGGGTTTTTCTTCTGTCACACACTCACACAAACTTTGTGGGGGCACGGTGGTGCAGTCGGTAGCGCTGTCGCTTCACAGCTAGAAGGTCCTGGATTTGATTCCCGCGGGGGGACGCTGTGGGCGCTGGGGGGTGTGTCCTCTGCGTCATCAGCGCCCACACCCTAGGTGGGGTTGGCAAAAGGGCCTTTCTGTGTGGAGTTTGCATGTTCTCCCTATGTCTCCTAGGGTAGATACCCTCACAAAAACATGCAGTAATCCTGGTCTCTATACTGCCTCCCCCTGGCCAGCCAGGGCGCCTGATGGAGGGGAAAGGAAATGGTTGAAATAATTAGTTCCTTCCACACGCCACCTCCATACCGGGGAAATCCCCCCTGTCAGGTGAAAATAAATAACTTGGACTCCTCATGCATTGAAGGAAGCATGAGGTCATTGTGGGATAAAAATAAAAACTTGTTTGTGTTTGTGATTACGGGATGCGTCTTTACTCTTTAGTAACTGGACGATACTCCGTATTTAAACAAGAAGGTTTGGAACCATGACAAGCCGACAATAATAACAGTGTCTAATTTTCTGCTGTGAGGATATACAGTAACATAACAAACGGTGGGTGGAGGAAGATGTCTGTGTACTTGCTGTGCTGTTGACTTCTTTCTTTTAATCAAAGCGCTAGACAAGAGCACAGGGCTGTACTGTCTCCGACCACAGTTTTCATCTGAAAGTTCCGACATTCTGACGTGCGTGCAGCTTTCCGAACTCAAATTAGGAGTAATCCTTTTCAGAAGTTGCAAGAGATGTCATTTTGTAGTTGAACCGGACCTTTCCGACGCAACTTTTGGTGGTCGGTGGCAGTATGGACCCTCCTTGAGCCTTGAGAGTGTAGCTTCAGCGCGCAGCAGTGAAAGCCACGCACACAAATAATTAATTAAATAATAAGGTAACAGGCTTCGGGCCGGGCCCGGGCTTTAAATAGCGGCACCAAACGGGCCAGGGTCCGGGCCGGGCCCCACATTTCAGGCCCATGCAGGGCTCAAATGTGAACCCATTGAAACCCTGTGTTACAGTCTGTAGTGTTGACCTTTTTACATGTTTAGGCTCCTAACACAGAAATCATTAAACCTCTCCTCAGGACCTCCACCTGAACCTACACCCAAACCTACACCCACGGGAGGCATTGTTGCTGGTGTTTTCGTTGCTCTCATCATCGGTGCAGTTGGTTTGGTGCTGGGGGTGATATTTCGCAGTAAGTTTCTCATCAGAAGTTACACATAACATATAACATGCTTACTAAGTTGTAACAATCGGCCTTTACTTAGAAAGGATAATTATTAACTAAAAGGAAAAACAACGGGATCGTAGGGTCATGTGAAATCAGATTCTCTTTATATAGAACTTAGAATTATACTGGAAGTCACCAAAATGATCAATCACATGTCACCAGGTAGTTAAATTAAATAATAACACTGTGAGCTCCTGTCCCTATCTCTCTCCCTATAAAATAAAATAAAAGGATAACAGACAAAACAGAAGAAATCAACAATCAACAGTCGTCAATAACAAATAGCCCCCAGCCCTCCCCACCCAAACAATTCCTGAGTCTCTTCAAACTCCTCTTAAGTCAGCACATCAACTCAAAACAATAAACAAAATACAGTTCAAAGCGGTCGCCTCCACACACGGGCGGAGCAACAAGTCAATAAAGTCTGCGACTCCGCGTTAACGTCCTCTTCTTGCCGCGATTCGCGGTCCTTTGTCCGAGCGAACCGATACGAAACAAAAGTTAATGTTCGGGGTACCCCTTGTAACTGATAATATTCCATAAGAAAGACTTGGTTCAATCTCACCGGCCGCTGCTCTGCTTCCCCGTCCACTCGTGCACGCCAGCCGGCGTCTCGTTTAAGAGTTCACGGTCACGGTTCTCTGTCCAACAGCAGCTTCTAACATTCTCACGTCCCGGTGAGGTCCCGTAGTCCGTGGATGTCGGCTGCGGCCCACTTTAGTGCTCAACTTTTCTGTATAACATCTAAACTGTAGACCGGCGCCGCTCGCGGAGATCCCCGACTTCACCTCACAACACTCAGGTAGGCTTGATTGTACCCCCCTCCCCCCGTACCACACCGTCTATTAGTAAACTCTGGTGGCTTCAATCAGACAATCATCCCCCCCAATCAGGCCCATTACACCTCATGAATGGAAATATACATCAACTTTGTCAAAGTAGTTTTTCTCAAAGGTCATCAAACGTTACCCATACATTTAAATGAAATAACATGCATTAAATAACAAGTGGATTTATAATATAATGTGCTTTTGTCACAGTATAATGTGCTTTTGTCACAAAGTCACTGCTCAGCAATACTATTGGAATCTTGCTACAAAATGGGCTTGCTACATAATTATATCATGCAAAAAAGACGCAAATTTAGGTCAAACCAACTAGCGCAGCAGCAGCAGCTGCAGCTGGTCTGATCTGGACTATAGTAGCTCTGCTCTGCTCTCCTCAAAGTAACATTAAACCATCATTTATGGTTCTCACCCAACTCAACCAAGAGGGAATGACACACACAGCTTGCTAGAGAGAAGTTTTTACCGACTGTGCAAATATGTGTGATGGAGCTATGAGGGGTTTAACTTTTTAGCACGGTTTGGCAATAACCATGCTGATGGCTGGACACAGCTGTAAGTTTAATCATGGACATTGCCTCATGAAAAACGACGTTATGTAACACATTTCATCCACGGTTATGCAATAGAAATTCATAATTACCGTATATTTGATTGACCCAAATCCGCCGAATGGCGGTTAACCACGGCAACCGCGGCTAAAACCGCCATCTGCGCACCTCTACATCATTGTTTACAGTTTACAGTTTAGGCATTTAGCAGACGCTTTTAATCCAAAGCGACTTACAACTAGAAGCAGTGCTCTTCCGAGCACAGGTCTCCACCAGGCCAGGCGTCCTGGTGGTGCTACTGTATAATAGGCCAATGTAAAAAGGGTGGCATATGTTCTTCACCTTAGACCTTTCATGGCAATCAGACACTGCATGCATGATTTGAAGCATTGTGTTCCAAAAATGTGTTTTGCTAAAGTCCACCTGCTGGTGGCGCTATAACAGACCAATTTGAAAAGGGTAGCATTTGTTCTTTGACATAGTGGGAATATGTGTGGCAAATTTCACGGTAATCGCAAGCTGCGTTGATGATTTGAGGCATTTTGTTCAAAAACGGAGTAATATCCAAAAATGTGTTTTACATAAGTTGGCCCAAAGGTGGCGCTATAAAAGGCCGAGGTGAAAAAAGCAGGGAAAGGGGTTTTCCCTGGCCTTTAGGGAGTGTGCTTTCAAAGTTTGAAACTGATCGGTGGAGTTATAGGTAAAACTTTGGAAGCCAATCTTAGCCAATCTTAGCCAATCAGGATGGAATATGCCAAATCGGACAGATCCGTGTCGATCACATGACTGTCGAGATACTGCCTACCGATTTGTAGGATTTTTGGACAAAATCTGCAAGAGTAGTGCACATAAATGTGTTTTGCGAACATCGGCCACTAGGTGGCGCTAGAAAAGGCCCATTTGAAAGATTTAGGGCAGAGGTTCTAGATTGGCATCCAGGGAGTGCGTGTGCTCACTTTGGCAGCGACTGGGCCAACGGCGACTGAGATGAGGTGCTCACAAACACGAACGGACGCCCGGACGGACGGACATACGGACGGACGGACGGAGGGGAAAACATACTCTCCCCCATGCCTTCGGCTGGTGGAGACAATAAGCAGATAAAACATCACAATAATAAACAAGATAATATGTCAGTACATCAACAGCAATATAACAAACGCAAATGGATATCTATCTAGAAAAAAACACAATATAATCAGTAAAGAAAAAAAAAACTAAAAAACAAATGCTAACTAGCTTCATGTACGGTCATTGATCTTTCAGTAGTGCTAAGGGTTTAGGTGGAGTCTGAAAAGGTCCACGACGAAAGCTAGTTGGTTTACAGTAATAGCAATGCTAACGGCAGCCTTTTCTTTTGTCTAGGCTAGCTTGCTAGCTAAGGTGGTTGTGACTGTGAAAACACAAAAATCACAATAAAAACACATTAGTTTCATGGTACATCAACATCAGCATGTCCTACTTAACTCATTGACTGCCAAGGCCCGAGTTTCCCGAGTTGGAAGCCATTTTGAAAAAGAAATTTTTTTTTTTTTTTTTTTTTCAAAAAATGTTTTTATAAAAAAAATTCTAAAAATGCCTCAAATGTATTAGGCATGATCGCAATTGCCAAATTGCATGTTTAGCCCCATAACAAACACATCTTTCAAAATGTCAAAAATGGCTGTTTTGTCTGACTTTGAAGGCTTGTATCTCATGAATGCCTGAACAGATTTCCAAGCGGATTTTTTTGTTTGAAAGCTGTTAAAAAGTACTACACATATGGTGCATGATCTAGGCATCACTACTGATTAAACCCATGCCTCAGGCGGAAGGTTGTGTGCGCATACTACTCAGAACGGCTGTTGAATTTGTTATGGTTTAACGCACTAAAGGTTTAATTTCTCACTCATTTAGCTGCACTATGATCATTTTAACATTAGAACAATTTAACTCTAAACATACTTATAATATACAAACTACCCGTTGTCCCAATATTGCACAAAAAGGTTGTAAACATTATAAAACTCCCGTGATCATATTAATTATGTGACTCCCCCAAACGACCTCTAGAGGGCTCCCTCGCTCAGCCGCTGATTTCCGCGTCCGCGGAAAAAGCGGCCGCAGACGCGGGTCCAAAGACGCGGGCCGCAAAGGCCAAGGACGCGTCCATGGACGCAGCCGCGGCCGTGAACGCAAACGGCCGGCCGCGGATGATATTTTTGCACAAACATGTCACACTTAAAGGAAAATTCCAGAATAAAACATATCCCCCCCTTAATCAGCCTTTTATCACATATGGATTTCTGTTATAGTCGTCCCTGTTCCTACATCCCAGGACTCCTCCAGACCCCTCCCCACAGCCAAAACGGGGGTAAATGCAAGTCCTCCAAAAGCGCTAATTTTCACCGCTGCAAAGTTACTTTTTTCTTCATAAATCATCTATTTATAGTTCCAAAAGACGCTGTAGCCCGCAGTTAATCCCCTAACAGCATTCCACATCCTGAAATGGCGATGTTTAAATTCAGAGAAGAAGAATGAAGTCTTGTCCGTCTCGCGAGATTTCCTGGTCCCTTGCTTTTAGCTTAATTCTTTTTAGCGCAAAGAAAGCGTTCTCCTGGAGTTATTACAGCCAGTATATACACAAAAAGCCATTGTGGTATGTATATATATATATATATATATATATATATATAATAAAGAAAGCAGAAGAATATAATCTAGTTAGTCTGTTGATCGCTAGAATCTAGTAATATTACTGAGAAGGAAAAATAATAAAGCATATAACTGACTTCCTGTGGTCGTAAGGAAATTCTATTAAGAATTAGGCCACCCTTGGCCGAAACGCCTAGGTAGTTTTTTTTATCTTTGCTGCTGCTATGAATTAAAATAAATATTTTGCTACTTTGAACTGAACAGAGCTGCTATGGATCCTCTTTGTTCCCCACCTCACCTTTGAACGTTTTTGTTACTACGGAATGGAACTAGATTTTTTGTCCTAATATTCAGATACCCTCTCCAAAGAGCACTTGTTTACAGCTCATTCTTCTTCTTTTATCAATTCTATTACCTTATTTATTTTTATTTTACTCAAGACATTCCTTTGATTTAATTTATTATTTATTCATGGATTTATTCATGGAATTACTTACAAAATAATGTGCAATGCCTCACCAAAATAAACTTTAGGTAAAATGACCTTATGACCACAGAAATGTGTATTTTTTTCTCATTCTTTTTACTAGATTCTAGCGATCGACATACTAACTAGATTATATTCTTCTTCTTTATAATTTTTTTTAAATGTATACCACGATGCCTTGTTGTGTATATACTGGCTGTAATATAATAATAATAAATAATATATGCAACAATCAAAAAGATAAAAGTCAGTCAGGGACTCGGGAGGCATAATTTCCAGACCTCAGCTGGGATAGGCTATCCTGAAGAGGTGGGTTTTGAGTGAGGCTTTGAAGGAGGGGAGGGAGGGAGCGCTTCTGAGGTGGTTGGGGAGAGTGTTCCAGAGGGTGGGGGCAGAGACAGAGAAGGCCCTATGCCCCCACGTGTGGTATTTGGCCGTGCGGACCTCCAGAAGGTTGGCTTCACTGGACCTGAGGGATCGGGTTGGGACGTAGGGATCAATAAGGTCAGACATGTAGGAGGGATCCAGGTTATTGAGTGCCTTGTAGGTGGTTAGTAGGACCTTGTAGTGGATTATTTGTTTGACATGGAGCCAGTGTAGGTCGTGGAGGACAGGAGTGATATGGTCTCTGGAGCGGGTACTGGTGAGAAGGCGGGCAGCGGAGTTTTGGACGTATTGTAGTTTGCTGAGGATTTTGGTGGTGGTGCCGTTGAGGATGCTATTGCAGTAGTCTATCCGGGATGTGACAAATGCATGGATGAGTGTTTCAGCAGCTGTGAATGTGAGTGAAGGCCGGAGGTGGGCAATGTTCCTGAGGTGAAAGAAGGCAGTTTTAGTGATCTGGTTTATGTGGGGGTGGAATGAGAGGGTGGAATCAAATATGACACCAAGGTTACGGATGTGAGTGGAGGTTGTTACAGTGGAGCCGTCAATACTGAGGGTGAAATTCTGGGTGGGGCGGGTGAGGGAATCTGGGCCGATGATTTCTGATTTGTTGCCATTGAGTTTGAGAAAGTTGTTTTGCATCCATACTTTGAGTTCTGTACGGCAGGTGGTGAGGGTGGAGGGTGGCAGCGTTGACAGTTTTGTGGGAGAGGTAAAGCTGAGTATCATCTGCATAACAGTGGAATTGTAGGTTGTGGTGACGGAGGATCTGACCAAGTGGTAGTATGTAAATGATGAAGAGGAGGGGACCAAGTACAGAGCCCTGAGGGACACCATGGGTGACTGGGGCAGTGGAGGAGTGGCAGTTGTTTATGGAGACAAACTGGTGACGGTCGGAGAGATATGATGTTAACCAGGAGAGTGCAGTGTTGGTTATTCCGAGGGAGGACTTGAGGCGGGAGATGAGGATGGAATGGTTGATGGTGTCAAAAGCAGCAGAGAGGTCGAGGAGGATGAGGATGGAGAGGAAACCATTGTCAGCGGAGAGGAGGATGTCATTGGTAACTTTGAGGAGAGCTGTTTCAGTGCTGTGATTTGTGCGGAAGCCGGATTGAATTACATTACTAATATTACACCACTACTCTCACTAAAACATCTGTAGAGTTTACATAGTTTGAAATATATTCATAAGATTTTGCCTATTAATTGATGACACCTTGATGGACAAATTCTCTATTCACTATAAATTGCTCTAATGAGGTCTTAAGTCTTTTTCACCATTCAGAATGCAGATTTTCCATAGGTGGAGGTCTTTTTCAATCCTCTTTTCACTGGTAAGTGATCACAGCAGGACAATTTGGTAAGAGGAACGTGATGTTTTACACTGCATTTGTCAATCTTCAGGGGTTAGCTTACATTTGGTGGGTCAAGAGTAGCCACAATCATTGTAGTTTTGTGTCCACAACTGTTCCAATTGGGGCATGCATTTTAGGCGGACTTTTCCCCTGGACCCCCCTGGGGTTCAAGTGGTTAAACTAAAAGCATAGGACCCGGAAATCTCGCAAGACGGACGAGACTTCATTCTTCTTCTCTGAATGTAAACATCGCCATTTCAGGATGTGGAATGCTGTTAGGGGATTAACTGCGGGCTACAGTGTCTTTTGGAACTATAAATAGATGATTTATGAAGAAAAAAGCAACTTTGCAGTGGTGAAAATTATTAATAATTGTATTATTAATTTGTTTTATATGTGGAGGTAGACTTATTGTTTGTCATGTCAAGTCACGGCACGGCACGTCACGTTACGCTACGTTACGTTACGTTACGCCACGGGAGAGTGTTTGTTTAGGGGGTTGGTTAGGGTTAGGGTTAGGTTTAGGCATAGTTTTACTGAGGTTAGGGTTAGGATTAGGGTTGGGTTTAGGCACTCACTACACTGAGCACACACCCGGTGCACATTTCCGAACGCACCCTTTGATACACTCGGACTGAAAGACCTGCAGAAAACACTCTCCCGTTGCGCCACGCCATGCCACGTCACGTCATGTCACGTCATGTCATGTCATGTCATGTCATGTCATGTCATGTTGTCACTGTCTTCTCAGATCGTATAAGGAAGATGTTTTCATCACCTGAGTCTAGGCGTGATCCTGAAGGTGAGTGAGTTTGAGAACTTTATTTAAGCAGTTATTATAATTATTAATAATAATACATTTTACTATGAAACCGGGCTGATCCTGTCCTTATGTAAGTGAGTCAGTGGGTAACACCTCAACCTATATATGACCTGTTGTCACATTGTTGACTCAATGACCAAGCCTGCCTGTTCTGGCAATCATATATGGAGATCCTGATGTCATCAATATTAACAGGCATGCAAACTTGTAGATTCTTGGCGAAAATTGACGTTTTGAATCCAAAATTGGTCATTTGTGTGAATCCTTCAGATCCGTTAAAAAAGCAACTGTGGGAAGAGGAGCATTTATTTCTCATTCTCGGCTCTGTCCGTTTTGTCAGTACAGTAGTGTTGAATGTGGATGGGAAAGAGGGACGCTGTATTTTTTAACAAATCAAGCGCTCCCTTTCCCTTGCAAGTGACGTCAACTGCAGCCGTGCTCAGCACAGAATGAGCACAGCGACTGTGAGCCTCAGACAGAGCAGACATCTCAAAGCAGTCGCAAACTCCCAAAGTTGTTGTAGTGTGGTCGGGTAGTACTTTAGCTGTGGGGCGACTGTGGACATCTTATGTTTTTTGATTTGTTTGCTTCGCGATGCGGTTGTGCGCTATTCTGCATCAATGCGTTGACGTGACAATCGATTATAGCCGATACATTTGTTGTTAGCTTAGCTATATGCTAAGCTATGGTGCCTTTCCTTTTGCCTACAGAATGAGGCTGAGACAAGAAGTCACAAAAAGTCAGCCAGGAGAATCCACTAAATAAATCATCTGTGATTTGCAACGCTGTTTCCCCAACACTGGGTCGGGACACATTTGTGGGTTGTGGACACGTTTTCATGGGTCCCTTCATTTTGGGTTTCCTTTTAATTATTTCAAAACATTTTCAAAGAACATCCCCTCCCAAAATAAAGTAGTGAAAATAGCCGATCTACAAGCTCACAGCGCACATTGTGTCTCTGTCTATGCCTGTCTGTTAAAGACAAGCCGCTAAATATTAGGATATTCCTATAACTATATCTGTAGGCTATATTATTTACAACCAAAGTGGTAAATGGTGCATTGGACCAATGCAAACACAATGTAAAGTGACAGCAAAGGTGTTACGCCCTCCCCTGGATGATGATGCGTATGTCCAGAGACAAATTAACTCACCTTTCTGAGCCTAATTATTCAAAAAACTACAGCTTACAGAAAAGAAACACTGAATGTTGAAAGGTCCTGTTCTGTATAATTGAGGACAGGAAACATGAAAAGAAAAATTGAGAATACATTAACATCAATTATAACATAATAAATGTAACCATATTTTCTCAAAATGCATATCATGGTGATTGAAACGAGGCTTTAATCTAGCGACAGGAACCATAGAGTAGCGGCCAATCATAGAAACTTTCAGGCCTGTGTTTGCTTCATTTTAAATCCGGACAACTGGCCCCCTGGGCTGACCATCACGGCCCTGTGTCGACGTGAAAAAGAGGCTCTCTGCCTTCTTGGTGCTTTGGAAGTAGATTCCGAGATAAAGCTGTTTCTTTGCATCAGCAATGAACCGGAGGGACCTCACTGGGGACCAGAAGTGTGACGCTGGCAGATGTAAGCACCTGCAGAGTTTGAGAGAGAAATGGAGTCAGAGGAGGATTTGGAAAGCAAAAGAAAGAGAAAGTGGAATGAACCAGAATGCAGACAAGAGGAAAAGTTTGTAGTAATGATGAAAGCGGACACACCAACAGATGGCATCTTTAGTGATCCAGAAGTGGTCAGAAAGTTTTTAGAGGGGAGAATTGGTAAAGTGAAGGCATTGAGAGCCACTAGGAGTGGAGTGGTTATTTTTGAGTGCAAGGATTCAGATCAAGTCTATTACGCCATGCAGATTATGTCGTTGGAAGGCTCCACGGTCAGCTGCCACATACTTGAGGGAACAAAAAGGAGGAAAGGGGTGATAAGTGGAGTACCGCTGACAGTAAAGGTGGATGAATTAACGTGGTTAGTTGGCGTTTGTGAGGCTAAACGGCTAACTATATTTAGGGATGGGACAGGAGACAAAGTCAGTTTGCCTGGCATTTGAAGGGGAGGAATTACCTGAGAGAATGTATTTTGAATACACCATGAGCTTTAGAGTCAGAGCAATTTATTGGTTCAGTACAATGTCCTAGGAGAGTGACGGAGGGAAAGGTGAAGATAATTAGAGAGGAAAGAGGCATGTCATATGCTGAAACAGTGAATAAAGTGGAGGTGAGCACTTGTGTGAAAGAAGAAGGACAATAAGCTGAGGGAGGGATTTAAGCCAGATATTTATAGAATGCATTGGCCAATTTCTGGCTTTGGAACATTTGGGTGGTCACGGGTGGATACAGTAGTATTACGTTTGAAATGTATAGATATATATGTTTCAGTAGGTGGCGGTAATGCAACATAATAATTATGGATGCCAACCGCCATAAAACCTCACAAAGAAGAAGAAGCAATGAAGCGGAGCCTATGGAGAATAGGTGGAGTTGCATGATGGGATATGTAGTGTTATATGTAGCGGCACATGTTTAGCAGGTAACCATGGCAACAGTTAACTTGTCTGTGGACAAGATAACGCTGCCCTGGCCTCCTTACCTTGTTCCTGGACGTGTTTGGCTCCATGAGTGTTAAGCAACAATTTAATTAAATGTTATATTGATGAAGTGTTACCACACATACTGTAAGCTCCAGTCAACAGATAACTTGCAGATCAACACATGTGTTTTAGAGACGAAACCATTGGAGGCAGCAGTGAATCCAGCAGGCCAACATATGATGTTCTCAGGTAAGTCTCCTCTTTTATTTTCACTCTGTATTCTGAGGTATCTTCTGTTTTATTATGCCTCTGTAAGTCTGTATGCTGAGGTGATTCAGTTCTACTGGTTGTCTCCACCAGGCCGACTTATCCTGTTACCGTCTTTTTGACCAACTATTATTAATAGACCCTCCAGAAAAACGCGGGCAAAAATCCTTGATTATGGGGGCTAAAATCCTTGATCTTGCACGAAAAATCCTTTATTACGCGGTGAAATATGCTGGGTTTTTATGTGAAATTATGCAGGGAATATTCAGGAACAGGGGTAACAGTTCCAACTGGGACTTCCAGAGTTCCCTATCCTGAGCAACTTCCTCCACTCCCTCATGGAGTATACCGAGGCGTTCCCAAGCCAGTTTGGAGATATAATCCCTCCATCTGGTCTTTGGTCTGCCACGGGGTCTCCTCCCAGTGGGACGTGCATCGAGGACCTTCCTACGAAGGCGCTCTGGAGTCATCCGTACTAGATGCCCCGAACCACCTAAGCTGACTCCTTTCCAAGTGAAGGAGCAGCGGTTCTACTCCAAGTCTCTCTCGGGTGACTGAACTTCTCACCCTGTCTCTAAGGGAGATACCAGCCACCCTTCTGAGAAAACTCATTTCGGACGCTTTCACCCTTGACCTTATACTTTCGGTCATGACCCACTTCATGACCATAGGTGAGAGTAGGAATGAAGATTGCTCGGTAGACAGAGAACTCTTTTTTTCTTCACCACAGTACAATTTAGCGACTGCAAAACTGCTCCTGCTGCTCCGATTCTCTGACTGATCTCCGTCTTGCCCTTTCTCTCATTCGTGAACCCAAGATACTTAAACTCCTTCACCTGGGGTAAGGTCAGATTTAAACTCAGGATTGGTGACAAGGCGCAGCCCTGGCGGACAAGGCGCAGCCCTGGCGGAGGCCAACCCCCACCGGAAAAGAATCCGACTTATTACCGAGCACAGGACACAGCTCTCGATTTGGGCATACAGAGATAGTCAAACATATTAATTCAAGGGTCCTTGAGTGAATTGAGTCTGCCTTTCATTATTTGCAAGGCAAAAAAGCAAACCTTTGTCAAATATCTGCTATTTAAGGCCCGCTAAAAGCGAGTACACATAATATGTTATCCTCATTATTTATCTATCAGTCAGTCAGTCATACTATATAAGTTGTCCTCAAACTTTGGCAGCTTTCTTCTCCTACATACTTACACCGAAAAACACCATTCAAACATCAATGTGTTCAGCTTGCTGTAGAGACGTGTGCTATTACTTTTCAAAATAATTGGCCAAAGGGTGGTGCAGGTATAGCTCATGCTCTGTTTGACGTACAGCCATGAAACCTGGACACATATGCGTCTCCTCATGCCGAACAACTTTGACACTCTGACTTTTGACCTCTGACCTTTAGATCTCCCACCATTTTGAATTATATGAAAAACAGTAAAAAAATCTATCTCTGTGGTGAGAAGTTTGTACGTGAAATATATATATTTTTTTATAATAATCTATCTATAAATGCGACAAATCTCTGTCTGTCTGTCTGTCTGTCTGTGTGCGTGCATGTATGTAATCCGCGTATCTCGAGAACCGTTCGTCCCACCGGCTTCAGATTCGGCACGCACGTTCCCCGCCGCGGCGCGGAGTGCCGTGCCCGGCCTCGACCCGACCCGACGTGCGTTTTTTCCGAACCGGCGCGAAATGTTCGGAATCACCATATGCGGAGCTGATTGTTGACATCAGGTGTTTCGGAGGAAACCGGCGCAAGCGCTGACTCATTGTGACATCACTTCATAAAAGGCTCTGACATCACGTACGCCACATGAGTCAACAAAAAATCTCTGTGAGTGTGTATGTATGTATGTAATCCGCGTATCTCGAGAACCGTTCGTCCCACCGGCACGCGTGTTCTCCATATATGGGAATAAAATGAATGCCAGTATGCGGAGCAGATGTCTGTCATCAGAGTTTTCCGCTGTGTGTGCAGAGATCTTCATATATGGGCATAAGTGGACAAAGAAATTCATTCCCTATTTCAAATTCGGCACGCGCGTTCCCCACCGCAGCAGGTAGTGCAGTGCTCGGCCTGTTTGAAAAAGTGACAGAGATCTCATATATGGGCATAAAATGGACGCAGATAAACAGATATCTCCATATATGGCATATATGGGCATACAATGGACGCAGAATCACAAAGATCTCCATATACGGGCATAAAAGGGACACAGACAGACAGATACAGAGATCTTCATATATGGGCATAAAATGGACGCAGACAGCTATCTCCATATATGGGCATAAAATGGACCCTGAACTATAACTGCAGTGATCTCCATATATGGACATAAAATGGACGCCGACAGACAGACAGATATCTCCATATATGGGCATAAATGGACACAGGCAGACAGATGGTCAAAACGGGTCCTATGAAAACAGGTATAATGGGGTTTGCATTAAAGGGCGGGGCATTCATTCCCTATTTACATTGTTCCGAGTTGGCCAGGTCGCCGACTAGACGCTGGGCCGCAATAATAATAATTAAAGCTGCAAGAAGCGATGACCGGGCCCTCGCAGCTTTACCCACGTCATAAGGGGCAACGGTTTCACTATTACACTTATTGCCCTTTTACACTTATTGCTTTATTACACTATTACACTTATTTCACTATTACCCTTTTTGCGCTATTACACTATTACACTTATTACACTATTACACTATTAGACTTATTGCCCTATTACACTATTACTCTTATTGTGCTATTACACTATTACACTTATTACGCTATTACACTTATTACACTATTACACTTATTATGCTATTACACTATTACACTATTTCACTTATTGTGCTATTACACTTATTACGCTATTACACTTATTACACTATTACATTTATTATGCTATTACACTATTACACTATTACACTTATTACACTACTACACTTATTACACTACTACACTTATTACACTATTACACTATTACACTTATTACACTACAACACATATTGTGCTATTACACTTACACTTATTACACTATTACACTTATTACACTATTACACTAATTAGGCTATTACACTTTTTGCGCTATTACACTATTACACTATTACACTTATTCCACTATTACACTATTACACTTATTACACTATTACACTTATTGCGCTATTACACTATTACACTTATTACACTATTACACTATTATTTATTACACTATTACACTATTACACTTATTACACTATTACACTTATTACACTTATTGCGCTATTAAACTATTTCACTTATTGCGCTATTACACTATTACACTTATTGCACTATTACACTTATTACACTATTACACTTATTGCGCTATTACACTATTACACTTATTACACTATTACACTATTACAATATTACACTTATTGCGCTATTACACTATTACACTTATTACACAAAACCAGCCTTTTTTTAGGAAACCTGCATTTGCCCCGACATACAAAGTTGTCCACCAGAAATATTATCTATGACCCAGTAGGATCACAACCTATATGGACAACCCGGTCAATTTGTACAACAAAGTCCAATATGGCCGCCTTTAGTTTTAATGGGGGGTGAATAGGGCAAAATTTTAAACTGAGGGATATTTCCACGAAACTTCACAGGTTGATCAATGGTATACATATGAACATTTTTTGTATTGCAAGTTTCCATGAAATCCAATATGGCCGCCACAATATGGCCGCCATAATGTAAGGACCCAGAAAATAGGTTTTGCCTTTAACTTCTGAACCAGATGAGCTAGAAACGCAAACTTGGTGTCTATTTCATGGTGTCTGACCATGGGAGACTCAATGGAATAGCTAATTTTATTATTGGGTGTGTCTGGACCTTTATTGTGCATATTTGCAAGATGGTGGACTCCCAAAATAGAGCTTTAACATAATTTCTACCATGATTGTTGACTGCTTTTGCAAATACAAGCAATATGAATCCATTTGCTAATATTTATGGCACAGAAGGGACTTATACCTGTATTATTCTTGAGTTTGCATGTTGTCAAAATGGCTGTAAACGAGATATTATATTAATATATTTCCTGTCCGATTCTACTGTATGTAGTTGTAGCAATGACTTCAGATAAAACCAGAGACCAAAACAATGTATCTTAGAAATTATTTTTTAATTTAAAAAAAAAAGAAAAAAAGAGAGAGATTATCTCAATTAAATGAATGCAACTGCCTTTTTGGGTCTTTCACACATAGACATGCACATGCTTTCCAACAACTTCAGCTTCAGGGAAATTATAATGAACACATGATTAAAACAGGCTGCATTAAAATGCAAATAATTGCTAGTCACTATCACTTGTAAGCACTTGCATGAGAAATGTTTGTTTCTCATGCAAATGCAACAATAAAGAAAAAACAACTCTTGCCACTGTGTGCGATCCATCCTCCTCCTTCTACATGTTGATTTAAAGGGATACCGCACCAGCAGAGTCAGAGCGCGGTGGTAACCAAAAAGTATAGTCACTATCACTGTCATGTGCATCCTGCTGCATCTTGTCTCCAGTCCTTGGCAACGACACCCCAAGTAGCATGCAATTCCCTTCTTCGCACTAGAGGATGACATTTTATTCCCGTTCCCGTGGGTCCCGCGGGATTCCCGTGGGACAGGAGTCAAATTTGTATTAATGCCAGGATTGGGACGGGACAGGATTGAAAATCAACAGGAGTGGGCAGGAGCGGGAATCATCCCAGACCAGTTCATCAAATCGCAGAAATAAATTGCACAGGAAAGTGAGGTCTTTGAACTGCGAACATTATAAAATTATACATTATATAATAATAAACATGATATGAAATATAATATGGATCAAAATAGAAAAACATCTGCGCAATTTTTTTTTTTTTCGGGAGCGGGATGTGAACGGGAGTGATTTTGACCAGGAGCGGGATGGGACCAGGAGCCATTTTACAGGAGTGGGACAGGATGGGATTTTTTTCCCCACTCTAGCCCAGGATTGGGATGGGACAGGATTTTTTCTGCAGGAGTGGGACGGGACAGGAGTGAAAATTCATCAAAATGTCATCCTCTACTTCGCACATGAACAGTTTTTCTGGCAGCCTTTGATACAGCTACATGATATTGCCTTGTCCATTGATATAGGCCAGGCTGGCTCTGTAGATGGACAGGGGACTGCCTTCCCATCACTGAGAGACCATCCATATTCAGTGAAGCAAGGGATGTCTGGCTTCGCGATGTGTGCAGTTTTATGTATTATGGCTGCTAGAGCAGCTCTTTTCAGGTGCAGACCAAAGGCATTTTCTGTAGGTGGCAGCAGCTTCAACAGGGTTGATCGGTTATTTAGGAACTTGTACACTCTCAGCTTTGCCAGGTCAAAGTCCTCCGAATGGTCAGCTTTTGATGCATATACAGCTATTGTGAGGTCTCTAGCCTGATGCTTGACATCCTCTGAGAGGGAATAAGAGGAATTTTCACCAAACTCCTGAAGTGCAGGGAGATCTAGACATGCTGGTCTTGAACCATGCCTTCTTTCCAGTGAAAAAGGGATAGCTGGTGGTATCTCTGCCACTCAGGCTGTGAATAAAGGGCAGGGCACGACACTGTGCGAGTCCAAGGGCTGAGACCATGTGATGGATAGGAAGATATGCATCCTGCTCTGTTCTCACCCACAGCTCTGGAAGGTCTAGGAGGTGGGTGGCAGCATGATATAGGCACATGATGATGATGTCTGTGTCATTAGCATGGATGACAACTCTGTCAACTTTGTGAGCCTGGACACTGTAGATGGTGTGTAGAATTACCCTTGTGTCGGCCTCCTGTTGTGTTGACTCTAGTGCAGGGACATCAACAACACACCCCTCCTTGAACACCACACTCCTTGTCTCTTCTTTAAATCCTCCACTCAGGTAAAGATGGGTTGTACCAAGAGCAAACTTAAGTGTCTCATTTTGACACCATTCTTCACAGAGGAATCTTAGAAGGTTTGCTTTGTTTTCAGAGACAGCAAAAAACTCTTGAGGATCAGGAGCTGTATATTGTGCAGAGACTTCATATTCTTTTGCAGGTTTTGAATGGACATACCTGTGTTCCTGCTCAGCTGTCTTAAGACTGGGTCCACTGCCCTGCCCTTTATTCACAGCCTGAGTGGCAGAGATACCACCAGCTATCCCTTTTTCACTGGAAAGAAGGCATGGTTCAAGACCAGAATGGGTCTAGATCTCCCTGCACTTCAGGAGTTTGGTGAAAATTCCTCTTATTACCTCTCAGAGGATGTCAAGCATCAGGCTAGAGACCTCACAATAGCTGTATATGCATCAAAAGCTGACCATTCGGAGGACTTTGACCTGGCAAAGCTGAGAGCGTACAAGTTCCTAAATAACCGATCAACCCTGTTGAAGCTGCTGCCACCTACAAAAAATGCCTTTGGCCTGCACCTGAAAAGAGCTGCTCTAGCAGCCATAATACATAAAACTGCACACATCGCGAAGCCAGACATCCCTTGCTTCACTGAATATGGATGGTCTCTCAGTGATGGGAAGGCAGCCCCCTGTCCATCTACAGAGCCAGCCTGGCCTATATCAATGGACAAGGCAATATCATGTAGCTGTATCAAAGGCTGCCAGACAAACTGTTCATGTGCGAAGAAGGGAATTGCATGCTACTTGGGGTGTCGTTGCCAAGGACTGGAGACAAGATGCAGCAGGATAGGTACACATGACAGTGATAGTGACTAGCAATTATTTGCATTATAATGCAGCCTGTTTTAATCATGTGTTCATTATAATTTCCCTGAAGCTGAAGTTGTTGGAAAGCATGTGCATGTCTATGTGTGAAAGACCCAAAAAGGCAGTTGCATTCATTTCATTGAGATAATCTCTCTCTTTTTTTCTTTTTTTTTAATTAAAAAATAATTTCTAAGATACATTGTTTTGGTCTCTGATTTTATCTGAAGTCATTGCTACAACTACATACAGTAGAATCGGACAGGAAATATAATATCTCGTTTACAGCCATTTTGACAACATGCAAACTCAAGAATAATACAGTCCCTTCTGTGCCATAAATCTTAGCAAATGGATTCATATTGCTTGTATTTGAAAAAGCAGTCAACAAGTAGGTCGGGAGTGGCTTATTGTCGGTATCAGCCGGTAACACGCGGGAGTCTGTCCCCGTTACAATGCGCTAGACCGTGGGAGATGGACTGCTGAGGTGGAGCGCCACACCTACCATCAGCTCCCAGTACTTGCCGCACGACTTGTCAAGCCGTGCTACTCATACGCTGAGTTGGCGGTGTCCGGAATCGAACCCATGACCTTGCGGTACAAAGGCGAGAGCTCTACCGACTGAGCTACCCGGACACAACAATCATGGTAGAAATTATGTTAAAGCTCTATTTTGGGAGTCCACCATCTTGCAAATATGCACAATAAAGGTCCAGACACACCCAATAATAAAATTAGCTATTCCATTGAGTCTCCCATGGTCAGACACCATGAAATAGACACCAAGTTTGCGTTTCTAGCTCATCTGGTTCAGAAGTTAGAGGCAAAACCTATTTTCTGGGTCCTTACATTATGGCGGCCATATTGTGGCGGCCATATTGGATTTCATGGAAACTTGCAATACAAAAAATGTTCATATGTATACCATTGATCAACCTGTGAAGTTTCGTGGAAATATCCCTCAGTTTAAAATGTTGCCCTATTCACCCCCCATTAAAACTAAAGGCGGCCATATTGGACTTTGTTGTACAAATTGACCGGGTTGTCCATATAGGTTGTGATCCTACTGGGTCATAGATAATATTTCTGGTGGACAACTTTGTATGTCGGGGCAAATGCAGCACACCTTCCTTTGCCCCCTGGGTAGGATAGAGAAATTATTATCATAGTAATAATCTATCTATAAATGTGACAAATCTCTGCGTGTATGTATCTCTGCGTGTATGTAACCCGCGTATCTCGAGAACCGTTCGTCCCACCGGCTTCAGATTCGGCACGTGCGTTCCCCGACGCGGCGCGGAGTGCAGTGCCGAGCCTCGACCCGACCCGACGCACGGTTTTCCGAAACCGGCGCAAAACGTTCGGAATCTCCTTATGCAGAGCTGATTGTTGACATCAGGCTGTTCCGGAGGAAATCGGCGCAAGCGCTGACTCATTGTGACATCACTTCATAAAAGGCTCTGACATCACGTACGCCACATGAGTCAACAAAAAATCTCTGTGAATGTGTATGTATGTATGTAATCCGCGTATCTCGAGAACCGTTCTTCCCACCGGCACGCGCGTTCTCCAGATATGGGCATAAAATGAATGCCCGTATGCGGCGCTGATGTCTGACATCAGAGTTTTCAGCAACCGGTACTGTGTGTGCAGAGATCTCCATATATGGGCATAAGAGGACAAAGGCAAACAGATGGTCAAAACGTGTCCTATGACAACAGGTATATTGGGGTTTGCATTAAAGGGTGGGGCATTCATGGGGTCTGTTCCAAAAAAGAAAAAGACAAACATAAGACAAGCAACAAAGCGTGGGACTGGGAGGATGACTTGAATGATGCAGATTTAAGCAGGCTGCGTATTCTGCTTAAAGAAGAAACAAACAAAAAGCGACAGAGATCTCCATATATGGGCATAAAATGGACAGAAATAGACAGATATCTCCATATATGGGCATATATGGGCATAAAATGGACCCAGAACTATATCTGCAGTGATCTCCATATATGGACATAAAATGGACGCCGACAGATAGATACAGATATCTCCATATATGGGCATAAATGGACACAGGCAAACAGATGGTCAAAACGGGTCCTATGACAACAGGTATAATGGGGTTTGCATTAAAGGGCGGGGCATTAATTCCCTATTTACATCGTTCCCGAGTTGGCCAGGTCGCCGACTAGACGCTGGGTATTCCGAAACCGGCGCAAAACGTTCGGAATCTCCTTATGCAGAGCTGATTGTTGACATCAGGCTGTTCCGGAGGAAATCGGCGCAAGCGCTGACTCATTGTGACATCACTTCATAAAAGGCTCTGACATCACGTACGCCACATGAGTCAACAAAAAATCTCTGTGAATGTGTATGTATGTAATCCGCGTATCTCGAGAACCGTTCTTCCCACCGGCACGCGCGTTCTCCAGCTATGGGCATAAAATGAATGCCCGTATGCGGCGCTGATGTCTGACATCAGAGTTTTCAGCAACCGGTACTGTGTGTGCAGAGATCTCCATATATGGGCATAAGGGGACAAAGGCAAACAGATGGTCAAAACGTGTCCTATGACAACAGGTATATTGGGGTTTGCATTAAAGGGTGGGGCATTCATGGGGTCTGCTCCAAAAAAGAAAAAGACAAACATAAGACAAGCAACAAAGCGTGGGACTGGGAGGATGACTTGAATGATGCAGATTTAAGCAGGCTGCGTATTCTGCTTAAAGAAGAAACAAACAAAAAGCGACAGAGATCTCCATATATGGGCATAAAATGGACGCAAATAGACAGATATCTCCATATATGGGCATATATGGGCATAAAATGGACCCAGAACTATATCTGCAGTGATCTCCATATATGGACATAAAATGGACGCCGACAGATAGATACAGATATCTCCATATATGGGCATAAATGGACACAGGCAAACATATGGTCAAAACGGGTCCTATGACAACAGGTATAATGGGGTTTGCATTAAAGGGCGGGGCATTAATTCCCTATTTACATCGTTCCCGAGTTGGCCAGGTCGCCGACTAGACGCTAGCTTCTAGTACTTATAATTATAATAAAAATAAGTAATAAGGACAATTTTAATAAGGCAGAGATTAAAATCAAGAGTGCTAATATAAGGGTTGAAGGCAATTCTGTAGAGGTGGGTTTTCAGCAGGGATTTAAACCGGGGCAAAGATTCAGCGAGCCTCATCTCTACGGGTAGGGAGTTCCAAAGAGTTGGGGCTCTGAAGGCATGATTAACAGACCTTTGTCTGAAGATCTGAGTGTACGTGAAGGCACACAAGGCTCAAGTAGTTCTGAGATGTAGGATGGTGCGAGGCCAGACAAGGCCTTGTACTTAATATGATCAAGGCAACATTCAAGTCACGTTAACTGGTTTTATTTTGAAGTCTACTTATAAGTTGTAGGAAGTAAGATGGACTCTATTTGAAGTACATGACACCAGTCCAGCGAACCGCAGTAGTAACTGGTGATATAAAAATAATATATTTTCGACTCCTCGACTCAGACAATTGGCGTCGATTCCCGGTGCTTAAAACGACTTGTCGATTTTTAGTAGACAGCCTACACCCTTCTCACATTAGCCTGTTATAGCGCCACCAGCAGGTCAACTTTTGCAAAACAATTTTTTGGAAAAGAATGCCTCAAATCACGCATGCAGCGTCCGATTGCAATGAAAGGCCCAAGAACACGTGGCACCCTTTTCACATTGGCCTATTATAGCTCCACCAGGAGGCCAAAAAAACCTACCTGACCAGACGGAGACCTGTTCTCGGAAGAACGCTGCTTCTAGTTTTTCTTTGATTTCTTTTCCCACTTTCCTCCTTTTTTTCCCTTGCTGCTTTTTGCTTTCCTACTTTTTCCTGGCTTGGCCACTTTATCACTGCTATTTGTTTTTGCAAATGGGTTCCCAGAATGTTTCATAAAAAAATTGATAAATCAACTGTAGTGATAATGATAACAATATGTAGATCAAAATGAGTGTCACACTGTTACAGAACTGAACTCAACTGAACTGTGTGTGTGTGTGTGTGTGTGTGTGTGTGTGTGTGTGTGTGTGTGTGTGTGTGTGTGTGTGTGTGTGTGTGTGTGTGTGTGTGTGTGTGTGTGTGTGTGTGTGTGTGTGTGTGTGTGTGTGTGTGTGTGTGTGTGTGTGTGCGTGCGTGCGTGCGTGCGTGCGTGCGTGCGCTAGGATTTTAAACTGCCGGTCACCGTGACCGGCATGATTAAAATGTACCGGACATCTGATAAAGATACCGGATGTAATAATTGTAATGCATGAATTACAAGCAGGTGCACAAACACAGCCAATAGCAAAAGTTAAAGTATTAGGCCTACTGCATAGATTGGACTGAAAACGAATTGAATGTAAAGGAGTAGCCTAGTAGGCTATACAACAAACGTAGAGCTTCATCTTGCATGGGGAATTAATTATATTGGAATATAATCGCGCAGGCTTTCTGTTGCATCATGTTTCATGCCAACACATGTCAAAATAATTCGAAATAGCCTAAAAGTCGGGTCTTAGCAATTGTTTCCTAAGGTTGATGATAGATTCATCTGGCCAGCAATTAATCAAATATAGGCTACTCACTGGTATGTGAGTGGTGACACATAGTGCATCCATGCGCATGTTATGCAACATTGAGAAAGTTGAAAAGGCTTTGGTGGTGTTCTTCCTACTCTCTCCATTCCATCTCCTCATAAAGAACTTGAATGAAGTGTATTTTGTTTGTTTACATTGGTTCATTGTTGACCGTGACCGTGATAATAATGAATTACTGTTTGTTTTTCAATCGGTCAGAATGTCCTGGAGGTCAAATCCGGCAATTATCTGTCTAACGCGAACCGTGGTGTGTGTGTGTGTGTGTGTGTGTGTGTGTGTGTGTGTGTGTGTGTGTGTGTGTGTGTGTGTGTGTGTGTGTGTGTGTGTGTGTGTGTGCGTGTGTGCGTGTGTGTGTGTGTGTGCGTACTTGCGTGCATGCCCGCTCGCCCATGTGTTTATATGGTATATTACAAGCCAACCTCATGATGATGTCTCCATGACTACCATTACAGGCTCATCAGAAGCTACTGGGAAGATTCCCAGAGAATGGCTGTCAATCAGTAAAAGATGGAGACTGCAGTTAGAGAAGCTTGCAAACATGGATCACTGTGATGTTACCAAAATTGGGAATCTTGTGTTTGCGACAGATTCTGAATTCCACATAGCAGAGGGAAACAATGGAACTGCGGTCTTCGTGGGGTTAAGAGATGATGGCACTGAAGTCGCTGTGAAGAGAATGACTAGCAAAAAAATCTCTGCACAACTGGAGAACGAACAAGACTTTTTACGTCTTCCGGAGCTTGTTGATCCTTCAATTGTACGATATGTGGACTATGTGGAGGATAGGAAGCATGGTTACCTTGTTCTTGAGTTGTGTGAATACACGCTGGAAGAATATTACAAGAAAGAAAAGGCCTTTCCTGGAGGCAGTCTTTGTGAACGGGAGCTTGCAAAACAGGTTCTCACCGGCTTAGAGAAACTGCATGAGGAGAAAATTCTCCATCGCGATATCAAGCCCCAGAACGTCTTGATTGGTAAGCTACTGAAGAATTAATTTCTTTGTAATATAATTACCCAATCAGCCGTGCAGATGACAATTTGTATGCTAAGGCAAACCATTTATGGTTTCTTTTGTTTTTTTGTTTTTTTTTTCAAAGAAAAAAACTAAAACAACATGACTTATAATTATTTTCAAATATAGTAAACACACAGTATATATGAAGTCCAATGGTTCCCAAACTTTTTAGCTCGGGACCCAAAAGAGAGACGTTTGCTTCATGGCATGTTGTGAGCTTGTAGATCCGTTATTTTCACTACTTCTTAAACGTGTGCTCTAATATATGGAATTTAAAATGTGTTTTTTTCATGAAATAATACATTTAAATCATTGCATTGGAGAAAAAAAAACATGAAAACATAAGAATAATAATAATAACTTTACTATACAGGAACCCCTCACATGTTATTTAACACTTGGGTGACTGAAAATAAAAAACTACCACTACGCCTGCATTTATCGTTCATTTTGACCGTTAGATTCTCTCCCTTTTGGCCCAGGAGCGCAACACTTCCTCCCCCTGCTGCCAGCGGGGGTTCTATTATCTTCCGAATTTGAATTAGCATTTCAATTGACCTCTTCAAATACTCTCGCTTTCAATGTTAACTTCATGGTTTAGCAGGAAAAAAAACAGGCTTGGGAAAATGACACTAAGTTTGTAGCATGATTGATTGATTGATTGATTGAAGACTTTATTAGAAGTTTGCATAGGAAAAGGTACAGTTTCATGACGGTACAGTTCACTGGTACAAGGTCTACTAAAAGGAGATCCATGAAAAGACTAAGCTTATTTCCACTGGAAACCATTGAAGTATCTCATATAACATTGAATGACAGACAAATAGAACACAGTACTATGCAGTAGATATGTAAAGAAAAACAAAAAAGAAAACAGTAAGTCTAAACAAACAGTATATACAAAGAAGGGGCAGGGGAGGGTAGGGTTGGGCTAGGTTCATTTTTTTACCAGTTGCGAACGGCTACTGCCTGTAAGTGGTTTTTCAGGGCAATTTTAAAGGATGCTAGTGATCCACACTCCTTTATGGCCTTCGGTAAGGCTTTCCACATTTTGGTGGTATAGCAGAAAAACGAGTTTGACCCTTTGTTGGTTTTGACTCTGGGTTGGAAGTGATCTGTGGCGCTGCCTCTGGTGTTGTAGTTATGGACATCCTTAATGTTTATAAAGTATTTTGACAGGTACTTGGGTATCATAGTGGTGTAGTGTATCTTGTACACCAGGCCCATTGCAAGTTGCTGTACTCTGTCATCTACTCTGAGCCACCCCACTCTTAACTGGTGAGTAGCGGTGAGGTGAGTCTGATAGGGAAGGGTAAGCAGGACCCTAATTAGTTTATTTTGGGCTGTTTGGAGTTTAGTTTTAAGGGCTTGTGGGGCGTCACGATACCATACGTGAACTCCGTAGTCAAATAGGGGCTGGATTATTGCACCAGCTATGGTCTTCAGTGTGTTGAAATTGACCATTGGGGCGATCCTCTGTAGGAAGCGAGTTCGTTGGTTGATTTTATTTATTACTTTAGAAGTCATCTTTTCGCTGGAAAGATTAGCTTCAAGGATACATCCTAAGTAAGAGATTTCGTTTTTTCGTGTTATGACCTTGTCACCCACTTTGATTGTGAAGTTATCAACTTTTTTGAGGTTATGATTTGTTCCGAATCTTACTTTTAATGTCACTGGTTTAATTTCGTATCGCTTCGCAGCGCAGCCCAGCATCCGCGCCGAGGCCTTTGTATTATAGCAGATTATTGAGTTTTGAAAGTCATTTTAAAACAGTTCGGTTTTGCATGCAGGAATAAATCAATGATCAGCGTCTTTGCGCACAGTGCGCCATGCAGTTTGAGTGGTTATATACACGTTTGTTTATCTAGAAACATATCTTTTATGGCTTTGTTTTATTTACGATTTGGGAGATTCAAGGCCAACACAGCGGGGCCGGGGCGCACCGCGCTATTGATTATGCGGTGAAAGGCAAGGTTATGTGATGTCCCGACATCACGCACGCATGCATGCATGAGAGAGAGAGAGAGATATGCCTTGCGCTGTATATATAGGAACGAACGCATGCATGGTTCGATCGTGGACGTGGTATAAAAAAGTATAAAAAAAAAAGACGTGGAGAGAGAGGCAGGTTCCTTTCATGTGGGAGAAAGAGAGAGCGTAAAATGAAACCAAATGGACCCGTATGGTTCCATTTGGCTTAGTTTTGTTCATTGACAATATAGGGTATTTTGTTACACAAATAGCCAATCTTCTACAAGCTCACAACGCCATACGAAGCGAAGTAAAATAATAACGCCTTCATATGTCCCGATTTTCATTCGTATTAGCTATTATTAGACAACTCACAAAACCAGCCAATGAATCATGTTTAGGTAATGTGATGTCCCGACATCACGCATGCACGCATGCATGCAGAGAGGGAGGGGAAAGAGAAAGAAAGAGAGCGCTCTCGATAGTTAAATATATATATAATAAATAAGGTTCCATTTGCGCAAACTGGGCTCGGGAGAAAGAGAGAGAGGGACGGTGTAGCAGAGATAGACAGAGCGAGGCAGAGAAATTATGAGAGAGAAAGAGAGAGAGAGAGATAATTCACATTCTCTTCACTCTGTAAAATGTTCACGTAGTGTTTTTTGCTTAGGCATGTAACAATGAAAAGCAAATGATTATCCATTAGAAATTAAACGTGCAGGACACAAGTGTCGGGTGCCTATACTGTTTGATCGGCACCGTGACATGCGTGCCCGTCTAAAAGCCGTCTCCACTCGGACAGAACAGGCTGACTGCACCGGGAGATTAGGGCCGTGTCTCCCGGTGCAGCGTGTGCCGTGTAGGCATATCTATACAAGATATTAATTTTGGCCGATAACTTATAGATCACCCAGTTGTTCTTTTTATGTATTATTAGCTGAAATGATGCTTAGCTTTTAGAAACACGCTGTGCAGTGGCAGCAGCGTCACACTTCTCCCGGTCAGCAAGAGCATCATCTCCCCGCAAATGATTGCTCCTGCACGGCTAAAATAATAAGAGGCCTACATTATATACACCATAGCGATTCTCATAATTAATATTATATTGATACTATTTATGAAATAAAACATTTCCAGGTAGTGGTTTTAATGTCTTTGCTAAGCTGACAGTGAAATGCAAATGATCCATTACCTTGAACAAAGGCGCACTAGCTCCGGGAGCGCTAAACGTGTGAATTCTCTTAGGAGGGGGAGAATGGGGGAGAGCGGTCTTTTCTGCCGATAAGTACCGTCAGAGTGGTATAATTGTATTTTATATCATAATTAGGAAACGTTTCAGAAGCGGGAAAAAAACGAGAACATATATCTTGAGTATTTAGGAAAAGTCATGGAAGGGGAAATTTCTGAGACCTTCACAGGGAGAGTTATTGCACTTTGAAATCTCTAAATCGGCCTAAGGGACCGGTTAGTCACCCGTTAAAGCAGATTTATTTTTTGTATTTCTTTCCTGTATAGTAAATTAATGGGACACAAACACAAATCAGTTTTTTATGAGGTTTCCCCCGGAAGTTGAATTTCAACCTTTTAGTACATATTATTACACACCTTTAGAAACACATTGGTGAAGAAATGTCTTGGTAACGATTTACTTCGCAGATTGGTCAAATATCTTATAAAATCCCCTTACTATTTGGAATAATAATAATAAAAAAAACAAAATGTAAGAAAAAAAAAACGAAGGGACCCATACACATGTATCCGTGACACACAAATGGGTCCCGACCCAGTGTTTGGGAACCAGTGAATCTAAACCATTATTTGCCTTGCAGATATTCAAAACAAAGCAAGATTGGCAGATTTTGGAATAAGCCGACGATTTCCCCAAGACAAATCAACCCTACTTACAAAAGCTGCAGGAACATCCTGCTGGATGGCTACAGAGATTTTGGTGATGATGCAGCAGTGGAATGATGGCGACATCCCAGAGATCCCACATAAAACAAGCACTGATATCCAGGTTGTTTTATATTCTGCATGAGAACAATTTACGTAATTAATGACAACAATGTACACATTGTCATACTCATTCTCATGCTTATTATTCTTAAGGTGGCTGGGATGTTGGTATATTACATCCTGTCTGGAGGAGAACATCCATTTGGTTCAGGCATCAGATGTCAAGTCAACATTTATGATGGAATCTACAACCTGGAGCATGTTAAAGATGTGGTTGCCAAGGATCTCATTGAGAAGATGATCAATACAAACCCAGAGAAAAGACCTACAGTAGAGAAATGCCTGGCTCATCCCTTCTTCTGGTCATATGAGAGGTACTAGACACTGTACAGTATTTCTTTCTCAATACTTGTATTTGATGTCAAGGGAATCACACACACACACACACACACACACACACACACACACACATGCCTTGCGGGGTTAAAGGAGCACGTCCACCATTTTCAAACTTATCTACGGTGACCATAAGTCCTCTTTTAGGGAAGGGGGGGGGGTCATACATTCCTTCAAATGTCTGTTTTTTGTGTTTTTCAAAGTAACTGACCATTACAGTGTACATATTTACAATTAAATAGTTTGTTTGTCATAATAGTCTGTTTGTGTTGTGCCTCATGCATGGGCACCCATAGCCAACCTACACATAACGGCAGTGTTGTGAGGTATTCAGTATGAAGTTAATGCTACACTGTATGCTACTCTGCTGTGAGAAGTAAACTCACGTGAACTACAAAGTCATTGTCAAGCCTAGTCAATATCTTGCAGAAACACTGAGAGGCGGATTTCTGCCTCAAACTTAGTTCAGAAACCTGAAATGCTAAAATAGAAGCCATTTTTCGTGCATTAATACAAATTAAACAAGTTGACATTTAGTGTTTGAAATGACTAAAGCTGCTTTATGATGATGTCACTGGTAGACAGGTTTCTGAACTGTCCACAGCTCACCAATGAGACGTAGAGTAGCAGACAGAAATGGTGAATAGTATAACGAGCATTACTGCTGACCAGATATGAAGATACGGTTGAAAATGGTTGAAGTGCTTTAACATGTTGTTAAAATAGTGAAATTAACCGATCTGCAAGGTCGAGCTTGTAGATCGTCTAATTTCAGTTTGTTTTAAGAGTGATTTTTGGTACAATATTCTTGTTTTGTTCCAGGAGAGTTGATTTCCTGATAAGGGTTGCAAAAGAAAAGGAAATCGAGTACTATGAAAACCCTGAACACCTCATGGCGGTATTGAACCAGTGTTCCGAGGAGGGACTATTTGATGCATGGAAAGACAAAATGAAAGACAAGGTAACAAATAGTGTCTTTATGTCCATTAGACAAATTAATTTCATCTTTAACCAATTAAAGTGATATTTCATTTAAAATATCAAATGAAATGTATTAAACATGACTTTTTTTGTGTGTAAAACAAACCTAAGTTGGCTTAAGTGGTTAAGTTGTGTGTTTCTCCAGTTGCCTGAGGTGGTGTTTGAGGAGATGATGAAAGGAAGGAAGGAGTCTCCCTACCTTGACGATGGATTTGGATTGCTGCGCTTCATATGTAATCTCCATGAACACCAGTAAGATTAATTCGATTAAAACATGATGCACTAGTACTGTTTATCCATTTATGTACAGCATACATACACATATTATAGATTTTTGTTCTAATACCGGTATCTGATCTCTTCCCTGGGTTTGGTCTTTGCTAGTCCTTGTTAGTCCTAGTACCTAGTGTATGTTATAGCAGGTTGTTAATCCTACATACAATTTAAAACGTACACATTTAATCCAGAGCAATTTACAATAATACCTCACAATACATACATCACAGTACAATACATCAACATCAATACATCAAATGCATAGCAATATTAATCAAAAACAAAAAAAAAACTTGGGTAGACCACACACCTATACGTTAAAAACGTTCTAAATTACATGTATAGTCATTGAGGATAGGCAAGTGCTACGGTAAGATCTATGGGCTTAGGCGGAGAATAGGTGAGTTGTCAGACCACAGTGGAAGCTAGGGAGTGAGTCTGTAGTTCTAATGGAAGCTAGGGAGTGAGTCTGTAGTTCTAATGGAAGCTAGGGAGTGAGTCTGTAGTTCTAATGGAAGCTAGGGAGTGAGTCTGTAGTTCTAATGGAAGCTAGGGAGTGAGTCTGTAGTTCTAATGGAAGCTAGGGAGTGAGTCTGTAGTTCTATTGGAAGCTAGGGAGTTTGATTGATTGATTGAAGGCTTTATTAGAAGTTTGCATAGGAAAATGTACAGATTCATGACGGTACAGTTCACTGGTACAAGGTCTACTAAAAGGAGATCCATGAAAAGACTAAGCTTATTTCAACAGGAAACCATTTAAGTATCTCATATAACATTGAATGACAGACAAATAGAACACAGTACTATGCAGTAGACATGTAAAGAAAAAAAAGAAAGAAAAAGAAAACAGTAGGTCTATACAATCAGTAAGTACAGTATACAATATATACAAGGCAGGGGCAGGTAACAGTAAGTCTAAACAATCAGTATGTACAGTATATACAAGGAAGGGGCAGGGAGGGTAGGGTTGGGCTAGGTTTTTACCAGTTGTGAACGGCTGCTGCCTGTAAGTGGTTTTTTAGGGCAATTTTAAAGGATGCTAGTGATCCACACTCCTTTATGGCCTTCGGTAAGGCATTCCACATTTTTGTGGTATAGCAGAAGAACGAGTTCGACCCTTTCTTTGAGTTGACTGGGTTGAACGTGATCTGTGGCACTGCCTCTGGTGTTGTAATTATGGACATCCTTAACGTTTTTAAAGTATTTTGACAGGTACTTGGGTATCATAGTGGTGTAGTGTATCTTGTACACCAGTCCCATTGCAAGTTGCTGTACTGTCATCTACTCTGAGCCACCCCACTCTTAACTGGTGAGTAGCGGTGAGGTGAGTCTGATTGGGAAGGTTAAGCAGGACCCTAATTAGTTTATTTTGGGCTGTTTGGAGTTTAGTTTTTAGGGCTTGTGGGGCGTCACGATACCATACGTGGACTCCATAGTCAAAGAGGGGCTGGATTATTGCACCAGCTATGGTCTTCAGTGTGTTGAAGTTGACCATTGGGGCGATCCTCTGTAGGAAACGAGTTCGTTGGTTGATTTTTTGTATTACTTTTGAAGTCATCTTTTCGCTGGAAAGATTAGCTTCAAGGATACATCCTAAGTAAGAGATTTCGTTTTTTCGTGTTATGACCTTGTCACCCACTTTGATTGTGAAGTTCTCTACCTTTTTGAGGTTATGATTTGATCCAAAGAGGATGGACTCGGTTTTGCCCAGGTGAATTGATAATTTGTTGTCGTTAAGCCATGTGCAGATCTTACTCAGTTCAGAGTTAAGTGTCTTTTCAACCTGCAAGTGGTCCTTGCCCGAGACTAGGAGAGCCGAGTCATCCGCGAACAGGAACAGGAGTGAGTCTGTAGTTCTAATGGAAGCTAGGGAGTGAGTCTGTAGTTCTAATGGAAGCTAGGGAGTGAGTCTGTAGTTCTAATGGAAGCTAGGGAGTGAGTCTGTAGTTGTAATGGAAGCTAGGGAGTGAGTCTGTAGTTCTAATGGAAGCTAGGGAGTGAGTCTGTAGTTGTAATGGAAGCTAGGGAGTGAGTCTGTAGTTCTAATGGAAGCTAGGGAGTGAGTCTGTAGTTCTAATGGAAGCTAGGTAGTGAGTCTGTAGTTCTAATGGAAGCTAGGGAGTGAGTCTGTAGTTCTAATGGAAGCTAGGGAGTGAGTCTGTACTGTAGTTCTAATGGAAGCTATGGAGTGAGTCTGTAGTTCTAATGGAAGCTAGGGGGTGAGTCTGTTTTTTTAAGTGCAACAGGGAGTTTATTCCACAGTTTGGGGGCCAGGAGGAAGAAGAGTCTAGGTCAGGACGAGTGATTTTTTTCCGTTGTCCTGGGGTTTTTAGCGAGGGTTCTGTTAGCATCCCTGTGTTGGCTGATCTGAGTGTACGGGTGGGGTTGTTGTTGGTGTATAAGAGGTTATGTTTTTGGGAGAAATGGTCAAAGGCCATCCACGGTCACAATTGAGAGACACAGTTATATCGAAGCTTGTCAATGATTAGAGCCATGAACAATAATTAAATTTAAATAATCTGTTATATTTACTGAATAAAACACATTAATATTCATTAACAGATAGATAAAAGTATAGCTACTCTTGTCGTCATGCTAGGAGTCTTCTGTAGATCCCATTGTAAATTGCAGACAGGTGCTTCATTGTCATTATTATAATGTTTTTTACCAAAGCTAGGCTAATAATATTGTCCCAATGTTCCCAGTGCTCAGTCTTACACCAAATGAGGATTTGACCGTGTTGGTGAGCGACACATGACGAGCGCTCGTCATAGGCAGTAAAAAAAGGGGCTTAAATAGCTTTGTGCCCACCTCCATCAGACTGCTGAACACTTAGGTCTGGTGGAGCATGTCTGGATTGCTCCCCCCCCCCCCCCCCCCCCCCTCCTAAGAACGCTAGACTATCTATTTATTTAACAACAGACCCCCCCTCCATCTGATTGACACTAGTGAACATATGTTTTGCAGATTGTCATTTATCTTGCTTATTTATTCATACATAGAATTACATATGAACTTTTTATATGTATTTTTTTTAAGAACTAGTTTTACATGTAGTAGTGCTTTTAGTGACAATTATGTTTTTATGTACTGTGAATGTATGTTTTAACCACTGCACAAACAAGTTCAGAAAGGAAAATATAGTTCTTTGAATTGAATAAAAGAGTTAAGGGGGATAGGGAGTCACAGCCTTTGGTGACAGAATAAAGGAATTATTGTGCCGCATTTGGGGGGAAAGATCAGTGGAGCTCTGTCTGGTGTTGTGCCCGTGGGTGTTTCTCACTCTTTTGAAGTAGTTTGACGGTTACATGGGCTCTGGTCCCTTGAACATCTGGTAAACCAGGCCAATTGCAAGTTGTCATCTACCCTGAGCCGTCCCACCCTAGCATAAGGAGCATGGCTGAGAGGAGTCCCAGGGAGGTCTCGTAGCAGTCTGACGATTTTGTTTTGAGAGGCCTGTAATTCAACTTTTTAATGACAATTGGCACCCCTGAATTACATCGTTACTTAGTTTACAGCACCTTACATCTGTGTAATATTACGGTACTTAAATATGTAAATATCTCCCCCTAAAATACAGCACATCACAAGGAAACTTAAAGCTATACTGTGTAAGTTGCTCAACTAGTGGTCAGTAGCGTCCGCGTCTTTCGGCCGTTTTTCGCCGCGGACCGGGCCTCACACCCCCGCGTCACCCCCGCGTCTGCCTCCACCTCGCCGAGATCTATCTTTGGAGGGGTCCCTGGTTCCTGTGCGTTCAGGCATTCCGGAGAAACGGAGTGTTTCACCCGAGTATAGATAGAGACACACGGGCGCCTACAAATATGGCCGCCCTATTGTGATAGCTAGCGACCCCACTTCAAGATGCGCTGTGATTGGCCGGCAGTGTATAACCCTCGCTGTGATTGGCCGGTAGTGTATGATGACGTCATTTTGCTGGGAAATCCCGCCCCTGTCACTGCTAGAAGAAAATATATAAAGAGAAGGCTTCAGAAGCTGAAAATAACGGAGTGGGTGTTCTAAAACTTTAGCGATTTAAGAGTTAGGACAATTTTAAGATTTGTTTTATAAAAAAAGTTACATGGTATAACTTTAAGTTGTTAACCTGAAGTGATATTGATAAATTCAAAATATTATACTGCGGCTTCCCTGGTCATACTGTACATCACGGCACCCACTTAAAGAAACCCTGTAGAGTAACATGAGGTGACTGCATAGTCAAAATGACACTGGATCCCCAACATTCAGATATATCATGTCCTATACAAGCTGAGAACCTGATGATCCAATAGTGTCATTGGTAAACAGAAGGCAAACAAAACCACTTGAATAAACAAAGGTTTTGGTAAGACTAGAATAAGTCCTGCCAGTGACAAACATGTCAGCCTGTGATAGATGTGAGTGTGTTCACCATTACAGTTTAATGTTTATTGGCCCACCACTTTGTGTGTGTTTGCAGTGCTGAGGCCGTTGCTAACATTGACCTGATGGAGATGTTTCCTGGTCTTGTTCCATGGGTCTACAAGTTCGTCCAAAACCAAGGCTGGAACAAACGGATCACCCTGGAAGAGTTCTTTACTCACAAATCTTAAGGACAGGGGCAGCGCTAGCTTGGATGGCGCCCCAGATGAACACTCCCTTCGTAGGAGAGTGAGGAGGGAACCGGCTATTACAGACTGATAGAACACCTGCCTCATCCTGTTACACACAGGGAAGGACCTCACCCTACTGATAAATAACTATCTACTCCGGCCCTTGCCATAGAGCTGTGGTTCTCGAACATATTGGGCTTGGGGCACCCCTGTAAATAACCTTTTATTCCATGTCTGTAATTACACTGTTAGTTTACTGTACCTTACATTTATGTCAAATATGCAAATACTTCTGCCTAAGATACAGTATGTTACGAGGAAAACTTAGAAACTGTTTCCATTAGGACAGATCGAAAATAACTTCATATACTTGGTGTTAAAGGGATATTTCACTTCAAAAAAACTTTTTGTTCAGGCTTTTATAAATACCCTGAACAGTTTTTAATTAGCTTGATTGAATATTTAGATATTTTATGTAAATGTTACTAGGCCCTCCAGGCCCAGGGCCTCTCCCCACACACACCCATTGTAACTTCAAACTTCATTTTAACCATGATGGATTCATTAAAAACACCCATTATTTTTCAGGTGACTCATACTACCCTCCTAATATGTGAGCAGGCCGTGTTTTTTCGAGAACTTTTTTCATTTATTCTTAATAATTATTTTTTTGTATTTCATTTTTTCCATTTTCCCAAATAATTATTAGAAATAAATGAAAAAAGTTATCGAAAAAACACTGCCTGCTCACGTATTAGCAGGGTATTATGAGTCACCAGAAAAAAATAATGGGTGTTTTTAATGAATCTATCATGGTTAAAATGAAGTTTGAAGTTACAATGGGTGTGTATGTGGAGAGAGGGCCTTCCACTGCTCCCTGTTGAAAGTGGAATATCCCTTTAACCACTAAAATCCTAATCTGAGTTCCCAGAAGTTATTTTTTTCGCCACTAGGGGGGTGAGAAGAACTTCTGGGCTGAAAACATATCTCTGGGCAGGAAGTCAGCCCAGCTCAGAACCTGACTATGGGTAACTGGAGGCAAAGATGGTGCCCTGTCTAAAAATAAAATGCAGTGGCAATGCCCATGCAGCCCACATATCTACAAGACTACTCGAACCACCAGTATCCCTATTCTGTGGGGAACTTTCACCAAAAATAGCTGATCTACAAGCTCGACATGACAGAGACTTGGTGTAGGCTGAGAAATATTGCCCCAAATACAGTGCAACTCAGGTCTTTTATATTTATACTGTAAATAGTTAAACTGAAGTGATATTGATGAATTCCAAAGATCAAAGTAATCTGCGGCATCCATGAACTTGGGTCACTTTGAGGAATCCTGCCATAAAGGGCATCAGAGTTGTCAGTCAAATTGTGTTTTCAGACACACTCCCAGGAACTTGTAACTGTCAGCCTTTTCAACCACCGGTGGAACCCTCTTGCTTAACCAAAACCCTCCACTCGATGCCTTTCACTCGTCCCTAACCTTAACCTTCCCCAGGCTGCCAAGACCATTCTCTGCACCATGGGCGACCAGGCTTTCTGCTCCATTGCCGCCCACGCCTGTGGAATGCCCTCCCCCCGACCAATGGAGAGACCCACAATCTAACTATTCTTTTAACAAGTTCCCGGGATTCTCGGGTTGGGGCGGTAAACTGGAGACATGAGGAAAAACTCAGGACTCAAGCCTTGGCACTAAATGTTAATAAAGCTTTTTCTTACTGTAGGTCTTTTATTTTTGTATAATTTTTTTAATCAACTTTTGCCCCCAAGAAAGGGTCTTCTTGTTGCTGGGTGTTTTTTGTTTTTGTTGTTTTTGCCCTGCTTTTGTTACTTCTGTGTCTTTTTTTGTTTTTTAAAAAGTGTAGCACTTTGTGATTTCCAAAAATGTAAAGTGCATCGTAAATAAAATGTATCATTTATATTATTATTAACCCTCTAGCTATGTGATAATCCACAACCATCTCCTTGGTCTTGCTGGCATTGAGGAGTGGGGGAAAAAGTACTCACAGTCTTTACTCAAGTAAAAGTATCAATAGAGCAATGTAAATGTTACAAGTAGAAGACCGGTATTAAAAATGTACTTGAGTTAAAGTACAAAAGTATGTATCTGTATCAAAATATATGTACAGTACCAAAAAGATAATAATAAAAAGTACTCATGCTGTTTGTCCTGTTCACAAGTTTGCAAATGTATGAAATGCATAACAATATTGAGAAAATAGCAGATCTACAAGCTTGTAGATTGTATATTGGCTATTTTCAAAATGTAGATGGGGTTGGAGTGGTTAATGCATGTTTTGTACCGGTAATAATAATCACAATCTACAAATGACTATCAACTAAAGTTTTCAACCTAGGTCTGGATTTAGAAGGCATCTTTAGAATAGGCCTCAGGCCTACATTTTTAAATGGGTTTAAAGCTGGAGGCAGTTTCCCTCACTCCACTCCTTCAGCATGGTGTCGCTGCGCTCCCTCATGGTGTTACCTGTGGTTAGGGATGGGACCATAATCATTATCGTTTTTTTATTTTCTTGTGAAAATTCATGAAATTGTCGTCATTGTCGTACACTGGGATGAATTTGATTTTGTTGAGCTGCAAAATTCAGTCAAACCCCTCTATACTTGCATTTGGTACGCTCTTATAACGCAATTGATTTGCCCAAAAATGCTGATCTACAAGCTCACAACGTGTTGCAACGTTTGGTTTCCCCCAGAATAGGGATGCTGGGTGTTCAATTGCTTAACAAAAGTGGCATTTGAAGTTTTAAGCATATTTTGATTATCTCGATAACATTGTTAATCGCAATTATTTTTGCTACAATGATCGTGACATGTCATTTTCCTATCGTCCCATCCTTACCTGTGATGCAGCTGAAAAGTTTGTCCACGCCTTTCATCTCGTCCAGGCTGGACCGCTGCTACGCACTTCTCATCGACAAGAGCCTTCAGAAGCTCCAATACATCCAGAACAGCACTGTTGGTCCTGTTGAGAGTGGTGTAAATTAGAGTTCTCAAATTCTGCCCGAACCTGACTCGACATTTAGGGTAGGGTAGGGCCTAAAATGTATGCTAATTAGTCAGACCGGGTAGGGCCTTGATCGGTCTCAATGAAAAAAAGAAAATGTTGGTTTTTATTATTTTATTACTATTACTCTGTGATAGTTCTCAAATTCTGCCCAAACCCGACCATACCCGACCCGACGTTTTCAGGTTGGGTAGGGCCTAAAATGTATGCTATTGCTAACTAGTCGGCCGGGCCCAGTTAGGGCCGGCCGGGCCATAATTTTCAGGCCCGTTGAGAACTCTAGTTTAAATACGAGCACATCACACGCATCCTCCAATCACTGCACTGGCTTGCCATTTCCTACCGGACAGAATACAAGATCTCCCTGTCAACCCATCAATGCATCCACAGTAATGCTCCCCCCTTACCTTAAAGCAGTGGTTCTCAACATGATTTTGGGGGAAGTGGAAATGTAAGGACTTTTAAGACCTTTTTAATACAAAGAAAGTAGGGTACAAAAATACCATACAAACTGAGAAATAATGTAAGAAAGAGGCAAAACATTTGAAAATAATACCCATCTACAAGCTTGTAGATCTGCTATTTATCTATGTGGAACCAAGTCAAACTAAATGTAGTAGAGGACCTGGCTGTGTGTGTATAGCAACTAGGCTCAGTTTTACTACTTTACATTTACATTTGAAAATAGCAGATCAGCAAGCTCACAATGTGTCACATTGCGACACATCGTGAGCTTGATATTGAGAAAAAAAACTAGAAATATTTTCAATATTTTTGAAACATTTTAACAACACAAATCTTGTGTGGAGGTCACTGGCACCACATATTTTCAGATGGGGTCTGTGACTGTGGACAACTATAAAGATTGAATTCTCTCAGAGTTTGGTTCTGTTTTGGAGCGTCAACTTGTGGCACAGACCACTGTAAAGAGTTGGAGCAATGTAGAAAGATAATCTCTTATATCTTTATGTTCTCTTGATGACACTTGCATTAGTGTTGCTTTCAGTGTGTCACAGCATTTAGGGTCAGAAATCCTGGACACACCTTTCTGCTTTTATGCAGCTCTTTCACATTCTGTGCTGGGAGGATCATCTGAGCACCATTCAGCATAGTTAGAATTTCACTAAGTACCAATGGGGTTCCCCCTAGGTTCCATGACACTCTTGTCTTCTATGTTGGACGGCTGAACTGCAGTAGTCTCTGTACTTGGAGTCAACAGACCAGCTTCTGAACCACAGATAGATTGTGCTAGAAAGGGAACACAGATTGATGCTCAACTCTCCTCATAAGTGGTGTGTTGTTCTCTCTCATAAGGGGCTCATTCTACTGTAAGGCCACAGTGATCTTGTAGTTGGGCATTGTACACTTCAGCCTCAGAGTGGCTCAACTTTTGATAGGCCAAGGTCAAAAAGTCCACGTAAAAATAATATTATTATAGCTGTCATCAGTCAGTACAGCTGCTCACACCTTCCCTCCAATATGAGGTCTGTGAGCTCTGTCACTGTCTGGTCATAAGACAACAGCATGGGCACGTGCACACATAGACATTATAGGGGGCTTGAGCCCTTGCCCTTTTATCAGTCTGTAAAAAGTGCCCTCAACAGACCATGGATGCAGTTTTTACAATGGTGAAAGAAATGCAAATGCCCTCTTTCCATGCCATGCCTGAAGGCATCATTCAAGAGTATTGACTTGTCCAAACTCTCCTGAATGCAGCATCTTATGCTGAAAGAATTGCCCTCTCTGTGTAGACTATTGACTTGATTATGCTTAGTTCAGTATGACTGGTAACAAGCACCGGAAATAGCCGACCTAAAAGTTCACAGCGCGTCACAGTGTGCCGCACTGTGAGCTGAGCTTGGAGGTCGGCTATTTTCGATATTTTCTTTTATAAATGTCAGCCCCTGCCTCTGTGAACATAGTCTCATTCACAGGGAGAACATGACGAGACACACCAAATAAATGCCCTGCAGCCATAGTGTGTCCACACTTCATCCTAAACATGGTCAGACTAAACCAAACATAGTGTTCACACTTCACACTATACATGGCAGGCAACCAAATCACCCAATATGAGACATACTTCATTTTTTAAAGATGAAGTATGTCTCAGATGTCTCTTCTTTATCTTGATGTGAAGGAAACAGGTTCCCTCTTTGACTTCTCTTTTTCAACCAGGCTACGTATGAGGAACGCTGTTCTGAGGAAACCACAAGCTTCCTGTCAGCCTTAAAAACAACTGCTTTCAACAGCTTTGAATGCAACAGTGATTCGTTTAATTTAGTTTAGAATTTAAGATTTAGGAAAATCCAATGTTTTGCATAACACATTGTTCTTTCACACAGACACAGACTGATGATATGATATGAATCTCTGCTCTGCTTAAATCAAACCACCCTTCCTCTTTCTATTAAATCAAACCACCCTTCCTCTTTCTACTGGAGCAGAGGTCAAGACATTGCAACATGCACACCGTTCGCAGAGAGACAGTTGGTCCCCCACCCAATTACTCACTATAGCGGGCAGGCTGCCACCGCCCAATGCCTAAAACTGCTGAATGGTATGGAAGGAAGAATGGTTATCTATATTAACACAGTGTAACTGATATGATATGATAATGTTGTAAATACTTTTGTACTAAAAACGTTTGCTAATATCTGATCTAAGCTGGCCTAAGTGGATCTGTATTTTTATATTATATCTAAATACCAAAGGCCAATGTCTTACAATATTGTCCTACGACCAGGTCACACTTCATGTACTAGAGTTCATCCAGAGGGCCAGAGGGGTTCACTCAGAGTCCATCCACTCATGCACAGTCCAGTCTCACACGCACGCCAGCATGCACTTAGAGCATGGTCGGCACATGCCTGCCTAGTGTTGTGAATGATAAAGTAGCACATGTACTGTGAATGTTGTTGTTGCACAAGGTCAGTTGGTGCACGTCCACATGCTCCTGGTTCCTCAACTGTCTCAAAAGATACACTTATCTATTGTTTGCAAAGAAGCTCGGTTCCTCAACCGTCTACTCAATCGTCTACGACACCTGGCACAGTCCAGGGGCAGGGGAAGGAGGAGTGAAGACCGCGTGGCGAAGGGGTGGAGGCAGACAGCCTTACCTCTCTGAGTATGTGGCCAATCATGCCTGCTCAGTTGAAGAAACAGCCAATGGAGTCCAGCTCAGGACTCCTCCCACGAACCAATCAGAAGTCTCGCCTCCCCTGCCGAAGACCTGAAAATTAGTATAAACTCTCTTGTTTTTAGGCGGTCCGCGTCCGTCTCTACGAGAACACCATAGCTTGCTGTTGTGCTCTTTACTGAACGAACCTCTTTGGTACCGGTACCTGGATTATTTTCTCTTTTGTCTCCTTACATAGATTTTACTTAGAACTTAGTATAGTCCATTTGTGCAAACGGTATTGATATAATAAAGTTAACAGCTATTATTTTAAATAGAAGTCTCCTGTTTTTAGTATTGGTTTTATGGCACATCCATACTGATTCTTGAATTACGCATAACCTCACCTTCTGAAAGCTCGTAAGGAACTTAGAAGGGCTCAGGCCCCGAGCCTTGGTCTTCTAGTTTGGAGAGAGGTTCTTTCAAGACACACACACATAAACATGTGTGTTGTTTGCTTCTTCTCTCCTCCACGCAGACACGTACGGTTTCGGTCTCACTCCCCACAGACTGGTTTTAACCAGTTTTCACATGCACACTCATGCAGCCACATGAACTCACATGAACTGTCTCACACATACGCACGCATGCACGCACGCGCATGCACGCACGCACGCACACACACACACACACACACACACACACACACACACACACACACACACACACACACACTGAGTCAGTATCAATGTGTTATTATCAGGTTGTCACATGTTACTGTATCATCCTCATCAGTCATTGACACAGCAACATCCTGGAGGTTAAGGCCCCTTTTTCACTGGGCCAGATAAAATATTTTTGATCTGTATCTTGCCATCCACTTGAATGGAGACAGATATTTGTTATCTGTTTATCTGGCCCAGTGGGAATGGGCCTTTAGACAGATTATTCCAGGGCCAGAAAGTCAATTTATTCATTTATTCTTAATAATTATTTTTTTGTATTTCATTTTTTCCATTTTCCCAAATAATTATTAGAAATAAATGAAAAAAGTTATCAAAAAAACACTGCCTGGTCACGTATTAGCAGGGTATTATGAGTCACCAGAAAAAAATAATGGGTGTTTTTAATGAATCTATCATGGTTAAAATGAAGTTTGAAGTTACAATGGGTGTGTATGTGGAGAGAGGGCCTTCCACTGCTCCCTGTTGAAAGTGGAATATCCCTTTAACCACTAAAACCCTAATCTGAGTTCCCAGAAGTTATTTTTTTCGCCACTAGGGGGGTGAGAAGAACTTCTGGGCTGAAAACATATCTCTGGGCAGGAAGTCAGCCCAGCTCAGAACCTGACTATGGGTAACTGGAGGCAAAGATGGTGCCCTGTCTAAAAATAAAATGCAGTGGCAATGCCCATGCAGCCCACATATCTACAAGACTACTCGAACCACCAGTATCCCTATTCTGTGGGGAACTTTCACCAAAAATAGCTGATCTACAAGCTCGACATGACAGAGACTTGGTGTAGGCTGAGAAATATTGCCCCAAATACAGTGCAACTCAGGTTTTTTATATTTATACTGTAAATAGTTAAACTGAAGTGATATTGATGAATTCCAAAGATCAAAGTAATCTGCGGCATCCATGAACTTGGGTCACTTTGAGGAATCCTGCCATAAAGGGCATCAGAGTTGTCAGTCAAATTGTGTTTTCAGACACACTCCCAGGAACTTGTAACTGTCAGCCTTTTCAACCACCGGTGGAACCCTCTTGCTTAACCAAAACCCTCCACTCGATGCCTTTCACTCGTCCCTAACCTTAACCTTCCCCAGGCTGCCAAGACCATTCTCTGCACCATGGGCGACCAGGCTTTCTGCTCCATTGCCGCCCACGCCTGTGGAATGCCCTCCCCCCGACCAATGGAGAGACCCACAATCTAACTATTCTTTTAACAAGTTCCCGGGATTCTCGGGTTGGGGCGGTAAACTGGAGACATGAGGAAAAACTCAGGACTCAAGCCTTGGCACTAAATGTTAATAAAGCTTTTTCTTACTGTAGGTCTTTTATTTTTGTATAATTTTTTTAATCAACTTTTGCCCCCAAGAAAGGGTCTTCTTGTTGCTGGGTGTTTTTTGTTTTTGTTGTTTTTGCCCTGCTTTTGTTACTTCTGTGTCTTTTTTTGTTTTTTAAAAAGTGTAGCACTTTGTGATTTCCAAAAATGTAAAGTGCATCGTAAATAAAATGTATCATTTATATTATTATTAACCCTCTAGCTATGTGATAATCCACAACCATCTCCTTGGTCTTGCTGGCATTGAGGAGTGGGGGAAAAAGTACTCACAGTCTTTACTCAAGTAAAAGTATCAATAGAGCAATGTAAATGTTACAAGTAGAAGACCGGTATTAAAAATGTACTTGAGTTAAAGTACAAAAGTATGTATCTGTATCAAAATATATGTACAGTACCAAAAAGATAATAATAAAAAGTACTCATGCTGTTTGTCCTGTTCACAAGTTTGCAAATGTATAAAATGCATAACAATATTGAGAAAATAGCAGATCTACAAGCTTGTAGATTGTATATTGGCTATTTTCAAAATGTAGATGGGGTTGAGGTGGTTAATGCATGTTTTGTACCGGTAATAATAATCACAATCTACAAATGACTATCAACTAAAGTTTTCAACCTAGGTCTGGATTTAGAAGGCATCTTTAGAATAGGCCTCAGGCCTACATTTTTAAATGGGTTTAAAGCTGGAGGCAGTTTCCCTCACTCCACTCCTTCAGCATGGTGTCGCTGCGCTCCCTCATGGTGTTACCTGTGGTTAGGGATGGGACCATAATCATTATCGTTTTTTTATTTTCTTGTGAAAATTCATGAAATTGTCGTCATTGTCGTACACTGGGATGAATTTGATTTTGTTGAGCTGCAAAATTCAGTCAAACCCCTCTATACTTGCATTTGGTACGCTCTTATAACGCAATTGATTTGCCCAAAAATGCTGATCTACAAGCTCACAACGTGTTGCAACGTTTGGTTTCCCCCAGAATAGGGATGCTGGGTGTTCAATTGCTTAACAAAAGTGGCATTTGAAGTTTTAAGCATATTTTGATTATCTCGATAACATTGTTAATCGCAATTATTTTTGCTACAATGATCGTGACATGTCATTTTCCTATCGTCCCATCCTTACCTGTGATGCAGCTGAAAAGTTTGTCCACGCCTTTCATCTCGTCCAGGCTGGACAGCTGCTAAGCACTTCTCATCGACAAGATCCTTCAGAAGCTCCAATACATCCAGAACAGCACTGTTGGTCCTGTTGAGAGTGGTGTAAATTAGAGTTCTCAAATTCTGCCCGAACCTGACTCGACATTTAGGGTAGGGTAGGGCCTAAAATGTATGCTAATTAGTCAGACCGGGTAGGGCCTTGATCGGTCTCAATGAAAAAAAGAAAATGTTGGTTTTTATTATTTTATTACTATTACTCTGTGATAGTTCTCAAATTCTGCCCAAACCCGACCATACCCGACCCGACGTTTTCAGGTTGGGTAGGGCCTAAAATGTATGCTATTGCTAACTAGTCGGGCCGGGCCCAGTTAGGGCCGGCCGGGCCATAATTTTCAGGCCCGTTGAGAACTCTAGTTTAAATACGAGCACATCACACGCATCCTCCAATCACTGCACTGGCTTGCCATTTCCTACCGGACAGAATACAAGATCTCCCTGTCAACCCATCAATGCATCCACAGTAATGCTCCCCCTTACCTTAAAGCAGTGGTTCTCAACATGATTTTGGGGGAAGTGGAAATGTAAGGACTTTTAAGACCTTTTTAATACAAAGAAAGTAGGGTACAAAAATACCATACAAACTGAGAAATAATGTAAGAAAGAGGCAAAACATTTGAAAATAATACCCATCTACAAGCTTGTAGATCTGCTATTTATCTATCTATGTGGAACCAAGTCAAGCTAAATGTAGTAGAGGACCTGGCTGTGTGTGTATAGCAACTAGGCTCAGTTTTACTACTTTACATTTACATTTGAAAATAGCAGATCAGCAAGCTCACAATGTGTCACATTGCGACACATCGTGAGCTTGATATTGAGAAAAAAAACTAGAAATATTTTCAATATTTTTGAAACATTTTAACAACACAAATCTTGTGTGGAGGTCACTGGCACCACATATTTTCAGATGGGGGTCTGTGACTGTGGACAACTATAAAGATTGAATTCTCTCAGAGTTTGGTTCTGTTTTGGAGCGTCAACTTGTGGCACAGACCACTGTAAAGAGTTGGAGCAATGTAGAAAGATAATCTCTTATATCTTTATGTTCTCTTGATGACACTTGCATTAGTGTTGCTTTCAGTGTGTCACAGCATTTAGGGTCAGAAATCCTGGACACACCTTTCTGCTTTTATGCAGCTCTTTCACATTCTGTGCTGGGAGGATCATCTGAGCACCATTCAGCATAGTTAGAATTTCACTAAGTACCAATGGGGTTCCCCCTAGGTTCCATGACACTCTTGTCTTCTATGTTGGACGGCTGAACTGCAGTAGTCTCTGTACTTGGAGTCAACAGACCAGCTCCTGAACCACAGATAGATTGTGCTAGAAAGGGAACACAGATTGATGCTCAACTCTCCTCATAAGTGGTGTGTTGTTCTCTCTCATAAGGGGCTCATTCTACTGTAAGGCCACAGTGATCTTGTAGTTGGGCATTGTACACTTCAGCCTCAGAGTGGCTCAACTTTTGATAGGCCAAGGTCAAAAAGTCCACGTAAAAATAATATTATTATAGCTGTCATCAGTCAGTACAGCTGCTCACACCTTCCCTCCAATATGAGGTCTGTGAGCTCTGTCACTGTCTGGTCATAAGACAACAGCATGGGCACGACGGCACGTGCACACATAGACATTATAGGGGGCTTGAGCCCTTGCCCTTTTATCAGTCTGTAAAAAGTGCCCTCAACAGACCATGGATGCAGTTTTTACAATGGTGAAAGAAATGCAAATGCCCTCTTTCCATGCCATGCCTGAAGGCATCATTCAAGAGTATTGACTTGTCCAAACTCTCCTGAATGCAGCATCTTATGCTGAAAGAATTGCCCTCTCTGTGTAGACTATTGACTTGATTATGCTTAGTTCACTATGACTGGTAACAAGCACCGGAAATAGCCGACCTAAAAGTTCACAGCGCGTCACAGTGTGCCGCACTCTGAGCTGAGCTTGGAGGTCGGCTATTTTCGATATTTTCTTTTATAAATGTCAGCCCCTGCCTCTGTGAACATAGTCTCATTCACAGGGAGAACATGACGAGACACACCAAATAAATGCCCTGCAGCCATAGTGTGTCCACACTTCATCCTAAACATGGTCAGACTAAACCAAACATAGTGTTCACACTTCACACTATACATGGCAGGCAACCAAATCACCCAATATGAGACATACTTCATTTTTTAAAGATGAAGTATGTCTCAGATGTCTCTTCTTTATCTTGATGTGAAGGAAACAGGTTCCCTCTTTGACTTCTCTTTTTCAACCAGGCTACGTATGAGGAACGCTGTTCTGAGGAAACCACAAGCTTCCTGTCAGCCTTAAAAACAACTGCTTTCAACAGCTTTGAATGCAACAGTGATTCGTTTAATTTAGTTTAGAATTTAAGATTTAGGAAAATCCAATGTTTTGCATAACACATTGTTCTTTCACACAGACACAGACACACACACATAAACATGTGTGTTGTTTGCTTCTTCTCTCCTCCACGCAGACACGTACGGTTTCGGTCTCACTCCCCACAGACTGGTTTTAACCAGTTTTCACATGCACACTCATGCAGCCACATGAACTCACATGAACTGTCTCACACATACACACGCATGCACGCACGCGCATGCACGCACGCACGCACGCACACACACACACACACACACACACACACACACACACACTGAGTCAGTATCAATGTGTTATTATCAGGTTGTCACATGTTACTGTATCATCCTCATCAGTCATTGACACAGCAACATCCTGGAGGTTAAGGCCCCTTTTTCACTGGGCCAGATAAAATATTTTTGATCTGTATCTTGCCATCCACTTGAATGGAGACAGATATGTGTTATCTGTTTATCTGGCCCAGTGGGAATGGGCCTTTAGACAGATTATTCCAGGGCCAGAAAGTCAATTTATTCATTTATTCTTAATAATTATTTTTTTGTATTTCATTTTTTCCATTTTCCCAAATAATTATTAGAAATAAATGAAAAAAGTTATCAAAAAAACACTGCCTGCTCACGTATTAGCAGGGTATTATGAGTCACCAGAAAAAAATAATGGGTGTTTTTAATGAATCTATCATGGTTAAAATGAAGTTTGAAGTTACAATGGGTGTGTATGTGGAGAGAGGGCCTTCCACTGCTCCCTGTTGAAAGTGGAATATCCCTTTAACCACTAAAACCCTAATCTGAGTTCCCAGAAGTTATTTTTTTCGCCACTAGGGGGGTGAGAAGAACTTCTGGGCTGAAAACATATCTCTGGGCAGGAAGTCAGCCCAGCTCAGAACCTGACTATGGGTAACTGGAGGCAAAGATGGTGCCCTGTCTAAAAATAAAATGCAGTGGCAATGCCCATGCAGCCCACATATCTACAAGACTACTCGAACCACCAGTATCCCTATTCTGTGGGGAACTTTCACCAAAAATAGCTGATCTACAAGCTCGACATGACAGAGACTTGGTGTAGGCTGAGAAATATTGCCCCAAATACAGTGCAACTCAGGTCTTTTATATTTATACTGTAAATAGTTAAACTGAAGTGATATTGATGAATTCCAAAGATCAAAGTAATCTGCGGCATCCATGAACTTGGGTCACTTTGAGGAATCCTGCCATAAAGGGCATCAGAGTTGTCAGTCAAATTGTGTTTTCAGACACACTCCCAGGAACTTGTAACTGTCAGCCTTTTCAACCACCGGTGGAACCCTCTTGCTTAACCAAAACCCTCCACTCGATGCCTTTCACTCGTCCCTAACCTTAACCTTCCCCAGGCTGCCAAGACCATTCTCTGCACCATGGGCGACCAGGCTTTCTGCTCCATTGCCGCCCACGCCTGTGGAATGCCCTCCCCCCGACCAATGGAGAGACCCACAATCTAACTATTCTTTTAACAAGTTCCCGGGATTCTCGGGTTGGGGCGGTAAACTGGAGACATGAGGAAAAACTCAGGACTCAAGCCTTGGCACTAAATGTTAATAAAGCTTTTTCTTACTGTAGGTCTTTTATTTTTGTATAATTTTTTTAATCAACTTTTGCCCCCAAGAAAGGGTCTTCTTGTTGCTGGGTGTTTTTTGTTTTTGTTGTTTTTTCCCTGCTTTTGTTACTTCTGTGTCTTTTTTTGTTTTTTAAAAAGTGTAGCACTTTGTGATTTCCAAAAATGTAAAGTGCATCGTAAATAAAATGTATCATTTATATTATTATTAACCCTCTGCTATGTGATAATCCACAACCATCTCCTTGGTCTTGCTGGCATTGAGGAGTGGGGGGAAAAGTACTCACAGTCTTTACTCAAGTAAAAGTATCAATAGAGCAATGTAAATGTTACAAGTAGAAGACCGGTATTAAAAATGTACTTGAGTTAAAGTACAAAAGTATGTATCTGTATCAAAATATATGTACAGTACCAAAAAGATAATAATAAAAAGTACTCATGCTGTTTGTCCTGTTCACAAGTTTGCAAATGTATAAAATGCATAACAATATTGAGAAAATAGCAGATCTACAAGCTTGTAGATTGTATATTGGCTATTTTCAAAATGTAGATGGGGTTGGAGTGGTTAATGCATGTTTTGTACCGGTAATAATAATCACAATCTACAAATGACTATCAACTAAAGTTTTCAACCTAGGTCTGGATTTAGAAGGCATCTTTAGAATAGGCCTCAGGCCTACATTTTTAAATGGGTTTAAAGCTGGAGGCAGTTTCCCTCACTCCACTCCTTCAGCATGGTGTCGCTGCGCTCCCTCATGGTGTTACCTGTGGTTAGGGATGGGACCATAATCATTATCGTTTTTTTATTTTCTTGTGAAAATTCATGAAATTGTCGTCATTGTCGTACACTGGGATGAATTTGATTTTGTTGAGCTGCAAAATTCAGTCAAACCCCTCTATACTTGCATTTGGTACGCTCTTATAACGCAATTGATTTGCCCAAAAATGCTGATCTACAAGCTCACAACGTGTTGCAACGTTTGGTTTCCCCCAGAATAGGGATGCTGGGTGTTCAATTGCTTAACAAAAGTGGCATTTGAAGTTTTAAGCATATTTTGATTATCTCGATAACATTGTTAATCGCAATTATTTTTGCTACAATGATCGTGACATGTCATTTTCCTATCGTCCCATCCTTACCTGTGATGCAGCTGAAAAGTTTGTCCACGCCTTTCATCTCGTCCAGGCTGGACAGCTGCTACGCACTTCTCATCGACAAGAGCCTTCAGAAGCTCCAATACATCCAGAACAGCACTGTTGGTCCTGTTGAGAGTGGTGTAAATTAGAGTTCTCAAATTCTGCCCGAACCTGACTCGACATTTAGGGTAGGGTAGGGCCTAAAATGTATGCTAATTAGTCAGACCGGGTAGGGCCTTGATCGGTCTCAATGAAAAAAAGAAAATGTTGGTTTTTATTATTTTATTACTATTACTCTGTGATAGTTCTCAAATTCTGCCCAAACCCGACCATACCCGACCCGACGTTTTCAGGTTGGGTAGGGCCTAAAATGTATGCTATTGCTAACTAGTCGGCCGGGCCCAGTTAGGGCCGGCCGGGCCATAATTTTCAGGCCCGTTGAGAACTCTAGTTTAAATACGAGCACATCACACGCATCCTCCAATCACTGCACTGGCTTGCCATTTCCTACCGGACAGAATACAAGATCTCCCTGTCAACCCATCAATGCATCCACAGTAATGCTCCCCCCTTACCTTAAAGCAGTGGTTCTCAACATGATTTTGGGGGAAGTGGAAATGTAAGGACTTTTAAGACCTTTTTAATACAAAGAAAGTAGGGTACAAAAATACCATACAAACTGAGAAATAATGTAAGAAAGAGGCAAAACATTTGAAAATAATACCCATCTACAAGCTTGTAGATCTGCTATTTATCTATCTATGTGGAACCAAGTCAAACTAAATGTAGTAGAGGACCTGGCTGTGTGTGTATAGCAACTAGGCTCAGTTTTACTACTTTACATTTACATTTGAAAATAGCAGATCAGCAAGCTCACAATGTGTCACATTGCGACACATCGTGAGCTTGATATTGAGAAAAAAAACTAGAAATATTTTCAATATTTTTGAAACATTTTAACAACACAAATCTTGTGTGGAGGTCACTGGCACCACATATTTTCAGATGGGGGTCTGTGACTGTGGACAACTATAAAGATTGAATTCTCTCAGAGTTTGGTTCTGTTTTGGAGCGTCAACTTGTGGCACAGACCACTGTAAAGAGTTGGAGCAATGTAGAAAGATAATCTCTTATATCTTTATGTTCTCTTGATGACACTTGCATTAGTGTTGCTTTCAGTGTGTCACAGCATTTAGGGTCAGAAATCCTGGACACACCTTTCTGCTTTTATGCAGCTCTTTCACATTCTGTGCTGGGAGGATCATCTGAGCACCATTCAGCATAGTTAGAATTTCAGTAAGTACCAATGGGGTTCCCCCTAGGTTCCATGACACTCTTGTCTTCTATGTTGGACGGCTGAACTGCAGTAGTCTCTGTACTTGGAGTCAACAGACCAGCTCCTGAACCACAGATAGATTGTGCTAGAAAGGGAACACAGATTGATGCTCAACTCTCCTCATAAGTGGTGTGTTGTTCTCTCTCATAAGGGGCTCATTCTACTGTAAGGCCACAGTGATCTTGTAGTTGGGCATTGTACACTTCAGCCTCAGAGTGGCTCAACTTTTGATAGGCCAAGGTCAAAAAGTCCACGTAAAAATAATATTATTATAGCTGTCATCAGTCAGTACAGCTGCTCACACCTTCCCTCCAATATGAGGTCTGTGAGCTCTGTCACTGTCTGGTCATAAGACAACAGCATGGGCACGTGCACACATAGACATTACAGGGGGCTTGAGCCCTTGCCCTTTTATCAGTCTGTAAAAAGTGCCCTCAACAGACCATGGATGCAGTTTTTACAATGGTGAAAGAAATGCAAATGCCCTCTTTCCATGCCATGCCTGAAGGCATCATTCAAGAGTATTGACTTGTCCAAACTCTCCTGAATGCAGCATCTTATGCTGAAAGAATTGCCCTCTCTGTGTAGACTATTGACTTGATTATGCTTAGTTCAGTATGACTGGTAACAAGCACCGGAAATAGCCGACCTAAAAGTTCACAGCGCGTCACAGTGTGCCGCACTGTGAGCTGAGCTTGGAGGTCGGCTATTTTCGATATTTTCTTTTATAAATGTCAGCCCCTGCCTCTGTGAACATAGTCTCATTCACAGGGAGAACATGACGAGACACACCAAATAAATGCCCTGCAGCCATAGTGTGTCCACACTTCATCCTAAACATGGTCAGACTAAACCAAACATAGTGTTCACACTTCACACTATACATGGCAGGCAACCAAATCACCCAATATGAGACATACTTCATTTTTTAAAGATGAAGTATGTCTCAGATGTCTCATCTTTATCTTGATGTGAAGGAAACAGGTTCCCTCTTTGACTTCTCTTTTTCACCCAGGCTACGTATGAGGAACGCTGTTCTGAGGAAACCACAAGCTTCCTGTCAGCCTTAAAAACAACTGCTTTCAACAGCTTTGAATGCAACAGTGATTCGTTTAATTTAATTTAGAATTTAAGATTTAGGAAAATCCAATGTTTTGCATAACACATTGTTCTTTCACACAGACACAGACACACACACATAAACATGTGTGTTGTTTGCTTCTTCTCTCCTCCACGCAGACACGTACGGTTTCGGTCTCACTCCCCACAGACTGGTTTTAACCAGTTTTCACATGCACACTCATGCAGCCACATGAACTCACATGAACTGTCTCACACATACGCACGCATGCACGCACGCGCATGCACGCACGCACACACACACACACACACACACACACACACACACACACACACACACACACACACACACACACACACACACACACTGAGTCAGTATCAATGTGTTATTATCAGGTTGTCACATGTTACTGTATCATCCTCATCAGTCATTGACACAGCAACATCCTGGAGGTTAAGGCCCCTTTTTCACTGGGCCAGATAAAATATTTTTGATCTGTATCTTGCCATCCACTTGAATGGAGACAGATATTTGTTATCTGTTTATCTGGCCCAGTGGGAATGGGCCTTTAGACTGATTATTCCAGGGCCAGAAAGTCAATTTAATGTGTTATGTTTGTGTTGCTTATCCTCTTTCTCTGTGTCTGTGTCGTGCTACTGTGCACTGAGGAGAAAACACCCATCGAAAACACACACAAGAATGTTTTTCCCCCTCCACACAGTGACGTCAACATATAGAACAGAAGTGTTTCGTAACACCAGGCTGCAAGTCAACACATGCTGGTGAGCCACTATTACTGCTGGTTGGCAGTCAATGTGTTCTAGGCTATAAGCTACACTATCATTGTACAGTCAATGTGTTCTAGGCTATAAGCTACACTATCATTGTACAGTCAATGTGTTCTAGGCTATAGCTACACTATCATTGTACAGTCAATGTGTTCTAGGCTATAGCTACACTATCATTGTACAGTCAATGTGTTCTAGGCTATAAGCTACACTATCATTGTACAGTCAATGTGTTCTAGGCTATAAGTGTGTGTGTGTGTGTGTGTGTGTGTGTGTGTGTGTGTGTGTGTGTGTGTGTGTGTGTGTGTGTGTGTGTGTGTGCGTGCGTGCGTGCGTGCGTGCGTGCGTGCGTGCGTGCGTGTGTGTGTGTGTGTGTGTGTGTGTGTGTGAGCTGCACAACATGCTATCACTATGAGGGTGAGACGCCATGTGTTGTGACATATAGTAAACTGTCTGTGTTGAGCTATGCTGTATTCACATAACAATGTGGAAAACAGGCTTAAAAAGGACCGTTAACCACAGGAAGCAGCTGCACTGCAGAGCTCTGACTCACTGTAACTGTAGAAAATGTTCTGTTTAAACTACTCTGCTCAGTTGAAATGTCCATGTCTGTATCATGACTATTATAAAATACTCACTGCTTAGCTTGAAAGTTACAATGCAATGGATGTTTATTCTATTCTTATTTAATGACTGCTGGATCATTAATGGTAAGCAAATCATTCCTTTTGTTATTTACAGGATTACTCTGAATAACACAGATTTTCTCTAAAAGATATTCAGGCCTATGCATAATAAGAGGCTTAAGACGACTACAACCATCCTGCAAATGTCCTTACTTAGGAATTAGGCCTATATGTAACTTTAAGACTATTTTATATATATATATATATATATATATATATATATATATATATATATATATATATATATATACATACACACAAACACTTATGTGTGTATATGTTTATGCATTAGAGTGAGTGTTTTTCACTAGCAGTGAGACGCTGCTTCATTGTTCTGTGAGTGTATTTTGTGAGCAGTTGGCCCGTCACACTCCCTCCAAAATACTGCCCACGGTCACGGTGCCCACCCAATCAAAATTAATAAATGTTACAGATATTTTTGTGGTATTTTTTCTATAAAATATATTTTTTCCCCAATTTTGGTTGGGTATGCAGGATCCCAAAGCAGATTTGAGGAGAGCCCATTCATTCATTCACCTGTATTCAGGGGTCCAGTATTATGCAGGCTGTAATTGATTTGATAGGCAAATAAATGTCACTGCATGTCAAATATTTTGTCCCATGCAGTCTGCATTTTTAGACTTTGGAAACACATGTAGCCTAAGCCTATTTAACATTTAGCAGTCACAATGTTCTCTAACTCTCTGACTGCAGAGTGAGCAGAGTGAGTAGCACAAGAAGAAGGGGGATTTGTTTTCTACTCCATAGAATCAGTGCTAGTGATGGCATGGTTGGCTACAGCTGAGTCCAGCATATAGTTGGGAGAACCCTGTGCTGTGGGGAAACCCTCCATTAGGGATTCAGGCAGGGATTCCCCTGCTGATGATGACGTCGCGTTGATAGAGTTGGTGACGTCAGGATTGTCCACAGCTGTCCAGCAGCAGTAGGATAGACAGAGAGGAGAAAGATGTAGGCTGGTGGTGGTAACTCTATGGGTGGAACCGTGGAAGTCTCTGAGGAGGTGGATTACAACCTGATTACAACCCGGGACCATGGAGGACATGAACCGAGGAACAGAGCTGTTGTGTCTGCTAACAACACAACACAGCAGCATTATGCTCTACGGTAGCAGCAGATGTTAGCCTCCCATTAGCCACAGTTAGCTTTAAGTTGAGGCTCATGTAAACAACTTTGTGGTAACTTTGTAAAGGATTGCACCTTAGCACTTCTTTACCTATAGGCTATGTGTGTATTGGTAACTTTTTAGAATGAATAACTTAGCCTATTAGATGAATTGCACGATGAATCGATGATTTCTTTATGTTGTTTATGCTGTTTTTAGTTTTTGGTCCTTTTATTGTTTCATAGACAGGCTTGATGTTTTATGTTGCACTGCAAGTGACAGAGGAAAATATATTTTATTTTCTGTTCATAAGTAAGTAGGCCTACATGGAGAAAGTGATTATTGACAAGCCACTGGAGTGAATAAGAAGTTGGCCACTGGGATGGGTAAGTACTAAGTAGCTAGGGTTAAAGGGATAGTTCACCCCCAAAATGACTTTTTTTTTCTATCTGTTACTCACTCAATGGCCATGGAGACTTGAATTCATGGATAATTCTTAGGTTTTGCCGTTGCCTGGTTCCAGACCATAGACCTCACCTCGCCCACTCTCAGAGTGGACTGTTTCTCTGGTCTGGAGATGACATGAATCGGCCGTGAGCGCGGGGGGTGGGTCTAACGAATATCCAATCCGCGCAGCAGTTGAAACGATTCAAACGAAGTTCACACACACAGGCAGGCTGAGGAAGGCACGCGCGCGTGTGCGCTGATTTCATCACGGTGGGACTACACCAAGCCGTTTCGCGCGCGTCAGTGCGTATGCGTGCGTATGCGGGGCGCGCGCGCGTATGCGCGTTTTGGATAGAGCCAATGTATATCCATTCAGCCGGCTACACCAGGCGTACGGATAGCGCGAACCACGGATACGCATTCCCTAAAAATAGGATCGGTTCTATTTTTTAAGCACGCCTATGCGTTTTGTACACAGACTATCTGGTCTTCCTCACATATACTCCCTCCTTGGTGTAGCCTGGAGCATTTACGCATACGCGAGCGTCTGCACGGACAGTACGCGCGTATGTGCACATTTTTTGGTGTAGTCCGACCGGGGACTACACCAAAAAATGTGCACATACGCGCGTACTGTCCGTGAAGAGGCTCGCGTATGCGTAAACGCTCCAGGCTACACCAAGGAGGGAGTATATGTGAGGAAGACCAGATAGTCTGTGTACAAAACGCATAGGCGTGCTTAAAAAATAGAACCGATCCTATTTTTAGGGAATGCGTATCCGTGGTTCGCGCTATCCGTACGCCTGGTGTAGCCAGCTGAATTGATATATATTGGATCTATCCAAAACGCGCATACGCGCGCGCGCCCCGCATACGCACGCATACGCACTGACGCGCGCGAAACGGCTTGGTGTAGTCCCACCGTTAAGCTGTTACGGCCGGACTACACCAAGCCGTTTTGCGCGCGTCAGTGCGTATGCGCGTTTTGGATAGATCCAATGTATATCTATTTAGCCGGCTACACCAGGCGTACAGATAGCGCGAACCACGGATACGCATTCCCTAAAAATAGGATCGGTTCTATTTTTTAAGCACGCGTATGCGTTTTGTACCCAGACTATCTGGTCTTCCTCGCATATACTCCCTCCTTGGTGTAGCCTGGAGCGTTTACGCATACGCGAGCGTCTTCACGGACAGTACGCGCGTATGTGCGCATTTTTTGGTGTAGTCCGGCCGTAATGGCTGCGTTTCCCAAAGCGCAGGTCGTACGAGGCCCTTCCCAATGAGCACACCGTCTAAAAGTGGTCTAATAGACGTATAGATTTGAACGTTTTTTAGTTGTCTAAACTTAGACTAGACGACTAATAGACTTCTAATAGTCGTCTAAATATAGACCGTCTACATTTAGACGACTATTAGAAGTCTATTAGTCGTCTAGTGAGTCTAAGTTTAGACAACTAAAAAACAAATCAGAGAAGGTTTGAATGGAAAAGTCCCGGAAAAGACGCGTTGTGATTGGCCAGTAGTGTTTTTGAGTGGCAGCCTGCCCTCGACACTTCCTCTTTTGTGCCCACCAAGTTGGACAGGTCGCTCCAATCAACTGCAGCGGGTGGGCGAGGTATCTAGCTTTTTATATCTGTGGTAAGCGCCCCTCTCAAAACAGCCTAAGCATGCCCTTGGGCTGGCCAGAGCCTTGTATTAGAGAGTTCTGCAAACTCTGGCCCCATGTGAACGGATATGATGCAACTCTCCCTGAAACTCTCCTTGAATGGCTCTGGGCTTCGATTGATAGGACGTCAGCAGCTGCGCTCCCAAATGAATTTCACCTGTTGATTTGTGTGATTGTACTCGGCCCATCAATAAAACATACAACGCTGAAAATTAACAAACTTTTAGCGCTGTTGGTAGCAGCTAAACTGACTGTACAAACCCCTTGTTTTAATTTGAAACTACATGCAAAGCTTTAAGCGCTGTTGCCTGTTGTATAGGCTTATAACTGACTGCACAAACTGCCCGCCTTAAATATTTATTTTTGTATTTTATAGACTACGCCTACTATGACAGTATTGTAGACTAGAGTGTTGGTTCTCAAAATGAGACTCAGGGACTCTTTGTATCGTTTATATGGATCTACTGAAACGGGAGTCGAACCCGAGGCTCTCAGTGGTTAGTCCAACTCACAACCCGTCTTGCTAATAAGCCTGTGTTCAGCTACTAAGGCTGTTGTCCACCCTGTCTTGGCTGTAATAATTATAGGGCTACAATTAGTTATATGAACCAATGGACCCTCATCATCCTAGCCTGATTTCAGACTCAGCGCTGTCCAGTCCGCTCAGAGTGGGCTGAAGCCAGGCGATCATCATCCTACACTCTGAAAATGTGAGTTGCATTTTGGAACCATTTGGTTCCTAACTTCAAACGTCCAAACTAAAATATAACAGCCCTGCCTCTTTAGCTCAGTGTTGTGTTAAAACGAGGGGCTAACGAGGCAGGGCTGTTATATTTTAGTTTGGAAGTTTGCAAGTTAGGAACCAACGAGAGTTAGCCTACATTTGTAGGCTAACTACATTTGTAGGCTAACTCTCAGAGTGTAGGATGATGAGTGCCTGGCTCCAAGCTACTGTCTGAGTGGACTGGTTCTCGCTGAGTCGTGTTGGCACGAGGGGTTGTGCGATGGACTGGTGAGGACAGGGAACCCCCACTGGTCCACGGACCCACTTAACAAATGAGGCAGCTTATAAGCTTGTTCTTTTTTATGCAAGTGTGTGTTGTGGTGCGCTATTTCTCAGTAGCCTATTTATCAAAGCAAGCGACACGCATAACATAAAACATATAGTTCACCTTTGTATTTTTATTTATTTCTTATATAAATATAAATATATAGTTCACTTGTTTATGTTGTATAGCAGGTGTGTAGAATAATCTACTCTACCACAAGACTTAGATAGCTTTTTTTAAATATACTTTCATAAATACTTAGTTATATATGTGCTCAGTTTTCTAGAAGGGTGCTTACGGGTGCCCCAGGCGCAACCTTAAAAAATCCATCGTAAGACAGGTCTGCAGCACCCGTGGGAAACTTGCGGGAAAGGTGTTTGCTTCTAAAATCCTTGTTACGATGGCCATTCGTAAGGTGTGCTTTCAACCGTCATCACAGCCATTTGGTTCCATTGTACACTCTCGACCGGTTTCCTGAAAGCCCTCGTTACTCTTGATTGACAGGTGCCTGCACAGGCTACGAAGGCGTTCTTGAAACGTTTTTGGTCTCTGCGACCATGCCTGAGCTTACGAGCACTCAAAATCGCTTTGGGAAATGGTGCCATTGTTGATTACATGTTTCTGGTCGCAGTTCTGTGTGGAAGCAGTCACTGGCACAGACAGAGACACACGCTGCGACCGTGCGTCACGATCACTTGTGCGCGGTCGCAAAAAAGTCAGTCCCCCGTAAATCGCTCAGAATAGGGCACAGTTTCAGACTAAAGCGTGAGACGAGTCTGAAATCAAGCTAGTTTTGCTGCATTCCTAAACCAATAATTTGAGGAGACTCTTTGTGGAACAAAGCAGGCTTTTTGTGTCTCCATAAGGAACAAATCAGGCTCTTTGTGTCTCCATAGGGAACAAAGCAGGCTCTTTGTGTCTCCATAGGGAACAAAGCAGGCTCTTTGTGTCCCCATAGGGAACAAAGCAGGCTCTTTGTGTCTCCATCTCCATAGGGAACAAAGCAGGCTCTTTGTACACTCAGGTTGGACAAAGTTTTATTATTCAGTTTTTCAACTGATTCTGACAGGAAATTAGGTCTACTAGCCAGGATAAAAAAATCTACCATGATCTGCTCACTGCAAATACCCACAGTGGCCAAATCAAGTTGGGCTCCCATCGACTTTCTATACAGGAGGAAAATACCCCGAAAAAAAGATCTGCTTTAAGGAGGATGTGAGGGGTCTAACTAGGGGTTTGACAAGATGCTGAATCCATTGCAAGCATTTGTTTTGCACAAAAAACATTCCTTGGGCTAACAATGGCCCCAGAAAATGATGGTTTAGTGATAAAGTGATGAGTCATCACCTTTCCACAGTTTTGTGGGCGTTTTATGGGGCCAATGAATGTTTTTGTGCAAAACAAATGCTTGCAATGGATTCAGCATCATGACAAACCCCTAGTTAGACCCCTCACATCCTACTTAAAGCAGATTTTCTTCTGGGTATTTTCCTCCTGTATAGAAAGTCGATGGGAGCCCAACTTGATTTGGCCACTGTGGGTATTTGCAGTGAGCAGATCATGGTAGATTTATTATCCTGGCTAGTAGACCTAAATTCCTGTCAGAATCAGTTGAAAAACTAAATAATAAAATTTTGTCAACCTCAGCCTTATTTTTACTGGACTAAATGCCTCAGACTTGGAGTCAGATAATAGTCCTCTATTTTCATATCCCTTTGAAAGTTACAAAACGTGCATTTATTTATCACACGTTTTCTTCATTTTCTGCCAGAAAAGTGACCAGTTATAGACAAAATATGTCAAAGTGTCTGAAAAGCCACGTTACACTGATGTGATTATATTGACCATTCCATTTTAAATGTGTCTCCAACTGTAGTCAAAAAGGGGATCTCTGATAATAAATTCAAGAAAAACACCTGCACACTGTCAAGAACTTGCAAAAAATAAATCTTTGGTCATTTAGGCGGCATTCACACAGGCACGTTTTATTACGATTAAAACGAATCCTATAACGCAGAGGCGTAGCCATGGGTGGGCCTGACTAGGCCTAGGCCCACCCATTTCGTTTTTGTGCCCACCCAAAAAAAAAAAAAAAAAAATTATATATATTTTTTATTTTTTTTATTTTATTACATATATTATATTTTTTTATAGCACATTAAGTCATTTTGATGATAGTCGCATCCTTACAACAACTAAAATAACATAACATCATCATGTGGACGCTAGTGATATACAGTATAATATAATGTGCAACAAGCGTCCTTCCCTGCTCGCAGCCAAGCATGTCTAGACTAGTGTGTCATGTAATTCTAATTTAGTCCATTTACTTCCTGTAAGTAGTCGACTTAAAAATAAAACCAATTGCTTATATATCATCATATTACGGCAGGGTCTTATTTTGAAATCCACCGTTACAGGAAATGCTTAAGCGTGTTGGGCTACTTGTCAAGAGTTGTTGCAGCCTGCACAATGTATACAGGATTCACGTGGATTACTGCCACAAGCTTTTTGACTAATCTAAAGTTCATATTCATGATATGAAAACCATGCTCCTGGGACTTAAAACAATACACAGCGTTTGAAAGCAGCAATAGGTGAGTGAGACTGGTTAATTACGTTCTGCTGGCTTGGCTGTTTTTGTTGTGGGAGAGGGAGAAGCGTCAGAGCTCTGATAAAAAGTTGACGGTGCAATTAAACATTTCGGTCTTTTCTCTTCATAGTTGTTTATTTTGTCTTGCACCAGTGACTAGGCTACTGGGTCAGTCTGCAATATCTCTCTGTGATACATTAGCGTTGTGCTCCGTGTGTATAGTCTTATACTAACAGGAGTGTTGTCAATTAAAATAAGCATCTCATGCCGTCATGTTACCGGCTTCTTCTCTAATATGCCATTCTGTTTTTGCACGGCTGGAATGACCCGCACATCACTAGTGGACTCCACGCATGAATTGATTATTTAATCATGCAAACCCGACCCAAATCGCACCAGAAGACCCGATCCGACCCGAAAAACATGGATTTTTTTTCGCGCGCTGCGCTATCGCGCGGCGCGCACCCAGGCCCACCCAGTTGGGCTCAGGCCCAGTCGCCGGTTTGATTCTGTCTACGCCACTGCTATAACGTATTGTTGGAAAATACACAACGGTTGGGCATGTGTGAAGACGCATCCGTATTCTTTTTCGAATAAAAGAAACGAATGCAAATCCACAAAAAAACGGTGGTTTCGATGCGCTACCGCAAACGCTTCCCTGTTGGTGTGAATCCATCCGTCTCAAATACAGGCAATATATAGAGCCATGTGCGGGTTAAATCCATATAGTTATTTATAAAAGGTTAAATCCCCCTCCAGACCGTCTGCTCTCATTAGATTTCTGACCATTCTGGCCGCCTCCTCCCCTCATTGATATCATTTCTGATCACCGCTCCCTCGATCGCACATAGTGTATTATTTGTGAGGAGTTGCTCACAGTTAGATGAAAGGAAAGTGCCACTGGAGTCACTTGTATATCATATAATATAATATAGGCCGATGTGTGGGTCTCTCGCCCTCGCTCGCGCTCTTGCTCTCTGTGCAATCATGTCCAAATGGAGACGCTTTACGCACGCCGCGGAGCGCAGAGAAGGAGCCAGCGGAGGGCAAGACGATCGAGGGGCAGAGAGAGAGAGAGAGAGAGAGAGAGCGAGAGAGAGAGAGAGAGAGAGAGAGAGAGAGAGAGAGAGAGAGACGTTGACGTTGTCCTCTTCGTAGATATTCATATCTTGCTAAAAAAAAGTAGGCCTATTTGCTGTCTGGTTTATTGCTGGTAGATTTTGCGAGTCCCTCCCGCCGCCGCATGGTTTTTTGATCGCCCGTTTACGACCGTCGACCGCAGATAAATATTTGCGGGGGTCCTGCGGTTACATTGTGAGTTGAACTTGAAGAATTATTAAACACAGGGAGATGGAGCAGGCATTATGCAGCTTGGATACATGTCCCGTGGACAGACGTGGACTCAGCGATTCCTTGTTTCGGATGACAATGTGTGTGAGTGCAAACGTATCAATTAAATATGCAAGAATGTGGCAACTTCACCCCTCCCATTCGCACGACTAAGCCGAATTATATTATGAGAATGTGGCCCTAGACCTAGGCTGTTGTGTGTTGTTGAAAGATTATTCTCCATGGTGGGAAGTGATTGTAATGGCTCACCTGCACCCTCTACAGTCTACAGATGGTCAATATATATATTGCCACCATAGACCATTGATTACATTATAAACAAACTGTTCATTTATTTATCTGCCCCTATCATGCATCATTACTATATAAGTATTTCTAATAGAAGCCTATACCATAATGAATAATAGATGATGATGATGAGAGAGTTTAGAAACAACTCTGTATTAAACAGCAGTGTTGAGTGAGGTCTAAGTTAATCGTGTGACCATGATGTCTGTTCTGTGTTTTAATAGCTGGTTTATACTCTATGACAGCTTGGGGTCTTCAACGTTTTCAGGCCAAGGACCCCGTTACTGAAAGAGAGATGAAGCAGGGACCCCCCGAGCAGATGCTCTTAATCCAGAGCGATTTACAATAAGCAAGGTAATACAACATTTTATACAATTGTGTTGCAGATTAAAAATATTCATAGATTTCTTAGACAGCTTAGACTTGTTTGACAGCACTGTCAGTGTATGTTGGATTAATGTGTATTTTCACACTTTAACCACTTGAACTGTCAATACTTCCTACACCAAAACCCCTTGCTATTTTTGGCTAATATTCTAATCAGATTAGGGATGATAGGGTTCAAGTTGTTAATGTAAACTAACATGATCCTATCACACAAAGATTTGGCGGCCCCTCCTGTAGTAACTCTGAGGATCCCCTAGGGGTCCCGGAGTTCGAATCCCGTGAGAGGCTAACGTTAATGTATGTATTGATTTATGTATTGATTCATTGATGTGTTGATTTTGACCCTTTACATGGTCTGAATAGTTACCCTACGTGACACATGTTTACTCAGACTACAATGGTGAAGAGTTGCATTTATAAAACATATTAATGTATTGTTGAGACTGAGAGCTCCAAGAAGCTCCAGATGATTGTAAATTAGTAAGGGAAAGTTAGCCGAGTGTTAGACCAATCTGGGAACTAAATCTAAATCAATATCTTTCTTCACAAATGTGTTCATAAAGGTGTCTACTATCACCTCTGAACTTTCTCAATCACAACTCCCTTGGGGAACTTTGTGGTAGCCAATCAAAGTTGTGGGTATCCCGAGGGCCTGGGATTAAAGGGGGAAAAATAAAGAATTGCCAATATGAGCGTATGAGGTGTGTAATTAGGGTATTTTGGGGCTGCCATAAAATAGGCCACACCTACCTTTGTGTGTCCACGAGACATATAATATTGGGGAAAAAAATGGTTGGAGTAGGGTTTGAATTCATGAAAACTATTCAAGATCAGGCGGGTAAGCGGCTAAGCGCACATCATGACACACATATAACATGATGCAAACTGACAAGGAACACTCAAAAGGGTTTAAAACATAGGGACTAACAGGACACAGGTGAACTCGAATGACTGGCTAAGCCTTAGCCAATTAGGCCTATTGTATGGCTAAGGAGTCATTTAAACTGAAAACTAATGGTTGGAATGGATTCAGCTCATATTGGCCATTTTTTCATTTTATCCCCTTTAATCCCAGGCTCAGGGCATCCCGATACCCCCAACTTTGATTGGCTCCCACAAAGTTTCCGAAGGGAGTTGTGATTGAGAAATATAGAGAGAGACATGAACACATTTGTGAAGAAAGATATTGATTTAGATTTAGTTCCCAGATTGGTCTAACACTCGGCTAACTTTACCTTACTAAATGTTGGGGTTCCTCCACCACCTCCTCCTGCTGTACTGGCCAACCTTATGCATAGATTTATGTGTAGGACAGCTGAGTCTGTTAATGACTTCATTGCTGTCATAACTAACCCTATACGTCAGGGGTCTTCAACAGGGGGTCCGGGTCCCCTAGGGGGTCCTCAGAGTTACTACAGGCTGGGTGGCTCTACAGAGCGTTGCAATATGTACGGGGCTTGACAGTTCAAGTGCTTAAATGTCAGAAAATACACATTAATCCAACGTGCTGTCAAACAAGTTGCTGTCGTAAGAAATCTATGAACATTTTTAATCTGCAACACAATTGTATACAAAATATATTGGGGGTCCCTGCTTCATTTCTCTCTCAGCTAAGGGGTCTTTGGCTTGAAAATGACCCCTGTTATACGTAGTTCTGTGAGAGTGTCCTCTTGTCAGTGGAACCACTGGTGTACCTGTCTGTACTGTATGTTCATAACTGAACATGATGGAAGTCTGTTTATTGTATTTACTCTTATATTTATTACATGTTTTATTGTGATATGGATGTCCCTTCACAGGAAGAAGAGGTTGTCTTCCTGTTTGTCAACAACGTAGAAGGAAGTTCCACAACTCAACGTGACGTCCTTCTGCACCACGTCTCTCTTCATCCAATCAACAATCACTACGTATGTTGGCATTGAGATCTGAAATAAAATAACATCTAGGTGTACAACATCTGTAGTTACTATGACGACGGCTGAAGTGGTCTCCACTTGATCAGGTCTGGTCATAAACTTGAACACTGGAATGAGTGCAGGACTGAATGCATCAAAACCTCCTTCTTTGGGAAGCACAAATGTATGGGGCACACAATCAGCAGGTGTTGTGATTAATTACCACACGCCAGTCTCAAAGCACCTGTCCATCGTGTGCTTCACGTTTGTGCTTCCAAAACACACTATAAGAAGTTTTCATATGTTCAGTCTATAGCAGTCATTTCATACCATATGTTCAGTCCAGCAGTCATTTCAGCCCCTTGCTCCGTCACTGACAGAGAATGTTGTCAGTGTTCAGCTTGTGGAAAAGTGGAGATATTTTACTAAACAAACTCCACGTCTTAGGAATTAATTCACCCTTTGTCAGCCTTCTGATTGGTCCCTGACTGACCAACCAGCAGGCTCTTTCTGCCTGGTTCCACTTTTTTATGTAGAATTTGCTAAAACATAATTATTTGGAGAAATACAAACATTTAAAAACATGCCCTGTCACTATACTGCACCTGAGAGGCTCCTTTTACTGAAACCAAGTTTAAAATGAGAATTGAAAACATAGAATAATAATAAAAAGCAACTGAATTTCAATGGTAGTGGATGGAGAGAAAGGAGTCAGACTTTTGTCCCACCAAGACACAGCAACCAATGGGTGCAAAGAGGGGCGAGACAGCAGGTGGGACTTGACAAAGGGTGAATTATTGGGTGAGTGCACACGCATAGCAGAGAACTTTGTTGCCACAGGGATCAGTCTGCTAACTGTACGCGGATAGGACAGATCTATGCTATGTATTTGTAATATTACACAGTGTTACATGTGAGATCACAGACTGTTTATATTAATATGAAGCTCCTGCTGTTTGTTACATTGTTGTTGCTGTTGTTGTTGTTGTGTCGTCAGTGTACAACAGTGTGTAAGTGGTGATTTACAACCAGTTTGTTGGGTCTGTGTACCTTTTGATTTTGGATTTAATCTTAAGAACAACAAACGAATGTCACACAGGACTATAGTTAGAGACAGTTGTTGACACTAAGGGTTGCGCAGCTGCCCTTGGCAGGTAAATAAAACTTTCAGGGCAGATGGAGTTTGCTTTCAGGTTGCCCGATCACAAAACCAGGTATCTGTCTAAACACCTGAACGTGGCTGGAGCACTCTGTCTTCTGGTCTGTGGAATGTAAAATAAGAGCACTGTTGACCTATAATGTGCTGGTTTTACTGTTGCAACACTTAAAAGATTTAAATAACAAGTGTGAACCCATAGTCATATTCGTAGCTATGTAGGGTGTTTGGCATACAAATGGAGGTATGGCATTTTCTTTATCACACAAATAATTAAGTGTTAAATTGAACGATAATTTAATGGATAATTTACTTTTCAGGCAAGTGGGCATGACCTTTGGGCAAGTAGAACATGATCTGTATTTTCCCGACGGGCAAGTGTCTCTGAGACCTCATAGTGTCAACCCCTGAAAGACACTTCAGTTGGTTGGCTTGTTCCCACTATTAATGTTATAGTGGTGGATATGAATGTCAACAGGACTATAGTTAGAGACTAGTTTACACTATTAATGTTATAGTGGTGGATATGAATGTAACAGGACTATAGTTAGAGACTAGTTTACACTATTAATGTTATAGTGGTGGATATGAATGTAACAGGACTATAGTTAGAGACTAGTTGACACTATTAATGTTATAGTGGTGGATATGAATGTAACAGGACTATAGTTAGAGACTAGTTTACACTATTAATCTTATAGTGGTGGATATGAATGTAACAGGACTATAGTTAGAGACTAGTTTACACTATTAATCTTATAGTGGTGGATATGAATGTCAACAGGACTATAGTTAGAGACTTCAGTTGGAGTGGTGACTGTAGTCAGTGTGTTTGTTGTTTTGGTGTTTATGGAACTGCTGAAATATCCTGCTTCTTTTGGCCAGTGCATAAAATATGGATTTTTACTGATGAAATAAAGGTTATATATTTGAGATTCGCCGATCTACAAGCTCACAATGTGATGCGTTCTGAGATTCATACGTGTACATTTATGTACATGTCATGTATTAATGTTGTATCAACATGAACAACAACTACTCTGAAACATTGTGAACTGAAGATGATATGAAGAGAAAACTGCTCCAGTCTGGAGACAGTAACTCCTTGAAGGCTGCAGTTGCTCAATATAACCAACAGGTGTCATCAGAAACCCATTTCATAGACTGATTGATTGATGACTTTATTAGTACTTTGCATAGGAAAAGGTACAGTTTCATGACAGTACAGGTCACTGGTACAAGGTCAACTAAAAGGATAAACACCACAAGAAAGCTTTTTGGGCTTGTTTCAATTGGGGTTGTATTTTAACATTGAATGACAGACATTAAAACACTGTAGGCTTATATGCATAAAATATATATATAAAAACAAAAACAAAAACAACAACATGCTAAATGAATGGTATTTACAATAGAGAGGTCAGGACATTTTTGCGGCACAGTAAGAGAACACATTTTGGTTGAGCCAAATCTAGGTTGAACGTGATCTGTGGAGCTGCCTCTGGTGTTGTAATTGTGAACATCCTTGACGTTTTGGAAGTATTTGGTCAGTGTATTTTGTACACCAGGCCCATTGCAAGATGCTGTGCTCTGTCAGCTATAGTGAGTCGCCCCACACTTAGAAAGTGAGTAGCGGTGAGGTGAGCCCGAGATGGAAGGTTTAAGCAGAAGCCCAATCAGTTTGTTTTAGGCTGTTTGGAGGCTTGTCTTTAAGGCCTTCGTGGCGCTACGATACCATATGTGGACTCATGGGGCTGAATGAGTGCTCCTGCTCAGGCGCGGACTAACCATTGGACTGGATTGGGGGGGGTTGGTCGGGCGGGCGGGGTGTCCCTTTCATTTGGAGAAGCGCCAGGGCCCAGGGATTCTTAAATCGCCACTGCTCCTGCTTGAGTCTTCAAAGTATTGACTGATCGGGTGATCCTCTGTAAGAATGGAGTTCTTTGGAGTTATTTCCTTTTTGACAACCTTAGAGGTCATTTTGTCACTGGAAAGATTTGCATCTAGGATTCAATTACAGTGTCACCCACTTTGATTTATTTTATTTATTATTGTATTTATTTCAGGGAAGAGATTTGGTGTGTAGGGGAAGCATTCTTTATGTGCTCTTTATTCAAAAATATCTGCACATGATATGAAAAAAATATATACATTAAAAAAGTACAGTCAATCATATTCATTGTTACATGTATTATTCACCTCAATGTAAATATGCACACGCGCGCAATCAATTCTTTGATTGATTGAATATATTACTGAACAGAAATGATTGAATATATTATTAAACAGAAATGATAGATTGAATATATTACTATATTGAATACATTATTAAACAGAAATGAAAACAGCAGTCAAACACTTAAGGCCTGTCCATTATCTCTCTGAAACCAAAGTTTTCATCAGAAAGCTCCGGTTCAACTACAAAAAACACTCTGAACTTCTGAAAAGCATTAATCTGAATTGGAGTTCAGAAAGCTGCTCGTTGTAAAGTTGGAACTCTCTGACGAAAAGATGGGTTTCAGAGAGAGAATGGACTGGCCTTTTTCTAAAAGAATAACACATGAAAGTCCAGTGGACTTGTTTCCATTGAGGTCCTATACATTCAATTCGTCAACATAGTATAAAAAATACAATACATACAAAAAAATACGTATGAAACTATATGGAATCTATGAACAAGTTGTGGGGGTCCCTGCTTCATCTCTGTCTCAACTAAGGGGTCCTTGACCTGAAAAGGTTGAAGACCCCTGTCCTAGATTAATATTTGAAATATATAATATTATATTTCTATACATTTTATGGATTACCTTTGTGCTGTTTTGTAAATCACGCTGGATTAAGAGTGTCTGCTAAATGCCTAAATTGTAAATTCAAAACACTTGGGTGTCAGTGCTGTAGAAGGATAATCTACTGCTATTTTTAATGTTAAAATCTAAAATACCTCGGGTGCTTTCCCGCTTACGAGCAATGGTTTATGTCATGAGTAGCTCCTCCACTCTAAAGGCCCTTTTCCACCGGCAGCGATAATGATGACGATAACGATTTTAAAAAATGTGTTTTCAATTGAAGTGGATCGGCAGCATCCACCCAACACCAATACAGACAACGATAGCCGACAACTACATCGTTAGAATCAACAACGGTGTTGGGTGGATGCTGCCGATCCACTTCAATTGAAAACTTTTTTTTATTTTTTTAAATCGTTATCGTCATCGTTATCACTGCCGGTGGAAAAGGGCCTTTACAACAGATAATAATAATATTATTCTATGTAATATAGTGTTACATTGCGATAAAATAAAATCTGAAAATAATAATAAAATCAATGAAATGAATTCAATTCAGATCAATGATCAGAGCCCCCCCCCCCCCCCCCCCCCCTCTTAACTATACACCGCATCTAGGAGTTTAAAAACACTCAGGGTGTCAATAAGTCCATCTAGGAGGTAAACGTCTTGTTGCAAACAAAGGTTTTTAGTCCCCTTATGAAAGCCTATAGACTGTTTCACACCTGAGGAGCAGCTGAGCCGAAGGCCTGGTTCCCCATGGTGGGTTGAGTTGGCTGGTGAGGGGTGGCATTTCCTTATTTATTTATTTGTTTGTTTTTCTCACAGCCTGAGAAGACGTTAAAAAGACCCCAAACATGTTTGAATGTGAGATAAATATCTAATTGTGTGTGCCAGCAGTGACCTTGTAGTTTCACCACAAATTATTCTGTTCTTCACTCAAACATTTGCATCTGTAACACAACGACACACACAACACACAATGTTACACAATGAAAAGACACAACACACAATTTAACACAATAACATAAGAAAAGGTGTAAAGTTTAAAAATGCACAAGGCATCAATTCAATATGTCCATCTATTGTTAAAAACACGCTTGAGTCTGCATACAGAGCAGTGATCTGATTGGTTGTTGGTTGTTTTCATAGAAGTGCTGTGGTTAAATGACAACTTAGTTTTTTACAAGGGTTCATATTTTAGATTGTAATCAGAGAAAAGAAAAGATGAGTGTTAAAATGTTTTCATTTACTGCTTTCTATTGTTTTAGAGATTTTAGTATTGTGATTTCAGTGGGTGGGGGCAGGCGTACAAGTGGCTAAATATGTCTTTTTAGACACAATAAGCCAACGATTCCTTTATTACTATTTACAGTAACACTACCAGCCATAGACATAGAAAGGTAGACGCCTCCTTCGGCTAGGGGGCGTATGCATTGAGCAACTAAGGGAATCTTCGTCGCTTCCGTGTTCATTGCTTCCGCGTGCGTCACACATACGGAAGTCGGTAAGCCAATCAGAGGCAGGTGGGGGCTGGTCTTTAGGTATACAGCCTATAAGAACAGCTGAGCAGCGCAACATCGGAACTGGCTCTGTTGAATTGAATTGTGGTCCTTGGATAAGTCACGGAAAAGACACACTGTGATTGGCCAGTAGTCACTTTGACTGACAGCGTTCCCTTAGTTTTTTCAGGAAGTCCGGACTAGAACTTTTGCACATCGCTCCAATTAACTGCAGAGGCGAACGAGGCATCTAGCTCTTTATATCTGTGCTACCAGCCCCCATAAGTCACATCTGCCCATGAAAGATTGCTTTTCATCTTGGGAATGGACTTATTGTGTCTAAAGAGACATATTTAGCCACTTGTACGCATGCACCCAACCACTGAAATCAACATCATTAAAATGTCTAAAACGATAAAAAGCAGTAAATGCAAACCCTTTAACACTCATCTTTTAATGTATTTAATTACAATCTAAAATATGAACCTTTGTTGTAAAAAAAACAAAGTTGTCCTTTAGGTTGGACGGAGATACTAGCTTTCACATGGGGGGGAGGGGGTTGTGAAACACTAGATGCACGGGAAGTGGATGCACTAGGTGTGTGCGCGTGTGCATGCGTGCATGCATTGCCTAGGCAATATATCTCTGTGTAAAGTAATGTAAGTACATACTTAAGTACTATACTGTACTGTACTGTACTGTACTGTACTGTACTGTTGTCCACACACATTCACCCTACAACCAGTATGTTCAACACTCTCATGTTTCTCTCTGTCTCTCAGTATTTCTCTCTGGGTATTTGACTGTTTGACAGCCAGGCAACAATCTGAGCTCATAGGAAATACAGTACTGTACGTAGGTCCTCATCTATAATATTCACCAGAACCGGAGCACCCCAGGGCTGCTGCCTCAGTCCTCTGTTGTACAGTCTGTTTACTTTTGATTGTGTTGCCAGATGTGGCAATAATACCATCATCAAATTAGCAGATGATAGGATTAATATGATTCCACTATGATAGATTAATATCCAACGGTGATGAGAGGGCCTATAGCATAGGAGGGAGATAGAAGAATCTATGGTGCCAGGATAACAACCTAGTCACCGCAAGAACATGCTAATTTCTTGGCGTCATCAGCAAGAGGGTTTCCGAATGGAAACAAATGAAGCCTACGACCGTCATTGTTGTTTTCAACGCTGTATTCTTCACTTCCTTAAACTCTCCCAAACTTCTTTTGAGGCACGGAATTTACTTTTAAGATATTTTAGGGTAGTATTTAGTTGTTTGAAGTTCATACAGTATGTGTGGTCAATTCACCATGACAGAGACTATTTAAAAATATTACCACAGGAAAATCTCGATAGTCCAAAGTCCCATTAGTTTTGTACTCACTCTTGTGCACAAACACAAAACTGGAGCAGGGGTGGAGTGTCATAGGCGTGCGTTGGCAGGTTAGCCTCAGACTAATGACACAGCGCTACGCGCCCCGCGGCTATGAATTCTCCTCCAATGCCATGGCATACACACCCCATGTTTATTACTTGAGTACTTTCTACTTTAGTACAGATCATTTTGTACTTTTACTCAAGTATATTTGCTTGGAAATGCACACAGACACAGCACGCACACTACACACACTGAGCATAATAGGCTACTGTAGATGACTTGGAAAAACTATGGAAATATGAACGCGACTCTAGCCCTAAGTAACGGAATGCGGAAATTACTGTGATTGACGGCAAAGACCTTTTAGCCTACTTTGGAGGCACATGAGCAGTGCTAGCCAATCAACGACGCCTCCTAACTAACTAACAACCTAACATCTGGCTTGTGGGTTTGGAATCAGGCCTGTTGTATAATAGGATAGTTGTGTACATTGTGTTTATAGTTGTGTACATGGTGTATATATGTAGTGGGTTGGGTTTCTTTCGGCCCCTAATGAACCCAATGCAGCACAGCTGAGACTCCTGCTATAAAAGGGAGCCACATCCAGCGCGTGATATCTAAATGTAACGGCATGCGCGCAAGTCCCGGAAAAGACGCGCTGTGATTGGCCAGGCGTCATTTGAATGGCAGCCTTGTGAGGTCCCTCCCCAACGCAAGGCTTTTCCTTCACTACTAATGCTGAGAGAATGCCGTTCCCAGCACCTGTACCTCCGTGGCTTAGTGGATTGGTCTCTAGTATTCCAACCCATGGGACCGGGATTCACATCCTGGTCGTGCCACTCTTTCTTGCTCTACCCCATGGGGGTTCTGTTTAGGGTTAGGGGTAGAGTTGGGTTGTCTAAAAGATAACATGTACACACAGTGACAATGCGGCTCAAAGGGACTGTAGTGCCTTGGACTGCAGCAGGCCAATCACACGCTGCCAGGGTGGGGCTTGACAGAAAGCCGTGACAAAAAAAAATCATGCACACCCAGCCATCAGAGTAGCTGGCTGGCTTGTTGTGGTTGCCTGGTGGTGTGTTGGGTCGTGTGCTGGAGAGACTCATTGAAGGTATGCACTGCCTCACCTGTGTTGATAAATGTGAATTTTGAGCTAAATCTGAAATGTTCTTTAAATGTTGCAGTGAATCCCACCGTGGGATAAGCGGCGTTTCCCCCATCTGTTAATGGGCCAAAGCCTCATGCAGCTTCGCATGTGGCGCTGCTGTTTAGCTCCTGATGGCTCGTGGCCTTTGTCATGGACCGCGTGTGACGACGGCATGGCCTCTCATTGCCTATAGTGTGGCTCTCTGAGGTAAAGGTCTGCCTGTATTGTAGTTGTATTTTTGTTTTAATTTGTATTGAACATTGTTTAATTATTTAATGTTTTTGTTTTAATAGCAGCTTGGTGCCCCTGCTGTTTTTGTCCTTATTTTGGTTTTGTTTTGGTTTATTTTGTTTATTGCTTTTTGCGAACCAGCTCGTGGCAGAATAATATAAACTCTGAAGTATTACCTATTTGGATCAGGCTGCATGTGCTAGTAGTACTGGTGGGCCATACTTGTAGCCACAACAGGTGGTTGGTCACGGGTGGTAGGCATTGGTGCTTTTAGTGCATGATAGGCCTAATGTTTGCTGCATGCTTATTCCCATTGTATTGTGTCTAACATACCTTGTGTTTTTGCAGTGAATTCAGTGTGCTTGTGTGCACTTTTGGTGGCGGTGACTCTGACCTCTTTTCCCTCACTCCCTGCCTTCCTTCTGTGTGCGGCACATCTTTGGCACCCCGGCTACTGGTACTAGGCTATAGAGTGTTGTTGTAATTTTAACCCTTGACCCCCCTATAGTTTATAGTATGTTTTAAATAGTATATTGTAATTGATAATATTTCTAACTTCATGACCTGCTCTTATCATAGCATTTCATTCTGCCTTGAGTTATAAATAAAACAAGTGTTCTTCTTAAACTGGAAATACATGTCTCTGCTCATATTCCTTCATAAAACCTGTGATTTTGGTATTCAATATGCTCTATATGGTGTTTTTTGGGTGAAATTCCCAGAGTGGCGTTGTCGGGCTTCCTGTTTCCGGGCCTAAGTGCCCTGGTCACATATAGATAACAGTAACTGACCTGGGTGTTTCTTCACCATAGGGTAGAGGTCTTGATCTGCATGAGGCCGGTCTGAAATAAACATAACAAACATCAAGTGTTACTACACTGACATAATGTTAACACACTGACAGTAAGTGTTACTACAGTAACATAATGTATGTAAACACTGTCAGATAAAAACAACTAAATAGTGTGATGATTATAATATGATATTCACAGTATGATTGTTTATGTGAGTGTTGAGTATGTTCTCCTCTTCTAGTGTCTCTCTGTCTGCAGTCACAGTAATAATAATTAAAAAAAAAAGAAATCCCCCTCTGGGGGTTGTGCCACCCTCCTGTACCCCCAGACAGATACAGGTCCAGTGGGCAGCTAAACATTGAGGCCAGCTCAATGTTAAGGCATTTGTTTCCGAAGTGTGAAAACAATTAGTATAAAAAGATGATATTTAAGACTATATATACTGAAACATGTGTTTGACTAAACAAGGTAGGAAATGTACTGAAATGTCCATATATGGGGTATATGAAAGATACATTTAAAAATAAGAGTAAGATGCTTGATACATTCCCCATACATCTAGCCAGCTGAATCAGAATATTTCATTGTATTCCCCATATATGAAAACATAAAAAGGACATTTCAGTAAATGTTCTACCTTGTTTAGTCAAACATGTATATGTGTTTTATTATGTTTCAGTATAGTGTTACTAATTTACTCTACTGTCACTAGGTTCCATCTCCACTCTGACTGGGACCTGGGTCTGTTACACAACACATGTTTATCACTGATTAATGATCAATACATGTTTATCACTGATTAATGATCAATACATGTTTATCACTGATTAATGATCAACACACATGAATATCTGTGGTCAACATTTGTTTCAATACTGAGAAACAAGGGGGTGGGGTAGTATGTCCTGGGTGGGGGTGTTTGTGGTGGGCTCCGAACATTGTCCCAGTTAGACACACACACACACACACACACACACACACACACACACACACACACACACACACACACACACACACACACACACACACACAGCAGCTAACCCTAACCCTCTACCTGTTAAATACACTACTTATAGTTGAAGCTTTTATAGTATTAAAACATGATCTGAATAGGACTGTTCTCCTTCATGTAAACCAAGCTGATGAGTGAATCTGTAGTTAAAACACACCAGCATCTACTGTATAATAGTCGAATAACACCAAATCAAATGGGTTCAGATCTTTGAACCAAGTCTCCTGAGGAGGAGCGTCTGAGGCCTGTCCTGGACAGGTGGCACCCAACGTAGACTCCAACAATGGTGTACATTGTGTGTGTATATAGTTGTGTGCATTGTGTGTATACGGTTGTGTACATTGTGTGTATATGGTTGTGTACTTTGTGTGTATATAGTTGTGTACATTTTGTGTACATTGTGTTGAGGTTCAAAGGCACATCTAGTCGCTGTCGCCATCATATAGAGCAGTGGTTCTCAACCTGTGGGTCGGGACCCAGGTTGACAGGGGGTCCTCCAAATCTTTGTGATAAGAACTTTCTTTCTCCTTTTTACAGTATATTAACCAATTGAACCCTTGTGTCCAAATTCTGAGCCAATAATAACTTTAGCCAATAATAGCAGATCTACAAACTCAAATCTACAAAGATTGTCTATTTTTGGCAAAGAGGTTTGGTGTAGAGGGGGAAAAGAGCAGACTACTGTAAGTACAGAGTGAAAGGTCAAGTTTATTAAGTATTGATGGTTCGAGTGGTTAAATATCTGAAAACACAAATTGACATGAATCCAAAATACACTGATGATTGTGCTGTCAAACAATGAAACTATATGGAATCTATGAACAGGTTGTGGGGGTCCCTGCTTCATCTCTCTCTCAGCTAAGGGGTCCTTGGCCTGAAAACGTTAAAGACCGCTGGTATAGAGGCATGTGGGTGTAGAATTAGGCCTGTTGTATAATAGGTTAGTTGTGTACATTGTAGTAACAAACCTTCAGGTGTCTTCACCATGGAGTAGATGGCTTGATCTGCAGGAGGCTGATCTGAAATAAACATATCAGGTGTTACTACACTGACATCATGTTAACACACTGAGATAAACATAACATACAGTGAGTGTTGTGACGGCCAGAGTAATAATTGACAGGCCATCATCAAATTAACGAGGATTGACACCTGTCAATCACTCGGGTCTGACATGGCTACAGGTGTGTGATTCAGGGTGTGGGAGAGGCAGTTTGTTTGCTGGCAGCAGCACTGAAGGACAGCTGGTTCAGCATGGTCAATGCTTTTGAAAGTAAAAAAGAGAGCACTTAAATTCTATAATCACCTAAAAGAAAGCAATCCAGGCACGCTCCATAACATAGCCCTCAATCACAGTGAAAACCTACAGGGTTGCCCCCTCAGCCAGCTGGCCCAGGGTACACATACAGAAGCACAACTACCAAACGGAAAACACTCTGGACCAAACCAGATTATAAGAAAACAAAAAGAAAGCTACCTAACATATTGGAAAGAGACAACCCAAAACCAAAGCAAAATAGAATGCTATCTGGCACTAAAAAGAAAATATACATTAGCAGAATATCTGAGCACAGTAAACAACCCAAAACTCAGGAAAACCTTGACTAGGTACAGACTCAGCGAACACAGCCTTGCAATAGAGAAATGCCGCCACAGACAGACCCCACTTCCAAGGGAAGACAGGCTATGCACCCACTGCACACAATGTTGTGGAAACAGAGCTACACTTTCTAACCACCTGCCCACTATACCAAGACATCAGAGACACACTTCCCACAGATTACACACACCCGAAGTGAGTTTGAAAATCAGCCTGTTATAGCGCCACCATGAGGCTGATTTAAAAAATGTGGGGCAGAGGTTCTGAATTAGCATCCAGGGAGTGTGTGTGCTCAGTTTGGCAGCGATCGGGCCAACGGCGCCGGAGATTAGCTGGTAACAACCAGGCCACACAAATCGGCCTGTTATAGCGCCATCATGAGGCTGATTTGAAAAATGTGGGGCAGAGGTTCTAGATTGGCATCCAGGGAGTGTGTGTGCTCAGTTTGGCAGCGATCGGGCCAACGGTGACTGAGATTAGCTGCTCACAAACTGCGAGGACGCACGCACGCACGGACGGACGGACGCACGGACGGACGGATGGACGCACGGACGGAGGGGAAAACATACTCTCCCTCAGCCTTCGGCTGGTGGAGACAATGATGAAAAACTCCCATACCTACTGGGAGAAATACAACAATGTTCAAACACAGCAACAAGATTTGTGAACTGTTGCGACAAAAGAAGGCTAGAAACACAACCACCCTAAGGACTATAAACCATGGATTGACATCTAGACCTACTGCACATACAGTATGAAACAGAGCCGCTACCTTTAAATGCATTTTGAGAAAAAATAATGCTGTTATTTGTTCCAAAAGCTTTATACCCTGTATACTGTATATATAAAATGTCTCTGTTCACACAATGCTGTACCCCTTCCCAATGTATATATGTTCCCCATTTTCAACTGTTTTTGGAGCTGTGTGCAGCTCCCTATAGGTGGCTGTGTGGGTGTGTCTGTATGTAGCCTGAACTTCCTAAACTTCGGCACGCCACTTGTCCCACAGTTTTGCCACCACACACTCGCGCCATATGTCAAATCGACCGGCTTACTCGGGAATCGTGGGCTATTACTTTTCTAAGAGAAAGGTTCTATAGTTTAATTGATATTAATTTATTAGTGAATTAATTTTCCCCATTGACTTATAATGGGAATCGCAAAAACTCACATTCAATTATTTGTCTCTCGCAAACCATAGGGGCTAGAGTTTCAAGACTTGGAGAGGAGGTTCATAATGATTTCAAGGATTAAATAAAAAATAATTGTGTCATTTGGCCGCATGGTGGCGCCATAACACCCCACTTTACGTTTTGGCCTGTAACTCTTGAACCGTAGGTCGGAAAATTAAAAATATTTTTTCCCTGGATTCCTTGGTCATGACGCATCTCCCCATATAGGCCACGCCCATTTGCGCCATGATAGATTTTCCGCCATCTTGAATTTTCTCCAAAACACACTTTTTGCTCCTTTTCCTACATATTTTCTCCAAATGTCACAAAAATCGGTACACATGATCTATGGACTCATGCGATAAACATATTCAAACGATATTTTGATAGTCCATACCGTTCTTCCGTGACAAGCTTCCAAAGTTAGCGGGAGGAACCCATTTTATAAGAAGTAGCCATAAATCACAAACGAAACATCCAGTCAACACAAAATTTTAAACACAAGTGGCGGGCGCTATACTGAACATATACCCAAAAGCATTTCCACTTCGACCCATAGGGGGCGCCACAAACGCGCAAAACGTAACCGTTTCATGCCAAAACGTGTTTTTCAGGGGGAACGACCCTCTCAAAACGAAACACAAACGATCTCTGGAGCGACGCGACAACGTAATCGCCTTGCGGAACTTGTGGGAGGAGCCTATTTCTTAAAAACAAGAAACCATATCCTTACTTCAGGAACGCAGGAAACGCAAAACACACTTTTTGCTCCTTTTCCTACATATTTTCTTCAAATGTCACAAAAATCGGTACACATGATCTACACACACACACACACACACACACACACACACACACACACACACACACACACACACAGCTCCACTTCACACGGGTGTGATTTTTATCTTATTTGTGACACTTGCTTTGGCAATGTAAACGTATGTTTTCTCATGCCAATAAAGCTCCTTTGAATTGAATTGAATTGCTTTGCTATTTTCTTTTTATTTATCCATTTTGTCTCGAGTTGGAGCAAGTTTAAAAACAGTTCTACAAACATAAGCAGGCCTGCAGAAGATCATATTCTAACTCCACTGTGTGGCAATCCAGGGAGAAGTAGAATTTGTATAGATAAAGAGACTGCAACCGAGCACTCCAAATTAAATAAAGTCTTTATGGTGCACGGCTCAATAATGAAACAAAGAAGAAGTCGCCAGCACACTTGGAAATTCTGGAAACGTGTAGAAGTAAATAAACCTACTTCCACACGTTTCCAGCTGGTCAGTCTTCCTCAGTGTTGACAACACTGAGGAAGACCGACCAGGTGGAAACACGTATGTTGTTCTCTGTCCAGAGAAGTAGAATTTGCCCTTCAGGATTTTCCTGCTTGGAGTTGAACTTATCGGATTCACACACTCACGTAACCCAGAACAATGTACAATCAAGAGGATTTCAAACATTTGACTATAACAGCAAGAGAATATTTCTTTGTAGTTTGAAGTGAACTTTGTTTTTGGGTTTGATTGATTACATGAATTCCGCAGGTCTGATTGAATACAATTCGTTTTTTGAATGATTTTTTTCCCCCTTTTTTTAAGATTTGTTTCAGGGCTTTTATGCCTTTATTGATAGGTCAGTAGACTGACAGGAAATGGGGAGAGACACACAGCAAAGGCAGTCAGGATCAGGACTCGCTGTCAGGCATCAGAGCGTATGCGCCTGGACCGGTAGGCCAGCGGGCGCCCCAAGGGGTTTTTAGTTCAACTCCAAGCAGGAAAATGTTTTTACCTAAGTCCTTTGTAACCTTTTCTCATCAACACCTGACTACACTCAGAAAAGGACAAGACAAAGTTCCTCTCGTGCCTATCTGGCACCTCTTAAAGCTAACTGAGGAAACTGTTACTACTATGAAATAATGTAAACACACAAATAAACATAACACACAGTAAGTGCAGCTGGTTCTAGGACTCATGGCCCTATGCAAGATTATTTTAGGTGGCTAATAATGTTCATAATGTTAACACACTTACAGTTAGTGTTACTACAGTGACATAATGTAAACACATTGACAGATAAAGACAACAACTAAACAACACAACAGCTGTGTTCACAGTGTGATTGTTTATGTGAGTGTTGAGTATGTACTCATCTTCTTATGTCTCTCTGCCTGCAGTCAGAGACAATAACAATAACTAGAAGTGGTTCTACTGAAAATGTTTGTTTTGTACAACTGTACATCATGCAAGTACAGTAATGGCAGGGGAAGTAGCATAGGGGTGTGACAAAATTGGTATCTCACAATACAATATATATTGCGACATTAGGCTCTCGTTAACAATAATATCACAATATTTGATATATTGCAAGAAATGTCATCAACGATATGTCACGATATCTGTAACTGAAAATTAACCAATAAACATAAAAGGCAAAAATAATCTTATAAGATTATTGTATAAATTGGCTAATAAGTAGAATAATCTAACAGTAAACAAACACTGACTTCAATTTTGCAACTTGCCCACAATTTGTCTGTCCACAAAAATGGGTAGGCCTACTAACTAATCAATCTATAACTAAAAAAAGCATGTAGTGAAAATGTAATTGACAAGAAACAAAATAAGATTGACACATGTACAAAAATGTGCATGCATAGTGCCTCCTCCTAACAGTAAAACACTGACTGGAGTGAGTGCTTAGCAAGTATCACCAAATTTGTTTTATGTTCTGCTTTGATAATAATAAAATACAATGAAATGAAATCCATATCAGTGGTTATAGGAACTTGAATGCATGAATAAATGAATGAATGAATGAATAAATGAATGAATGCATGAATGAATGAATGAATGAATGAATGAATGGATGCATTAACATTAGGGAGATCGAGCTACAGGCAAAGGGGGAACATAGTTATTATTAATGTGGTGTGTGTAAGGGTGCGTTTGTGTAATGGTGGCTGCATGTCATGTGTACAATTGATAATGTATCGCGGGAAGGAGTATCGCGATATATCGCCATATCGATATTTCAGCACACCCCTAGTAGCTAAGAACGTAAGCAGAGATATGAGCTATCTGTGTGCGAACGTTGGAGTCTGTAGAACCAACCGTGTGCTGTGAGACCCCTGTCATGCGATTTGGGGCCCATCTACCTCTGTTTCAATTAGTATTTGGATGGGATAATGATAATAATAATACCTCTCTTCTTCTTGTGTTTCTCCGACTGCTTCACAGTCACAGTAGAATAGGTCACATCTCCACTCTGACTGGGACCTGGCTCTGTTACATTAATACATTAATAACACAATAACATGTTTATCACTGATTAATGATCAAACTGTTTCATTATCAACGAGGTCTGCAGTATCATACCTCATGTGTAGGACGATGCATCCTTATATTATATTGACAAAGAAAAGCACTGCAACATCTTATGGATTAACAGTGATCTTGGTGGAGGTCTGTGGCCTCATATCAGTGGTCAGTCATCGGGTGCTTTTTTCGCGGTTCGGTTTCTATCTCCCTATATGGGATGAACCAGAGGTGAGCTTTTCCACCGAGAACCGGAGTTGGTTCCGAACCTTAAAAGTTTGTTCGGAACGGGAACCACAAAATCCTTGGTTCCTCTGGTTCAATCATGGTTCAATCTGGTGGAAATACAAGCCGGCTCGTGGCCGGTTCGCATAACCAAGGTTCCAAGAAAGTTGAACGGCACTGTTCTTGAACCAAGGTTCTTTTGGTGGAAAAGACCCCTTTGTGTGTACCTTTAAACCATTGCTAAAGACACACCACAGGCTCTGAGAATGAGTTTGAGAAGTGAGTTCAAGAGAGCCAATCCAGGGGCGAGGACAGTGACAATGATTAATGTCACAGTCTCAGACTTTGCCTGTCTTGTCTAGGATCTTTTATTTCTACAATATGTTCTTGTTCTATCTTTCATGGTTCTATGTTCTTGTGTTCCCCAGCTGTATCACAATCCTCATGTATATTAGTCTTGTTCCTGTCAGTCCTTGTCCAGTCATAGAAAGGCCCTTTTTCAAACCATTCACACATAAACAACCCATTATTTTTCAATTATGCTCCCCACCTTCAAAATAAGTAATGATTTTTTCTTGTCCTTAAAGAGTGTCAATTCATGGGTTTCAAATGTAGTCCTCCTCCTTTCCAAACATGTCCACATGCTTGTTGGAAAACAAAATTCTGTGGTGAAAGTACAAAGTAAAAAGGCTCGAAATCGCCTGCAAGGGGAGACTATACGACTCTGGCAGTTTTAACATGGTGAGGCTGCAGCAGAGGACAGAAACATTAAAACCACAATGCTGAACCTTCGTAGGTGAACAGGAAGCTGCAGAGCCTGTTCTCAGAAAACACATGAACATCTGTGGTTAACATGAGTTAAAATAGTCTCTGCATGTTGCTGTGGTATGTTCTGGGTGGGGGTGGGGTGGGCTGATGTCTCCCACCAATGCTGCAGTAGGATGAGCACCCTTGAAGTGATGCCGTCGCAGTTACTATTAAAACCTCCACCGGCTGTCCGTCAGTCAGTCTGTCTGTCCATCTCACGCCACACCGGGGGAAATCTCGCTTTTGCGAACGCCCATCAGTTCGACCGGAGGGTTAGCGACTCAATCCACGGAGGTTAAGGTTAGGGTGAGGGTTAGAGCCGGGTGTCGAAAACATGACATGTAGTAACAGCGACACGCTCCCACATTTGCCCTACTCGTATCTCCGCCACTATTGCCCCTATCCATGCCAAACTTCTTGGCTGCCAAACCACAACCTCCACCCCTCATTTCTCACATGGCCCTCTTCTAGCACCACCCAATGAGGCCGATTCTTGCAAAACACATTTTTGGATACTGCTCCTACAGAGTTTGCCATAAAATCACGCAAAGCAGTACACAGTATCTCTAAAGTCATGTCATCAACATGGATCTGTCCCATTTCCCATATTCCCTCCTGACAATTGCCTTCTAAATTTTGCTGGATTGTCCGTTAAAAAAAACATAGCAAATCATGAAAACCACATGCCTTTTCTTTGCAATTAGCCACACACATTCCCTCAACACAGAGCCATACATGCCATTTAACCTCTTGAACCCCATTGCCCCCGCCGGCGGGGGCAAAAGGTGTTGACCTCTGAACAGCTGTCAATAAATGTCAATAAATCAATAGAGACCAAATCAAACTACAATTTCTTTGTTGATTATTGTTACAGTGGTCCTACAGCATAGTAATCTGCTGCCATTGTACTTTTCATCCATACATTACTCATATTACAGTATTATTACTACTTATTGTTACTCGTTTTTATCATTTTTCACCCTATACTTTAACATTACTAATATTACAGCACTACTCTCACTAAAACATCTGTAGAGTTTACATAGTTTGGAATATATTCATACAATTTTGCCTATCAATTGATGACACCTTGGTGAACAATTTCTCTATTCACTAATATGTTTTCAATGAGGTCTTGAGGCTCATTCACTATTCAGAAGGCAAAATTTCCATAGGCGGAGGTCTTTTTCAATCATCTTTTCCTAGCTAAATGATCACAGCAGGACAATTTGGTAAGAGAAATGTGATGTTTTACACTGCATTTGTGAATTTTCAGGGGTTAGCTGACATTTGGTGGGTCAAGAGTAGCCACAATCATTGTAGTTTTGTATCCACAACTGTTCCAATTTGGGCATACATTTTAGGCGGATTTTTCCCCTGGACCCCCCCTGGGGCTTACATGGGCCTCTTCTAGCGCCACCATGAGGTTGCTTTTTGCACACTCTTATCTCTGCCACTGTTGCCCCTATCCATGCCAAACATTGCACACACAGGGTTGCCAAACCACAACCCCCACCCTTGATTTCTCACATGCCCCATAGCGCCACCATGAGGTTACTTTTGGCAGACAACATTATGCGACCTGACGGTCGCTTATCTCCCGAGTAGGGAGTCCTACTGTTTTTTTATAGTTTTCACAAACTGCTTTTCCAAAACACAATAGGCTCTGAGCAGCCTGATGGCGTGTCATGGGTTCGAGTCCTGTTCCCTTTGCTGCACGTCTCTCCCCATCTCTCTCTCCCTGTTTCCTGTCCATCTCTACTCTAAAGGCAGAAAAACCCCACAAAGATTCTTGAAAGAAATTATATATAGGAGCATATAGGAGGCAAGATCGTTTCAGACTTTAGAGTGTCATATCAGTCTCTGCACCCATGGGTGTCTCCTCTACACAGTAACTGACCTGAGGTCTTCACCATGGAGTAGATGGCCTGATCTGCAGGAGGCTGATCTGAAATAAACAAAACAAACATCAAGTGTTACTACACTGACATCATGTAAACACACAACACATGCACATGAGCGTATTCACAGTCATACACTTCAGTCTGTTACCAACACTGGAGAAAAAACTTAGATAGCATAGCACCTCCAAATAGATGGACTGCCTATAATGGAGGAGATTGAGCAATATGTTGCAAGCTGCTTTGCAATTTTGAATTTTTGACCAGAGGCTGTGTGTTCAGTGTTGGTTTGCGTGTGTGTGTGTGTGTGTGTGTGTGTGTGTGTGTGTGTGTGTGTGTGTGTGTGTGTGTGTGTGTGTGTGTGTGTGTGTGGTTACCTCTCTGCTGGTGTCTCTCTGGCTGCTTCACAGTCACAGTAGAATACGTCACATCTCCACTCTGATTGGCTGGTCCAGGGCCTGACACGCACGCACGCACACACACACACACGCACGCACGCGCACACTAACTTTTATAATGCAGTAACTAGTAATGCAACTAGTTACTTTTATCATTCAATGTTATATGAGATACTTCAATGGTTTCCTGTGGAAATAAGCTTAGTCTTTTCTAGGATCTCCTTTTAGTAGACCTTGTACCAGTGAACTGTACCGTCATGAAACTGTATCTTTTCCTATGCAAAATTCTAATAAAGTCTTCAATCAATCAATCAATCAATCAATCAATCAATCAATCAAAGTAAGTAAATAACTAACCTATAGTAAAGTAAGTTGCCAACACTGACCTGTGTTGACGTTGACCTTGGAGTAGATGTCTTCTCCTGCAGAGCTCTGGTCTGGAAAACATGAACAACACATTTATGATCTATACTATAGAACATGGTCTACAATGATTTATTTATATTATCTATAGGTATGTAGGCTATATATTATGGCTGCTCTTCAATCCAACACGGTGACATTACTGATATTTACTATTTCACATGAAGTGTGAACCCCTGTCCATACTTCAACCGAAACCTAAGATTTCGGTCAAATGGTCCTTTTCCACCATAAAATGATGTCCCTCACGACTTCTGAAAAGCATTGGACCGAATGAGAGTTCGGCAATTTGCAAGTCGGAAAACACAACTCACTGAAAATGTCGGGGAAAGTATAGACAGGCCTTAAGTGAGCTCAGTGTTTTGTTACTGTACCTCTCCTCTCCCTGGTGTATACAGATGTTTATTGATGTATATAACAGTGTGTAGCCTATAGATATAAATGTGAGTATACAGTGAGTGTACCTCTGTTCTTCCTGGTGCACATGTAGAACTATATAGATGTTTATAGATAGGTATAGATATAGATATAAATGTAAGTATACAGTGAGTGTACCTCTGTTCATCCTGGGTTGAGCTGGTTGTTTGTTTCTCACATCAGCATAGGTCACCTCTTCACTCTGTGCTGGTCTACACCCTGCAGCACACAAACACTTAATATCACTGTGTGTCTACAGCACACAAACACTTAATATCATCACTGTGTGTCTACAGCAAGCAAACACTTAATATCATCACTGTGTGTCTACAGCAAGCAAACACTTAATATCATCTGTGTGGGTCTACAACACACACACACACACACAGTTGATATCACCTCTGTGTGTGTTTACAGCACACAAACACTTAATATCATCAGATCATAATAATTATACATAATGAACAGTAATGGCCTCCATCAAGGAGGAAATGTTTTCACCGTCAGTTAGCAGGGTAGCAGTTATAGAGATACACTAAACTAGAACTGTTAGCAGGGTATCTCTAGTTATCAACAGATAACAGTAAGCTAGAACTGAAGTAAGTCTTTAGCTGTAAAAGCACTGATTCATTCTTCACACTGATTGGCCTAAAGGGTTCGTGGCCTGTCAGTTTCACAGAAATGCACACAACTTGTAAACAGATTGATTTGACACAGCACCACAATACTATGAGAAAAGGTTTCTCAATGCATCCTAGTGTCATTATTCTCAGGGTGAACATTTGGCAAAATAGATCTATAAGCTCACAACAACACGTCACACTGTGAGCTTGTGGATCTGCTGTGTAAAGACGTGGTGTAGAGGGATAAAATGAGGGGTCCTGGTATAGAGCCCTGAGTGACACCGGACCATAAGGATGTAGGATTTAAGTGCTTAAGTTTCAGTTGTTTAAAGTAAGTGTGTGTGTGTGTGTGTGTGTGTGTGTGTGTGTGCGTGCGTGCGTGCGTGCGTGCGTGCGTGCGTGTGCGTGTGTGTGTGTGTGTGTGTGTGTGTGTGTGTGTGTGTGTGTGTACATCCATACCTCTGTATTTCCTCCACAGATACAGAGCCAGGACCAGCAGAAGGATGATGACACAGACCCCAGCCCCCACCAGAGCAGAGACATGTGGAGCCACAGAGGAAGAGGGAGAGGAAAGCTCTTTGGTGTTGGTTGAAGCATTTTCTGAATGAGACAGGTTCTCCTTAAACACACATTTACACATAGAGCTGTACACCACTTTAAATGTCAATCATCTAAATTAGCATACAGTACATAGGCCTGTGTGTGTGTGTGTGTGTGTGTGTGTGTGTGTGTGTGTGTGTGTGTGTGTATGGGGCTCGAATCGTGACACGGGGACGTTGGTGCGTGCGCGTGCACGCATTCGATTTTATCTGTGTTGTACTGAACGCATGGACTTCTCCTGTACTTTTTCAATGGCATTTAATAGCATTACACGTAGGCGTCGCTGGCACGCGTAGCTGTGTGTCTTCATTTAAGTGGCCAGGCGGGGTACACGGGGACGCGTTTAATTAGGCGTTTGTGGCGAACGCATGTGTTAACGCACGCATACATCTTTTGGTCATGTGGCCATCATGCGTGAGACGACACGGTCAAATGCAGCGCCGCCATGAACTGTACGCGTGATTGACTTGTTGCTCTGCTCTGGGACGCACGTGTGAGCTGTGTGCCACCCATTTGATTCTCAGCGCTAAACCTGCGTGTGTGTGTGTAGACGTGTATATCAAATAAAACATCCATCCAGAGTCTGGATTCCAGACGTTCATGCGAGCATGCGTTGGTCTGTCACTGTGGGCTGCATGCTCTCTGTGCTCCTTAGGGCTGGCGTAGCAAATTTGCTTTATATAGGCCTATTTGAATTGAGATAAAATACAGACCCTCAAGGACCACCGCGGTGGTCCTTTGGTGAGTTGGTGGTCCTGGTGGTCCTGACTGATTGAGACTATACATATTTCGTTAATTTATTTATATTTATTTATTTAACTGTTTTTGTTTTGTTTGGTGTTCCTAAGTTGAGCCCTTCGGAATGGCTGCCTTCTGGTTATGTTGTCAGTTAAATTGCTTTATTTATTATTAGTTTAGTTCTGTTCAGTTATGTTGTGTTTAGACCTTTATTTCGTTATTTGTTTGTTTTGTTTAGTTATTAATTTCAGCTCTGAGCAGCGGCCTTTTCTTCGTCACAATTTATAAGATCGGTGAGTAGGCCTACAGCCTCCTAGCCTTTAACTGTTAGCAATATATACCCAATGGCCAACGTAGAATGTAGTCATCTTGGTCTCTTGTGATCTTATCATTTATTTATAAATGTATTTTATTTAATTTCAGCTGCTTGCTGTCTGATTGGATTATTCGCCGGAGCGAGCGCCCTGCGGCGGTGCGGCCTCCCGGCGCGGCCTTGCGCCCAGCGCTGGATTTTTGGGACTCTCCAGAGAGAGAGAGAGAGAGAGAGAGAGAGAGAGAGAGAGAGAGAGAGAGAGAGAGAGAGATCGTTTTGCTCGCTGTGTATGAAAGGCTCTCTCTCTCTCTCTCTCTCTCTCTCTCTCTCTCTCTCTCTCTCTCTCTCTCTCTCTCTCTCTCTCTGTGTGTGTTTCAAATGGATGATACGCACGGAGCGAGGAGCGGAGAGAGATAGAAAGGGAGAGAGAGGAGAGAGGAGGGGGGGGTGTAGACAGACAGATACGTGGTTCTCCTCCTAGTCTCGCCGCTGTTTTAATTATTAGCTTCCAATACTACATTATAGGCCTCTTAATGTAAGGCTACTGCAGCCATGTATTTCATGAGGAGAGCTGGAGAATGGAGAAAGATCAGGGCATTATTACGCAGCGGTCCAGCGGACAGATCACTAGTAGGCTAATATTGCTGTTAAATAGTGTGTTATTTGTCTAATTTGTTAAATTGTCATGATGAGGCAATGCCCAGTGCTCCAATCCACAGTAAAACGAAACAGCTGCGAGCCTGTGACCACTTGTCGCGCTCGTTACACCTCCGTGGTTGCCCTGCGCTAAAAAAGTTGAGATTTCATTCATAGATTCCTCACGCATAACTGCCAAGTATAGGGAATTTAAACATCCCACGAACAAGCTGTGGGTTTGTTTCTTTCTCTCTGTCGTTCTTAATCTTGTTCGCTTTCGCTCTCTTTTTCTCACTTGATCAGGCTATCTCTCTCTCTCTCTCTCTCTCTCTCTCTCTCTCTCTCTCTCTCTCTGTGTGTGTGTGTGTGTGTGTGTGTGTGTGTGTGTGTGTGTGTGTGTGTGTGTGTGTGTGTGTGTGTGTGCCGATCATCATCATAGATTCAGAGCCTAATAACTAATATGTAGGCCTACTGGTAGCCTATTTGCTCCGCCTAAAAATAAACACGGAATGCATGCCAAAATGTTGCGTGATGCCTAATCAATGGTTGTTGTGATAATCGATTTGGGTGCACGGTGGTCGCCCGCAGTGAGTGCACCTTCAGGCTGGCTGTGCATGCATTCATTATCATTATTCATTACTGTCTGAAAAGTCATCCAATAAACTGAATAAAGACTACTATGTGAATTGTGAATAACCCTTTACCTTATACTGTCACTGCCGGCCTGCCGCTGTGATGTGATGTGATGCATTTTGAAGGTCCATGAAGAAGTAATCCGTTATTTGGGGTGACCAGAATGCAGGATAGACTATCATTAGTTGGCTGACTGAGAATATAATGCCACAATGGTTTAAGTTATCTAATGTAACTTTGAGAAGCGCAGAGCTGGTCCATTCAGACCAGCTGCGGGACTGCTGCGCTAATTGGGTTAACTCGTTGACCCTATAGCAGGCGCGTACACTTCATTAAGGCGAAAAGGCCGTCGCCTTACATTAATTCTGTAGAAAATGTTAAAAATAGCCCCCAAAGCACCCCCAAGCACCCAAAAGGCCCTGCTAATTTCAAGAATGTCTCTCAACCCCCCTTGCACACTCGCTGGGGAAGGCAGCCAGCCAGTTCTTTGGGATGTAAATTGCTTCTCCTCGCCTTTTCCTCGCCTTTTGTTCCTGTGCGTCTTTTGTTATAATGGTGTTACAAGGCAGGGGAGGAGATTTTGGGCCATTATCACCTCTACCTGGCTGAAAGGTGGGCTACTGTATAAAACAGGCTCTCAGACTAGCCTTGATTCATTACTGACTGAACTCCAACATGGGACCACCAGCTAAGAAGAAGTTCACCCGCTCCAGTTCACCGCCGCCAGCAAAAGCAAGCCGCCTTCTGAAGACCTCCCTGCCGCCGCTTTGGAGCCGCCTTCGCCGCCTTCCGAAGACCTGCCTATAGGGCCTATAGGCCTAGGCCTACTTGCGCTATTCGATTTATAATTGAAAAATGGAAATGCAATGACAGTAGGCCTATTAATTCATTTATCTATCTGTCTGTCTGTCTGTCTGTCAGACAGACAGACAGACAGACAGACAGACAGACAGACAGACAGACAGACAGACAGACAGACAGACTGATCATTTTCCCATTGCACACGAGAATTCAGCACCGCAGGCAGCCCCTCATCACAGACAGCGTGTTAAAAGTGGTTGCACTTACAGACTTACTTGTGTATATGAGACAGAAATCTATCTAGGTCGTCCTCAGACGAGCCCTCCATCGTTGTTTCCAGTCATCTCGGTTCTCCATACATCTGGCCAGCTCATTGGTGTTCTGTGTCCCTACGTCTTCCTTGAGTACGTCCACGTATGTTTTTGTGGGACGTCCTCGCGGCCGGTGCCCGTGTGTTGGCTCCCACAGTACCAATTTGCTGGCTGGAAGCTCCTGGTGTCTTTGGCAGTGTCCTGCTAGTCTCATTCTTCTGGTGGCAATTTTCTCGCTTACCTTTGGTATTCCCTCATACAGGCTCTCGTTTGTAACATGTGCACTCCTGTTGATGTTGAGTACTGCACGCAACATTCTAGTGTAGCACCCGTCTAGAGACTTCTGCAGGGTTGGCTTCAGGGTCCAGCATTCACTGCCATAGAGGAGAACAGACTCCACCGTTGCAAAGAAGAAGCTAAGTTTGATTTGGCGGGGGAGGTTAGAGTTCCATACACTGTTCATGCCGTTCAGGGCCCTCCAAGCGAGTGCCTTCCTTACTTTAAGGTCTTTCTCAGTTGAGTCGACCCATGCGCCCAGGTACTTGAAGTCCTTGACTTCCTTCAACACAGCTCCTTCTGTTGTTGTCAGAGGTGAGTGATCAGGTAGGTTATAGGTGATAACCTCAGTTTTCTTAGCGTTTAGCCTGAGACCAACTTTGGCACACTCTATCTCCACCCTGTTCAGGAGTTCTTGTGCTTGTTCCATGCTGTCGGAGAGCAGGCTGATGTCGTCCGCATAGTCCAGGTCTGTCAGAACTACTGCGGGATGCCGTCTTGACCTCCTTGGTGTTAGCGTGAAGCCAAGCTCTTGTTCCCGTCCCCCTATGGCTTTCCTGAGCGCATAATCTAGAACTATGATGAAGAGGTAGGGGGCTAGGGTGTCTCCTTGCATTACCCCAGCTCGGATGTCAAACACCTCACTGCTGCCATCTGGGGTCACCACTTTGGCCCTTGTTTTTGCGTACATGGTCTCGATAGCCCGGAGAATGTTGGGAGGGACATTGTAGGCCTCAAGGATCTTCACCATCTTGCTTCTGTGGATAGAATCAAAAGCCTTTTTGAAGTCAATGAAGCACAGTACAGCTGCTAGGTTGTTCTTTTTCACCTCCTCTATTAATCTCCTTAATGCCAGGATCTGTGCTACGGTTGTTCTCTCCTCTCGAAAACCATTTTGGTTCTCTCTCAGGTGAGGGTCGATGGCATGCCGTATCCTGTTCAGTATCATTCGGTTGAAGACCTTAGCAGTGATACATGTCAGGCTGATGCCTCTGTAGTTGTCTGGCTTTGAGAGGTCTCCAGCTTTAGGCACCGGGATGATATTAGACAGAGACCATATTTCAGGTTGCTTGTTGTGCTGTAGAGCATTGTTGCAAAAGTCTAGGATGAGGTTGTCTAGGTCGCAGTTCTTCAAGACCTCTGGGGGTATGCCATCCGGCCCAGCACTCTTTCCCTCTCTTAGGGTGGATTTTGCCCTGGCGAGCTCGCTGATTGTGAAGGGTCCATCGTCGATGTTCAGGCCCTGGAGGACTGTCGGTATATTTTCCTCCTCTCCCTCTTCCACTGATGTTCCCAGGAGCCTCTGGAAGTGGTCGAACCATGTTGCCACCCTCTCCTCTGGGCTGTGTCCCTCCACCTGGCCCTCCTTGGCCCTCTTCCGCCCTGTCATCTCATTTATTACCTTCCAGGCCTCCCCGTAGAAATGGGCAGAAATGGGCCTCTAATATTTGACAATTTGGCCAATGTTTTTTTTTTTTTTTGTGGGGGGGGATTCGACAAGAGATGACTATTTTCTGAGGAGTTGCTCACAGAGTCAGATAAAAGGAAAGTGCCACTGGAGTGAGGAGAAATATTGTATGTATCCTATAGGCTATGCCTAAAATAGAATATTGCAGGCCAAATCGTGGCAAATGGAGACGTTTTACGCGCAGCGAAAGCCTGGGCTGCGAGGAGAGATTGATAGAGCAGAGAGGGAGGGCGAGAGGAGAGACAGCCAGGTTAAGATAGAGAGAGACGTTGAATATACATTAATATCTTGCTAAACTAAGTATAGGCTCTATATAATTTGTCTGGTTTATTGCAGGGTTTAACGCCGCTGGTTTTATTTTTTGATCGCCCGTTTCCGACCGCGATAAGCGCCGCAATTTTGCTGGGGTGCACTGTTGATTTGTATACATTTGAAAACTTGAATTGGGACCAACATTGTGCATCAGTAGGCCTATACCGTTGTTATACCTACATTTTTATGTTAATAATCATTCATAATTCCATTGTTTTTTTGTTTTACCGTGGAGTAAATCTCATGTCTATACTTTGAAAGAAATATGCCAGTTCAGCTGTGAAAGATCACATCTTAAGCCTGGACTTTGTTTAATTTGGTTTCTAATTTAGTGCGTAGACAAAACGATATAAGATAATACAATGTATAAAAAGCATATAAGTAAAGTGTCCCTCTGGGATGAAAGCTGCTGTTGGATGTTTTCTGTCTGGCATCATAACTTAGTTTCGAATACCGTTATGTGGTAGATGTGCGCACAGTGTGTGTTGGGTCACAGGGGACGGGGACGGTGGGAGAGAATTAGAAATTAGTAAAACAGACATTCATTGAGAATTTGAGAAAAGGCCTTCTGAATGTTGATGGGTTTTTGGAGAGCTGTCCAAGAGCCCCAAATTACGCATGAACGAGAAGTAAGCTGCGTTTCAGAGAGAGAGAGAGAGAGAGAGAGAGAGAGAGAGAGAGAGAGAGAGAGAGAGAGAGGCCGCCGCTGCAACCCATTTTGTGCCCGACTGCGCGCTTTTTCAATGCACCACCCACATATCAAATGAATTAAACAGAGCAGGCATCACAACCATTGATCTGGCATCACGCATGCTTGCTTGCATGCATGCATGCATGCCGTGATTATTTTTAGGCGGCGAAAATATGAGTTATTATGATGATCATGATTCTTTTTTCTTTTTCTCTCATTTTTTGGTGCACTTTGGCACAACCATTGCTCTACACAGAATGGAAACGACAGTTACCAGACTACCAGTAACTACTCATCGACAGAGGGAGAGGTTCATATGGATACAGCCAAAAGCGACCTTGACAGCGCCATGCAGCCGTTAACTGCTGCTGCTTATTTATTTAGGAAAAGAAACAAATGACAGAAAGAGAGAGAGGGAGAGAGCGATCGATCCACTCAGAGTTCATTTAGGCCTACGTGTATATTCGTTTTTCCAGAGGGGCGATTTGGTTGCAGCAATAGGCCTACATAACTTAGCGCAAATGTGTGCATGTGCGTGTGTGTGCGTGCGTGTGTGTGTCAGTGTGTGCGTGTGTGTCCAGAAACGTTTTGGAAACGCCACCTTAATTGTCTTCTTGGCTTGCGATCATAAATAGCCTACGAATAACGAAACCACAGCAAAATATCCTTCATCAGATAAATTAAGGGGACTGGAGTAAAGGGATATAAGAAATTGTCCATTTTAGAAGTAGGCCTATTTAAGCCTTTTTAAGCACTTGTATATGGAGCGATTGGAGCCTATTAGGCTATCTTATAGGCCCATGGGCCGCCAGGCGCACACATATGGATTGTTTATGTGATGATGATAATGATATAGGAATAGGACTAATGCAACAGCGCGACAATAGGTGCATTTCATTGACCAATCTGATCTAAATAAAGACAGACAGACAGACAGACAGACAGACAGACAGACAGACAGACAGACAGACAGACAGACAGACAGACAGACAGCGTCGTGCACAACTGTGCGACTTGTCAGTAGCTATATATTCCATGTCCATCAGTTTTGGGCCGACGATAGGCTATCATTTGATAACAAGACAGACCCCAGCCAAACTGCGAAAAATTGCCGATCTACAAGCTCACAACGAGGTGTGTCTACAGACTACACAACATGCATGCTTGCGAGTTTGCAGATCTGGTGAGCTACCCCAAGGCATACTATAAAGCTTTGATTAGATTAGATTAAATAAGCCATGTCACAGTGACCCATTGTAATTTGGCAACTTTTTTGAGCCTATTGTTAAATCAAGTAGGCGTATAGACTATATTTATTGCTCCTAATAATTAACAAATTAAGCCAGCAATATAGCCTACATTACAGCTACGTGATTTCATCTGTTCTGTAGGATATTATTCAATCATTAATGCGGGGAATGGCGCGTCGTTGCTGTCCGTGGCTCCCCGGGGCTCCGGTGGGCCTGGCAGGCTGGCCCAGGTGCCCACTGAACGGCGGGGTGACAGGCGGTGGTCCGCGGGGCCGGGGGACCACTGGATGAAGCTCCGATGCTGCCTGGGTGTTGGCGCCGCCTCGGTGGACGCACAAAGCCTTATTTCTCGGTCAATTCTCAAGGGATTTTTCTAATTTTAAGTACTGTATATCTGTGAAGTGTCTGAATACAGTGTATATAGGCCTAAATGCTTTAATTGTCCCTCCATCAAACCATCAAGCTTGAAGTACAGGAATAATACTAGGCCGTTACAAGATTGCGTTGAGAGAGAGAGAGAGAGAGAGAGAGAGAGAGAGAGAGAGAGAGAGAGAGAAAGAGAGGGAGAGAGAGAGAAAGAAAGAAAGAAAGAAAGAAAGAAAGAGAGAAAGAGAGATGGGGGGAGATGCACATAAACTCATTCCTTTTTTTTCTTCTTCTTCTTCCACCCCTATGAACTGCCGCTCTACGCACAGCTGAATCGTTCGCTTATAGAAGCAGCGGCCGCGCATTGCTTTTGCAAAAATAGAAGGGCTTTTTTTTTTCCAGTCAGTGCCATCCTTTTTTTTTTTTACATGACGGGTCACGCGTACCATAGTGGAACCATAGTGGACATTTACATGACGTGTCCACGCGTACCAATGCAGGGCAATCGTGTGCGCCGGAGTGCCACTGGAGCAGAACTAACGCATGCACACACGCATGCATATCTAAACAAAAACCATGCTGCACAAGATGCGTAGCAACGTTCAGAAGGCATTAAAAAAGCTTCATAGTATGTGTGTGTGTGTGTGTGTGTGTGTGTGTGTGTGTGTGTGTGTGTGTGTGTGGACAGGGAGTTACTACTTTGTGGGGACCTCATGTCCCCACAAAGATAGTACAATCAGAGGAAAAAACCTTGTGGGGGCTTATTAATAGGTCCCCACAAGGTGTTTAGGGGTTAGGTTAAGGGTTAGGGTTAGGGTTAGGGTTCAAAATGAATGGAATGTCCCCACAAAGATAGTAGACTATGTGTAATGTCCCCACAAAGTAGCAATTGCAAACCTGTGTGTGTGTGTGTGTGTCTGTCTGTCTGTCTGTCTGTCTGTCTGTCTGTCTGTCTGTCTGTCTGTCTGTCTGTCTGTCTGTCTGTCTGTCTGTCTGTCTGTCTGTGTGTGTGTGTGTGTGTGTGTGTGTGTGTGTGTGTGGGGACAGGGAATTACTACTTTGTGGGGACCTCATGTCCCCACAAAGATAGTACAATCGGAGAAGTGGGGACAAATTTTAGTGTCCCACAAGGTGTTTAGGGGTTAGGCTAAGGGTTAGGGTTAGGGTTAGGGTTAGGGTTAAAAATGAATGGAATGTCCCCACAAATATAGTAGACTATGTGTAATGTCCCCACAAAGTAGTAATTGCAAACCTGTGTGTGTGTGTGTGTGTGTGTGTGTGTGTGTGTGTGTGTGTGTGTGTGTGTGTGTGTGTGTGTGTGTGTGTGTGTGTGTGTGTGTGTGTGTGTGTGTGTGTGTGTGCGCGCGTGTGCGTGTGTGTGTGTGTTTGTGTGTGTGTGTGTGTGTGTGTGTGTGTGTGTGTGTGTGTGTGTGTGTGTGTGTGGCCTATATATATATATATATATATATATATATATATATATATATATATATATATATATATATATATATATATATATATATATAATGTAAGGACTCTCGTCAGTCTACGTCCCTGGCAGTAAACAAGTTAACTCATTATGACATGACTCACTTGTCTCCATCCAGCTCCCCGGAGACTGTCCAAGGCCAGAGATGGAACACTTGTAGAATCCTTCATCAGACTTGGAGACATGGAGGATGGTCATCTGTCCTGTAGACTCTGACCTGAAGAGGGATCCGTTTCTATAGAAGTCAGCTGGGAGGTTGGAGGATGTCTTGTCTTTGTACAGGCAGCGCAGTGTGACATCACTTCCCTCTGGAACAGGAAGTACAGGACTGTCTAGGATCACATGTCCATCTAGAAGCAACAACAGTGACTTATGAGAAGAATCAACATACAGTAGCATTAATTTCATGCATTCACTATTACATTCATTATATTCATGCAGGTGCTCTGAGCCTTTGATTACATCACTCTGTTATAGAGCTGATCAGTCATTATCAGAAATAACACACCGCTGATTTCAGATTGACCAATCAATCAGAATCTAGCATTCAACCAAGCTGTGTAATAAATATGTATAATGTCACTACACAGCTGTTATTCAGTGGAACACCAATCATAATAAGCCTGTAGGAGTGGCCTACGTGTCGTGCAAAAACACCTTCCCTGGCTTCCCTCTCCGGAACACGGGAGAATTGTGTTCCTAGACCCTCTCTGAGCTGGATGAATTGATTCTAACCCATAAACTGGTGTTGAGCACCAATGAGCAGGCACTTTTTAATGAGCTATTGGATTTGTCAACATAAATACAGCACTTGTTTAAATGGTTGAATGTTAATAAATAAAGAATACGTATATAATTGCCTGTCATATCAGCCACACCTGAGTGTGGCGATAATTGGGTGATAATTTATGTTTCAAATTCAAAATATAATTGTGATTATCCTCTTGTCAAGGTAAACAACACAATAGAGGTAGACATGGACACAATGTGACATCATATAACATGTGTTTTAACATGTCAATGATGTCAACACATACGGTGTATCCACGAGTTTCCAACGCCCCATAGTGCATTGCGCAGACGTCTGTACCGAGCTTCCGGCGCCGATTTACAAGCTCACAACGGGTTGCATCTGCGACGCGACGTGAGCTTGTATGTCTGCTGTTAAACCCGGAAGTTTGGTCCCGATAGTCTCCAGTAAACTCCCGCGGAAACTTGTGGATAGAATATAAGGATGTATACTGTAATGATACTGATTGTACCAGTGATGGTAATGTTGATGGATGGACTGACTTCTCCTGATCCAGACTGACACCAGTAAACTCCTCCATCCAGACCAAGCAAGGTTACTTTACAGGATGCTCCTCCTCCTACACACGATGACAAATAAATAGAGATCAGTTGTCAGTTCAATCAATGTATATTTATTTAGCACTTGATCCAAGGCGCTTTACATATATATAGTCCATCTCTCTCTCTCTTTTTCTAACTCTACCTTTAACAGTTCCAAATTTGCCTTTGCCACAGGTTCCAGTCTTCCCATCACTGCTCTGTCTTCTCACAGACCATCCCACAGCAGAGTGTCCTTCTTCCTCACAGGTCAGTGAGATGGACTCATGTAGGAAGAACTGTGCTCTTTCAGGAGAGACTCTGATAGACACTGGAAGTAGAGAGGGAGAAGACAGGGAGAAATAACAAAGAACACATGGATGAGAGGGAGAAATACAAGCAGACATGATGTGTTGTGATCATCGTATGATAATTGCGACCGTAGGCCGCAGTTTACTATGCACCCCGGCAGATCCTGTCCGTCCCTGAGTTATTGGGTAACGCCTAAAATATAAAGCTGACCTGTTGTGACATCACAATGTAGACTTTCACGCTCCATATATGACAGCCTGTTCTGGCAATCATACATGGAGATCCCTGATGGATCATCAGTGATGGATCATCACTTAGATCTCCATATTTGGATCTGATTCCCAGATGATTCCCTGTTAGGGAAACCACACTAATAGAATCCCCTTGTGGTGTCTTGCTGCAGCACCCTTTTTTGCTTTTTTATTCTTGCTTTTCTTTATTCTTGAGTTATTTGCACTGACTATGGGCTCTTATTTTTGGCCCTGCACTATTGGGTTGTGTTGGTTGAATTGAGTATATTGCTGTGTTGATATGGCGGTTGTGTTGCACTGACCAGCATTGGCCTGTGTGACGTGACTATTGTAGCGACTACTTCTATCAAAAATCAAACCATTTAAAAGTAGCGCTATGAGGCTGAGTGTCGGCTGTAACTGTGACTTGTTGTTGTCCAAACAAAAGCAGAGAGTTTTCTTGCAGTTAAAGGTGATTTATTAACAAAAGGATAAAGGTCCAAAAAATGTAATTGAACGGAATTAAACTGATATGAAAAGTGTATAAAGTAAATGTAAACGAAACAAAATGAAACGGTCAACAGAAAATATCGAGCCTAGCTCACCCCCATTGTCTAACCCACAGTAAGACTCGGGCCCGAGCCACACACCTGACATAAACTCCCCTGATTACCAGACACACAGCAGCTAGTCAATCAATTAAGCAGGCAATCAAAACAGAGCGTGGGAAATCAAAACAAAAACAAAACATCAATAGCAAATAAACAAAATGTATATTTTGGCCGCTACAGTGACTCCATCCATCCATCCATCCATCCATCCATCCATCCCTTTATGCCCATCAATATTAAGCCCATATCTGGGAATGCCCATACAATAGTATCCCTTTCATGCCCATCAATATTAAGCCAATATATGGGAATGCCCATATATGGACATATCGTGTAGTCTAACCAGTGTGGTTGATACACGAGTCACACTTGCAAATTAATTCCGTCCTTGTCCCTTGTATGCCCATATATGAAGATCCCTGTCTCGATGTCATCAATATTAACTCATACAGTGCCCCGGGCCACAAGTGGCCGCTAGAGTGCCAGAAATATCTGTATAGGCCTTCGCTCTAGCTACCGTAGAAGAAGACAGTACTGCCTTGTGTTTTCACTGCAGCCGCTGCTATGGGGGACTAGAGGAGGAAGATAGCTAACACTTATTTTTTAGAAGCCCGATCTAAAGCTATTTCAGTCGCAAAGAAAACGTTCTGGTTGGTCACAAATCAGAAATCAGAGAAAACCCTCTCTAAAGATGTGACTTATTATTGGAGTGGGCGGCCCGATGCAGCCGCGTTGCGCGATTACGGCCCGTGGATGGCCGAGTGGGGCCCGGGCCATGGATGGAAATTTAGACCGGGGCTTCGTTGAGGCCTCCGATTAATTAATTCATTTTATTAAATATCCCGGACTAGTCCGGGATAGGCACCCTGGAATACGTCGCGCCGCTGACAGTATAGATTGAGTTTTTTTGGGGGGACTCTAAACTTTATTTTAAACCATTTTCAATGGAATAAATCGTCGGACCATCTTTCTAGCGTCTCTCGTTGGTAAGCGATGGACGAGCCAGGACCACCCACGTTGGTTCAAGCAGCTCAGGGTAAGTCAAATAGCAAATAAAATATTGTATTGGATTGAAATAAAGCCGAACTTGTTCGGGATAGGCACGATTAGGGTTAAGCACATATCTGGGAATGCCCATATTTGGCAATGCCCATATATGGGCGCTCCATTTATGGCCAAGACAGAATTAATTAGCAAATCAAGACTGCTGACTATCATCACCTGGATCTCCATATATGAAGATCACTACACTGACCTCATCAAACCCTGGATATCCATACATGGAGATGACTGGATCGTCACCTAGATCTCCATATATGGAGCTGGTCAATACCTCTACATCTGACTCCATATATGGATATAGCTGACCTGTGCTGACATCACAGTGATGACTCCACTAGCTCAGCAGAAGGGTATACATGCCAAAGCGCCCATGTGCAGTTGTGCACGCACCCATGTGGGGGTCTGCTCATTGTTCTTGCTGGTAATAATAATAATATCTCTAATGTATATGGCGCTTTTCTAAGTAACCAAAGACGCTTTACATGGGGGGCAAGAGAGAACTAAGAAATAAACAACTTTATTAGAGAAAAACACAAAGACTAAAAATAAAATGAAACCATTCAAAAACATTAAAGTTGCTATTTGTCACTGTAAATACCATTAAACGTATGACAAAAGAACAACTGCAATACATCTGACTGAATGTAACAGCCTTGTCTGTGGAAGTATGTGGAGGATCTTTGCACAACATCTTTGTCATGTTTTAATGACGAGTAAAATATTGATCATGAGAAATCAAACTTTGCTTTGTCATACAAAACATACACAACTACAAGGACTGCTGTATGGTTCTCCTCAACATGTAAAGATAAAAGAAGGGAAAAAAACAATTTTCTGTTTGTTTTATGTTGTTTTCATGTGATCACAACATAAAGCTTCCACCTCGGACTTCAGAGGAGGTAGGAAGTGAACAACAGGAGTGTAGAAACATGGTATAAAAGATCAGTTAGATCACCTCTACTAACTAATGACATGAATGTAATTAATTTATTAACATGATGGTCACTACACTACACTACACAACACAACACAACACTACACTACACTACACTACACTACACTACACTACACTACACTACACTACCCATTATGCAATGCACAGAAGTTGTCTCACCTTCAGGTTGAACAGGTCCACAACAGAGGATGAGAGACACCACTGTAGAGAGAGAGAGAGAGAGAGAGAGACGGGGGTGGGAGTTAAAAATGTCAAATACAAAGATGTTATACTCTATCCAGGCAATCCCAAAGCCAATTTTCAAGGTTGGCAGCAAAATATGTGTCCGCCTGCCTCCCCTGGCTACAGCGAGCAGTGTTCTCCACACGGTATCAGGTCGAGAAAGAAATCCAGTGTCCACTGAGTGAAAGCTGTGCACGCAAATTGCAGCTACATTAATTAATGTCTCGAAGTTATTCTATGATGCGTTTGCTCCTCATATGTAGGCTAGAAACAAAGTAGGCTAATAACTGTATCCATCTTTGAATGTTCGGTGTAACTTTGATCCATATAAAGTCCATCATTTGGGACAGACTGACATGTGAGTTGGGGACGTTGGGGAGATGTGGTTTAGTATGCTGTATAGTAGGCTAATGGTTATAATAATGCTTCTGTCGCTGAGCAGATCGTCTATTCAGTCATCTGTGGCCTGATTGTTTGATTATAATTGTTTGTATCACAGTCTGCGGTTTAGGGGCTGCCTTCACGCGCGGCCTGATCACAGAGTCGGGGGGTAATTGTGCAAAGAGCATCCTACACGACATTAGATCGAGCACGCCGTCAAGTTCTGGAGGCTGTCAATAAAGAACACCACAAGCAGTGAACACCACCCATTTGCACGCTGCACTGGGACAGAAAGTTGACAGTGATGCTCAATGTGTGCCAGTTGGAGGGGCATTTCATTTGACTCTGGTGGTTGGAGATGCGGAGCAGCTCAAACTGCTTGGTGGACCCCACCATCCACAAAGAGGAGAGATGATCGCCCGGCTGACATGCAAGCTACTGCAGGGCTGGTGCTGTGCCGACCAGGTTGTCAACATGGTATTCCACCACTGCATCAAACACAGGCCATCTCAATGGGGAGGTGGTGGAGTACAAATTCCTAGGAGTGCACCTGAACAGCTCACTGGACTGGTCCGACAATGCTGAGGCGATTCACAGCAAGTGGAAAAGCAGGCTGTTCCTCCTGAAAAGACTGAGATCGTTTGGCGTGTGCAACAGAATGCTACAGATGTTCTACCAGTCTGTTATGGCTAATATGCCGACAGGACGGTGTTCCGACCACCTAAATGCAAGCCCCACAGCAGGCCCTGTTTTCGGAAAGCCGCCAACCTAGGCTGCTGGTTCGGTATGCACCAGCTGCACATCGATCCAGCATTTCTCTCACTCAATGTCGAGGTTTGGGCTACCAGTGCATAATTCCAGGCAGGTGTGGTGAATGTGTGTGCCATCAACGGAGCGTGGGGTCAAACTAGACTTTGTGGCAGCAGCTAAGAGTGAGCAACATCTGCAGAATGTGCTGCAAGCAGTTGGACAGCTCAATCGTCGCTCGGACACGATTTTCACAAATTATTCAGTGATGTTCAATGAAATGTCAATGTTTCTTCTTTAATAAACACATGCCCTTTTCAAAAACATCTTCTCAAAAAACTATTTGATGTATTTTTTTTTAAATTGCTGTATCATGTTATCAAGAGTGGGAGTTCTAAAAGCACCCAAAATGTAAAGTTTTCGTAAATTTGACATGCTGCGTTGCACCTCTAAATATGGATTTTCTCCAAACTGTGTTAAAACATTTGTAAAGACTATATATATATATATATATATAATATATATATATATATATATATATATATATATAGAGAGAGAGAGAGAGAGAGAGAGAGAGAGAGAGAGAGAGAGAGAGAGAGAGAGAGAGATACAGAAAGAGAGAGAGACAGAGGGAGAGAGAGAGAGAGAGAGAGAGAGAGAGAGAGAGAGAGAGAGAGAGAGAGAGAGACAGAGACAGAAAGAGAGAGAGAGAGACAGAGAGAGAGAGAGAGAGAGAGAGAGAGAGAAAGAGAGAGAGAGAGAGAGAGAGAGAGAGAGAGAGAGAGAGAGAGAGGGCAAATCTTACAGGTGATTTAGAGCTGCATACAGCTCCATCCACAGAGAACAAATATTGTAAAATGTCTGTTAACAAAATACAGATCTCGGTCTCATTTAATGAACTGATAGTCAAATCAAATGAAGTAAGATTGAATATAATATACTCACATGATACGAGATAGGTTGGTGCAAATGTCATGGTGGAGAAAGTTATGAAACAGTAAGACAGACTGACTGTAGAGAAAAAAGGACCCCTCTGCTCTTTGTGGCTAAAACGCCCATTTCCTGATTGGTAAGATGCTCAGCTGTATAAGCACATGCACACAGATTGATTGAAGACTTTATTAGAAGTTTGCATAGGAAAAGATACAGTTTCATGACGGTACAGTTCACTGGTACAAGGTCTACTAAAAGGAGATCCATGAAAAGACTACGCTTATTTCCACTGGAAACCATTGAAGTATCTCATATAACATTGAATGACAGACGAATAGAAGACAGTACTATGCAGTAGGTATGTAAAGAAAATAATATGAAAGAACAAAAAAAAAAGAAACAGTAAGTCTAAACTGAAAGTATATACAAAGAAGGGGCAGGGGAGGGTAGGGCTGGGCTAGGTTTGTTTTTTTACCAGTTGCGAACGGCTGCTGCCTGTAAGTGGTTTTTCAGGGCAATTTTAAAGGATGCTAGTGATCCACACTCCTTTATGGCCTTCGGTAAAGCGTTCCACATTTTGGTGGTATAGCAGAAGAACGAGTTTGACCCTTTGTTGGTTTTGACTCTGGGTTGAAAGTGATCTGTGGCGCTGCCTCTGGTGTTGTAATTATGGACATCCTTAACGTTTATAAAGTATTTTGACAGGTACTTGGGTATCATAGTGGTGTAGTGTATCTTGTACACCAGGCCCATTGCAAGTTGCTGTACTCTGTCATTTACTCTGAGCCACCCCACTCTTAACTGGTGAGTAGCGGTGAGGTGAGTCTGATAGGGAAGGTTAAGCAGGACCCTAATTAGTTTGTTTTGGGCTGTTTGGAGTTTAGTTTTAAGGGCTTGTGGGGCGTCACGATACCATACGTGGACTCAGTAGTCAAAGAGGGGCTGGATTATTGCACCAGCTATGGTCTTCAGTGTGTTGAAATTGACCATTGGGGCGATCCTCTGTAGGAAACAAGTTCGTTGGTTGATTTTATTTATTACTTTAGAAGTCATCTTTTCGCTGGAAAGATTAGCTTCAAGGATACATCCTAAGTAAGAGATTTTGCTTTTTCGTGTTATGACCTTGTCGCCCACTTTGATTGTGAAGTTATCAACTTTTTTTACGTTATGATTTGATGCAAAGAGGATGGACTCAGTTTTTCCCAGGTGAATTGATATTTTCACAACTCTTGAAAAAGCTCCAAAAATGGTGGGCGACATCATTATAGGAGCAGATATCTTGCAGTTCTGGCTGCTCCAGTGGTGATGCCACACAGAGCTGGATCCCCTAACAGGCCTGTGGGGCCCAGGGGTCAAAGGTCAGGAAGGTCCTCTATCCACCTGTTTCCGCAAGAATTGACTGTAGCATTATTTGCGGGACACTTCCGGTTAACAGCAGACATACAAGCTCACGTCACGTCGCAGTTGCAGCCGCTGTGAGCTTGTAGATCACTCTCGGCTGCGGCGCCGGAAGCTGCCTGCACATTCTGCGCAATGCATGATGGGATTTTGGAAAGTTGTGGATAATAGCCACTGTTCCAGAGCCTGAGTCTGACCTTCAGATGCTGAACAAAAAAAGCTGTGTATTTATTTATTTGTAAGGTTTTAGGCAGATTTTATTTCTGGGAGCGGCCATTGCTGTGTGTGTGTGTGTGTGTGTGTGTGTGTGTGTGTGTGTGTGTGTACTGACAATAAATGGTTAATCTACTTTGATGTGAGTATTCCTGACTAAATAAAGATTATATATTTTAAATTCACTGATCTACAAGCTCACACTGTGATGTGTTCTGAGCTTCATACGTGTACATTTAAGTACATTTATTAATGTTGTATCAACATGAACAACAACTACTCTGAAACATTGTGAACTGAAGATGATGAGAAAACTGCTCCAGTCTGGAGACAGTAACTCCTTGAAGACTGCAGTTGCTCAATATAACCAGCAGGTGTCATCAGAAAACATTTAACGGACTGATAGACATAGGCATAGGCCTACTGCTGGAGGGGGGGTGAATATCAAATATCTAATTACTGAATCAAGCAACTTTAGTTTTAGGATTAGTTTTGTGAATGTACCAAAGACATTTCAGAAAATGCCTGTTAAAATCTGGACATTAACAATAACAAATAAAATCACCTCCTGCAATGGAGTTTTATTTTTAAATCAACACAGTAGAGGTTATGTATCATATTGTTATAATGTGTTCTCTGTACTAACTTCACTCAGGGTGGATTTTAACTCCTTTTTGAGCGGTGGTCACAACGCTCCTATACGTGGCCGTGTGTGTGGGTCTGTCTGTCTGTTTGTCTGTCTGTCTCCGGGTATGTAGCCTGCCTGCAGTAACCTTTTCTGACCACACATGTTAAGGGAGGGGCGCTGTTGTTCAGGATAGGCCAGGCATAGGCCAGGCACACTCACACACAAACACACACAGGGGGCACACACACACACACACACACACACACACACACACACAGGGGGCACACACACACACACACACACACACACACACACACACACACACACACACACACACACACACACACACCACCGCTCAGTTCACACGAGTGTGATTTTTTTTTTCTCTTTTCGCCTCAGGGGAAACAATGCATGTTGCAATCTCAACCACACACACACACACACACACACACACACACACACACACACACACACACACACACACACACACACACACACACACACACACACACACACACACACACACACACACACACTCTGTCTTTGACTTCTTGGAATTGTGTATGTGTGTGTACATGTGTGATGGTTGTGTGTTTTTTCTGTGTGTGTGTGTGTGTGTGTGTGTGTGTGTGTGTGTGTGTGTGTGTGTGTGTGTGTGTGCTTCAAGCATCACGTGTCATTTAGACGACATGACAGAGTTTAGTGGTTTTACTGAGCAGGAGTGTGTGTGTGTGTGTGTGTGTGTGTGTGTGTGTGTGTGTGTGTGAGTGTGTGTGTGTGTGTGTGTGTGTGCGTGTGTGCGTGTGTGTGTGTGTGTGCGTGCGTGTGTACTGTGCGTGTGTGTGTTTGATGCCTTTAGTGCACGTGACCTACATACTAGTGTTTCTGTGCTCTGTGGTTTTGACTCTTACATATCGTGCCCAGGCTTGCAAGGCCTTTGTGTGTGTGTGTGTGTGTGTGTGTGTGTGTGTGTGTGTGTGTGTGTGTGTGTGTGTGTGTGTGTGTGTGTGTGTGTGTGTGTGTGTGTGTGTGTGTGTGTGTTGACTCGTAGGCCTTAACAAGAAGGAGGAAGGAACACTTTTGGTTTGAAAGTGTAAAAAAAAATAGTTTTATTTACAACAAAGAATAGCATGGAGTGTATGGAGTGACATTTGTCCTAAAATGATCCAAGCGTGTGTCCAGTGGAATCAGTAGTGTCAGCTATTTATGGTAAATGTTATGTGGGGTATTATATGGTACAAACCTAAGACTAAACGAATGTAGTTGTGGGGTGTTGAATGGTAACCTAAGACTAAACTAATGTAGTTGTGGGGTGTTGAAAGGTAACCTAAGACTAAACGAATGTAGTTGTGGGGCGTTGAATGGTGACTGCAACAAAGCAACACTCCAAAATTAAATAAAGTCTTAAGGTGCATAGCTCAATAATAACATGAAACGATGAAGAAGTAGCCAGCACACAAGGTGTTTAATGGTAAGACTAATGTTACAATGAACAGCTGAGCTCTATTTAAAGGTTATTTTACCTTTAGTTGGCGTTCCTCTCTCCCAAAAATTGTAGTCCAAATGTTTATTATTTTTATAACAGGCAATATTGCCCTTTCTTCAAACCGGAATAATTGGTTATATTGTTAATCCATTTATTTATGTCGCTCTAAAGTCTAAAATAATGACAGTATTCTATCCACACTATAATATGAACAGAGCGTTGTTGTTAAAACGCAGATCTTTGAACTCTCGTCTTGTTTAAAACCTTTTCTCGTGATCGCCCACTGGCCTTGCGGTCCAGGCGCATACCACATAGGCTCTCGAATCCCAATCCCGATGACCTTTGCTGCATGTCACTCCCCATCTCTCTCCCCATTTCCTGTCAGTCTACTGTCTACTGTCCTATCATAAAAGAAAAAAAAGAATCCTGTCTCGCGAGAAATCTGAATCCTACAGTAGTCAATGCGGTGTGATGCGTATCCAGACCTGCACAGCTGCTCTTGTAAACAAATAATGACAGCGCCCTGTGAGAAACGATACCGTCTGTGTGAAACGAGACCGTGGATTGACCAGAATCATTCATGTACGACAGATATATACAGAGCACATTGCAGATTAACAATAACCTTCTAGGCTGAAATTCTCCTTTAAAAGGAGGACTTGGGACTACTGACCAGGTGCTACCTCTCCCACCTGAATGGAATCCCAATGACCAGCATGCAGCACCTGGAGAGAGAGAGAGAGAGAGAGAGAGAGAGAGAGAGAGAGAGACAGGCAGGCGTGGCAATGTATTTTTATTTTTTATCAAACCTCTTACTGTGTGAGCAATATTGAAACTAGAACTAAGTGCAGGATGTGTGTGGGTGGTATGGTGGTATTGTTTCTCATAAATAGGCTAGCCTAGACTATGTTCTGCACCCTGTCTTGACTGACTGAGTCTGTCTGTCCTTCTGTGATCAGCTGACCTCTGCACCGTTGGCCCGATCCACACCGAAACTGAGCCACTTCGGCCTGTTACAGCGCCACCAGGAGGCCGATTTTGCTAAACACATTTTTACTCCTACAGATTTTTTTCCAAACATCACACAAATCAGTACACAGTATCTCTATAGTCATGTGAGTAATATTCCTGATTGGCTAAGATTGGTACACCTTTTCTAGATTCACCTTTTTTAAGCTATAGGCCGGAATTTGTCCCTGAAGCTTTATCAAAAGAAATTACTACTTTACCACCTGTTCTCTTCTGTGTGTGTGTGTGTGTGTGTGTGTGTGTGTGTGTGTGTGTGTGTGTGTGTGTGTGCGTGTGTGTGTGTGTGTGTGTGTGTGTGTGTGTGTGTGTGTGTGTGTGTGATGCCTTGTGTGTGTGTGTGTGTGTGTGTGTGTGTGATGCCTTGTGTGTGTGTGTATGATGCCTTTAGTGCACGTGACCTACATACTTGTGTTTCTGTGCTCCTGTGGTTTTGACTCTTACAGATCGTGTCAGGACTCCAGGCCTGTGTGTGTGCGTGCGTGCGTACGTGCGTGTGTGCATGTGCATGTGTGTGTTTGTGTGTGTGTTATAACCACAGTCCTCTTCGTTTCAGAGTAATCCTTAACTTTATTCTATACTAAAAGAAGTAAGCAGTCTGTCCTGGAGAACTGGTGATTTAATAACAATAAATCCATGTGAACAGCCATGTGAGAAATGAGGGGTGGGGTCTCCGCGTTGCCTTGGCGGACGAATAGGTACCGGCCCCGGCTCTCCCGGACGCTCCTAGCCCGAGTTACGGCATTTTATGTGCGCTGCAGTGGCAGGGGGTCCTCCACTGGGGGCGCCACCACTTTTGCATCCGTTCTGGAGCACCAGGAGTCGGTGGCCCCCGGGAATTCCCCGTGAGCAGCCCCGTTGGGGTGGTCATTTGGTCATTTTTGCACATTTGGTCATTTTTTACATCTGGGGGTCCCCCAGGGACCTGGGGGTCCCTGGGGCTCCGGGGGTCCTTGGAGGTTGTAGTTTGGCAGGCAATGAGTGTGTGTGCAAAATTTGGCATGGATGGGGGCAACGGTTGTGGAGATATGAGCAGGGCAAAAGTGTGACGGACTCACTGACTGACTGACTCACTCACAGACAGCCCGTGGAGGTTTTGGTAGTAAATGCGACCTTCGGTCGCAATAAATGCCCAAAATCATTTGCTTAAAAAATGTCAAGTTTAAAATGACAATGAAAAGGACTGATCTACCAGCTATTCTTTCTTTCGATTTTTCTATATTCAATTTAAAGGGCTAATTTGATTTATTTAAATGTTGAAAAGATAACGTTAATCTTTATATTTATTTCTGTGCTTTGAAGGTTTTCAACCTGATGATCAACTTATCAATGAAGAAGCCAACAAACAATTAAAAACATTTATTAAAATAAAGACATTGATTAAGTTGGAATCTTGAGTTGTCCTCTGTCCTTTGGAACTGAAATCTGTGGGAACTTGACACCTTTGCTGCTGCATTCTGGGAAATGCAGTTTCTTGATCAGAGTAGCTGTTGTGAATTGGCAAAAAGCTCCATTCTGATTCAGTGATTGATTGGAGACTTTATTAGAACTTTGCATAGGAAAACGTACAGTTTCATTGACAGTACAGTTCACTGGTACACAATCAACTAAAAGGAGATCCAAAAGAAGCTTTTCGGCTTATTTACACAGGAAACCTTTATCTATCTCATATAATACTGAATGACAAACGGCCGGTCATGAAGTGTGGGTCATGACCGAAAGTCTAAGGTCACGGGTGCAAGCGGACGAAATGAGTTTCCTCAGAATGGAGGCTGGTGGGCCTATCTCCCTTAGAGATAGGGTGAGAAGTTCAGTCACCAGAGAGAGACTTGGAGTAGAACCGCTGCTCCTACACTTGGAAAGGAGTCAGCTTAGGTGGTTGGGATGCCCCCCGAGCGCCTTCCTAGGAAGGTCCTCGATGCACGTCCCACTGGGAGGAGACCCCGTGGCAGACCAAAGACCAGATGGAAGGATTATATCTCCAAACTGGCTTGGGAACGCCTTGGTGTACTCCCTGAGGGAGTGGAGGAAGTTGCTCAGGATAAGGAAATCTGGAAGTCTCAGTTGGAACTGTTACCCCCACGACCCGATTCTGGATAAGTGGTTGAAGATGGATGGATGGATGGATGGACAAACGGATATAACACAGTACGTTGCAGTAGATATTGTCAGAAAAAAAGGAGAAAAAAAGAAAGAAAAAAACAGTGCAAAAGAATATATAGATATTTACAATAGAAGGGTCAGGGGAGGGTAAGGCTGGGCTAGGTTTGTTTTTACCAGTAACGAGCTGCTGCCGCCTGTAAGTGGTTTTTCAGGGCGATTTTAAAGGATGTTAGGTATTTACACTCCTCGCGTTTGATTTGGTCAGTCAAATAGAGAAGGCACGTGGCAGTGGAATGGGATTTTCTGAATCCAGATTGGAACTCATAAATCAGATTTTCCTCATCGAGATATCTTGTAATCTGTTCATTTCCATGACTTTGGATATGGAACTCAGGATGGAAATTGGGCGGTAGTTGCCATGCAGGTCTAGTTTGCTATTTCTTTTATTTATTATTATTTTTTTTTTTCAGGGGCGTTACTTTTGCTAGTTTGAAGTCCTGTCCCGACCCTGTTTGATGGATAGGTTAATTATGCTGGGATTTTATCAAGGCCAGCGGCCTTGTGTTGAGGTAGGGCGCTCAATTTTTTAAACACTTCATCAGTTTTTTTTTTGTAGTATTTATTAACAAACTCTTCACCATACTGCCCAGATGGGGCAAACATCCTTTAACCAGTGAAATGGCTATGGTGGTAAAGTTTTTGTAAAGATGGATAGCCACTTCAAGTTTGTCAGAAATGAAAGCGGCGGCCGTTTTGATGTTTATGTTGTGGCATATGGTTTTAAGTTTTAAACCTAAATGATTGTTAAGTAACTTCCACAGGTCATGTGGTTTGTTTTTGTTTTTCGTCAATTTTGTCATCGATGTAGGTTTTTGGAGCTGTGTGAAACACAGGCTCCCTATACGTGGCTGTGTGGGTCTGTGTGTGTGTGTGTGTGTGTGTCTGTCTGTGTGTGTGTCTGTGTGTATGTAGCCTGAACTTCCTAAACTTCGGCACGCCACTAGTCCCACAGTTTTGCCACCAAACACTCGCGCCATATGTCAAATCGACCGGCTTACTCGGGAATCGTGGGCTATTACTTTTCTAAGAGAAAGGTTCTATAGTTTAATTGATATTAATTTATTAGTGAATTAATTTTCCCCATTGACTTAGAATGGGAATCGCAAAAACTCACATTCAATTATTTGTCTCTCGCAAACCACAGGGGCTACAGTTTCAAGACTTGGAGAGGAGGTTCATAATGATTTCAAGGATTAAATAAAAAATAATTGTGTCATTTGGCCTCATGGTGGCGCTATAACACCCCACTTTACGTTTTGGCCTGTAACTCTTAAACCGTAGGTCGGAAAATTAAAAATATTTTTTCCCTGGATTCCTTGGGTCATGACGCATCTCCCCATATAGGCCACGCCCATTTGCGCCATGATAGATTTTCCGCCATTTTGAATTTTCTCCAAAACACACTTTTTGCTCCTTTTCCTACATATTTTCTTCAAATGTCACAAAAATCGGTACACATGATCCACACACACACACACACACACACACACACACACACACACACACACAGCTCCACTTCACACGGGTGTGATTTTTTGTGGTGGATCTAACTAGAGCGGTTGTCTGGTTTCTAAGTTTCTTCCACTGAGCAGTAAGATGCTTGAGGTGAGAGTTTCCTGAGTTTTAACAATAATATTATGACTCAAATGTTATAGTAGTTATACTACTAGTCACTGAGGAAACTTATATTATTACAATATTAAACTCAGTATTACCCAACACTACCTGATATTCAGACTAGATTTGACGAGTGTGGTGTTGTGTTGAGTTCCACAACTAAACCACAACAACACATCTATGATGCTTTAGTTCATGGCAACATCCTGTCACATGACTTCCTGTTCTCTACACAGCATCAATGGCCCAAGCCCTGCACGGCACGCATGCATCTATTCTGCATCTAGCATGAGGCAATATTCAGAGTGAATATTTTTTAACTCAAATCTTTGCTTCTGGGGGTCCCTGGAACAACATATTTTGAGATGGGATCCGCGGCCAAATACAATTTGGGGGTCCTTGACATAACAAAGTTTTAGAAACACTGACATTATAGCAACATATGTTTTTCAAACGGTTAGGATTTAGAAGATATTTGTAGAATCAGTGGTTCCCCCAAAATCTATTTAGCCGCAGACCCCTATCTAAATATATTTTGGTTCCAGGGCCCCCAGAAGCAAAGATTTAAGTAAAAAAATGTCACTGAATTTGGGTCTTGCCTCATGCTAGATGCAGAATAGTTACAGTACATGCACCCTGCACCCACAAGTAAGCAATCTGGCTTAATCATCGTCAAAGAAAGGTCTGCCGCTGCGATCATGTTGTGTGCACTGTCGGTGGTTACTGTCAGCGTGCTGACTTTATTTTCAATGATTCACTCTCTTGTCTGCCCCAACGCCTCCGGGCGTTGGGGCAGACAAGCACAGACAGATTTCAGTGCTATGTCTTCATAACAGTCAGGGCATGCAAGTGATGCAATTGTAATAAAAATTGTCTTAGGTATGAGAAATGTAAAGAGCCCGCCGACTGTGAACTACTTTGTGAGCATTTGATGGAGGCAGAACTTTTTATCACTTTTATCAAGACACTTCTTTATTTAATAAACTAAGCCAGAGAGTAGCTACCCAGTAATGCACACAATTCATTTTTTCTCCCCTCATCCCACCCAGTACCAGAGCTGCCTGCAGATAGTCCTATACTAAAAGCATGAATTCATAATAAAGTCTAGCCTAATTCATAACAAGTCTAAACACAATTCATAAGCCTAAACATTACAGTTAATCAGCCATTGACATTTCTATACTAAAACCAGTACTTAACTTTCCCCGATGTAGGAGACCCCCACAGGGTCTGAGCTTTGGCGCTGGGTCGGCCGCTTTGAGTTCAGTTTGTTCTGTGCCGTCCAACGCCGTGAGCAGTCTGTCTTCAGAGTTTCTACATTTGGGTCTCCAAATCTTTGTGATAGGACCCTTTTCTTGTTGCGACTGAAGGTTGCAGTTTACCATAAGAAATGTCACAGCTTGTCTCTGTGAAGCCGTGTGTACACATTTTTACAGTGTATGGGTTGGTTCCCTTGACACATCACTGTGACATCACAGGTGATGTCACACGTGATGTAAAAGTCCATATATAGGTATTCCCCAGAATCCGTTTTATGCCCCTATATGAAAATCCCTGATGTTATCGATATATATCACTGGGCCAAGAGATGGCCCATATCTGTGTGGCTGGTTCAGATAGGGATCTCCATGTATGGGTATAACATATATTGTATGTTGTGATGTCATGGGATCCACTCTAACAGAATTCCTTTTACGCCCATATATGGAGATGCCTGATGTCATCAATATTAAGCCCATATTGAACGGGACTTCATATGGGAATGCCCATATATGGAGGAAGACAGCCCATATATGTGCGGCTGGTTCAGACAAGGATCTCCATGTATGGGCATAAAAGGGATGTACTATTATATACAGTCTCCATAAATGGGTAACTGGTCCGATATACATCACTGGCCAGATGGCCAAGAATTGGTGCATGTTGCCCTGCAACACATATAATATAGGCCTATGTGTTGCAGATGAAACTTTTTCATAGATGTCATGGATAGTTTCATAGACGTGTTTGACATCACTGTGATCAGTGTATTTATCAAACATTTAAAGCAGGGACCCCCAGTACATATTATGTACTGGGGGTCCCAGGTCCCTGCTTCATCTCCCTCAGCTAAGGTGTCCTTGACTTATACTGTCTTCTTACCTGCAGTGCCTGGCAAACAGCCAGTAACCACAAGTCACAATATAAAAATAGAAATGATTGCCCAGGATATTTCATCAGCTGCTATAGTAACAACAACAACAACAATACTTATTATAATAATTATAATTAATTAAAAATATGTTTAAAAAATGGGACGTTGGATAGCTGCACTTGATCAACCATTCCAGACCAAGGACCTCAGGTAAAAAAACGATAAGGGACCAACCCCGGCCCCCCAAAAGTCTCCTAACTTTTCCTGAAACTTGGCAACCCTGCACCTCGAGATTTGTTTCAATGAAATACATTATTATAAATATAATTAATTATTACTAATGATTTTTATTTATTTTTTCAAACAAATGCTCAACAGATAAATTATGATGAATATATTAAAGGTTTTTATTGCAAAACCTAAATCTCACATACAGCCTTCAATGGCAAATTTAAGTAAAATATCTGCAATGAATTCAAAAACAGGATGAACATGAATGACTAATATATGTTTATGCCAATATCCTCTCCTCCCATACATTTTAAAACAGCACCATAAACCTTTTCCTTAATTAACACATTTTAATTAACAAAATGTAATTTTGTCCAATCTGTATGGTAGAGTATGTTATATAACTTATAATCAACTATAATCAGGTTGGTTGTATTTTGTCCCCCTGCTCTTCTATTGAGATATTTAGATGATGTCAAAGGTCATGTCTCACCTTGACTCAGGATCTGACATGAATTTAAATTCATCCCCTGAGCAAGCAGGCTGGCTCTATTAGCTCAGTGGTGTATATTTCAGAAACCGGGTTCAATCCGGGGGAGAGGAGGAAAGTTACATAGTGCAGCTTTATTGTTTTTAAATTCATTGTTATCTTTGTCACTATATAAATATGTGACCCTGATTGTAGCACTTTGAAGTTTGTTTCAAATGTAACGTTCATTATAAATACAATTCATTCTCACGATTTCAAACAAACGCTCAACACATAAATGATTAAAAAGAAATATATTACAGTTGTTATTGCAAAAGCTAAATCTCACAGTCTTCATTGGCAAAGTAAAACAACACATTTAAGTAATATATCTGCATATCTAGGTAAAATATGCTGATTTAAAAGAGCAGTCTGTTATGTAGACAGATTACTTGGCATCCTATAGTTTCTATATTGTTTCAATATACAGTTTATTTATTGATAATTATTGTTGAAAATGTCCTCCTGCCCAGCCTGGCCTATGAGGAGCTAGACTGGGCACTTGCCTATTAGAACACCTGAACTGAGTTGACTGAGTGAACATACCTGATTGTGATTGCAGATGACCTTTAAAAGGCACTCACCCCAGCATTTGTTTGGTTTCCTGTTACCCTGTTAAGTTTCTTCTGTTCCTTATGTTTAGTTTGTTTTCCTATGTTCCATTTCTCCTGATTTTCGTTGATACAGTATTTTACGTAAGTACCTCAGTTGTTTGTGAATTTATCATTTGTTACTTTTCCTTAGGGCCACTGCTCCTACAGTTTTGGCCCTCAAATCACGAAAATCACTACACAGTATGACTCATGTCATCAACATGGATCAGGAAGTTTTTGGAAAAACAATTTTTTGCCCTATTTGTGGAGATAAGTGACCTACGGTCGCTTATCTCCCGATTAGGGAGTCTTACTGGTAATATGTATTTTGATTGTTTGCTTTCTTTGTGCCTTTCCTTTATAGTTTACAATCATCATTACCAGTTCATCATCATCACCAAAAGTTTGCCTCCATCATTGGCATCCATTATCCACCTACCATAATAAGTCTCCAACAATTTTATCCATCTGGTCCTGGTCATATATGCAGTATATATACTCTTATCGGTATACTGATGCCTGAATATTATATTTACTAGCAAAGAGCAACTTCAGCTATTGAGCTATTTAACATGCTGGTCACAATCAGGTATGTTCACTCGGTCAACACTCAGTCAACTCAGTTCAGGTGTTCTAATAGGCAAGTGCCCAGTCTAGCTCCTCATAGGCCAGGCTGGGCAGGAGGACATTTTCAACAATTATATTGTTTAGACTGATGCTTTAGACTCTTGGTTTACCTATGATCTCCTATAGTTTACTGAGATGCTACACTGTCTCTCTGCATTCTATGATCGTATAGTTTACTGAGACGCTACGGTGTCTCTCTGCATTCTATGATCGTATAGTTTACTGAGACGCTACGCTGTCTCTCTGCATTCTATGATCCTATAGTTTACTGAGACACTACGCTGTCTCTCTGCATTCTATGATCCTATAGTTTACTGAGACGCTACGCTGTCTCTCTGCGTTCTATGATCCTATAGTTTACTGAGACGCTACACTGCCTCTCTGCATTCTATGATCCTATAGTTTACTGAGACGCTACGCTGTCTCTCTGCATTCTATGATCCTATAGTTTACTGAGACGCTACGCTGTCTCTCTGCGTTCTATGATCCTATAGTTTACTGAGACGCTACGCTGTCTCTCTGCGTTCTATGATCCTATAGTTTACTGAGACGCTACGCTGTCTCTCTGCATTCTATGATCCTATAGTTTACTGAGACACTACGCTGTCTCTCTGCGTTCTATGATCCTATAGTTTACTGAGACACTACGCTGCCTCTCTGCGTTCTATGATCCTATAGTTTACTGAGGCGCTACGCTGTCTCTCTGCATTCTATGATCCTATAGTTTACTGAGACGCTACACTGTGTCTCTGCACCTTGTTTTTCCCCTTTATCCCCCCATCACTCTGGATTAAGAGTGTCTGCTAAATGCATAAAATGTAAATTGTAATGCATGCATGTTTTTGTCCTTCGGTTTAGACTGCTTTGCTTTTAACTTGTGCTTTCGTTGACTGTAAAAATATCAAATGTGATATGAATAACTGTCCACAGTGGAGAAAGACATGAAAATAAAAGAGCATAGAATGTAAAAGGTAGGGTAAGTGACCTTCCTTTGTTCAAATAAGTGTTAAATAACTATAACTTATATTCTGATAATAAATAATCATTGCTATAGGCTGTTTGTTTAGTAACAGGAGCCACTCTATAGCAATGATTACTATCACTACACTGACTGCAGTATTTTAAAGTGAGTAGTTCACCCCAAACATTAGGTATTTTCTATCATTTTTTCTATTCCAAACACCATGAGCCTTGAATTGACAAAGATTCTATATTTCTAGCCATTAATGTGATTACTGAATGCTCTCTAGAGACTCTTTGAGTCACTCAGACACTCATCAAATGATAATCTCAGGAATGAAAATAAAAACAAAAATCTCCATCAGTTCAAGGCTTCATGAGGAACTGATAGAGAATATGACATTTATGTTGGGTGAACTTCTCCTTTAAGCTTCCAACTAAACAATGTCACTTTTCCACCTTTAAAAGAAAAGAGTTACTGGGTTTCCATGACAACCATGTTGCAGGGGTCTTGTTTAGGAGGAGGAAGGGTCTTCATCTTGCAGTAAATGTAGGATCCAACAAACACCAGCAGCAGGACGCACAACTCAGCCACTTGGAAGTAGACAAACTCACTGTGACCTGAATGATGACACAACACAACACAATGATACAATATGAGGTAGAGATACACACTGTGTCCTGAATCACAACAAAACACAGTATGCCAACTATTTCCTCCCAACCAACCACACATTGCTGTGTTGTCACTGCTGTTGTATCCTACTGACTCACCTCCCAGTGAGGAGCCCCCACCAGGAGGACTGTACTGTTGTATCCTACTGACTCACCTGCCAGTGAGGAGCCCCCACCGGGAGGACGTACTGTTGTATCCTACTGACTCACCTGCCAGTGAGGAGCCCCCACCGGGAGGACTGTACTGTTGTATCCTACTGACTCACCTGCCAGTGAGGAGCCCCCACCAGGAGGACTGTACTGTTGTATCCTACTGACTCACCTCCCAGTGAGGAGCCCCCACCAGGAGGACTGTACTGTTGTATCCTACTGACTCACCTGCCAGTGAGGAGCCCCCACCGGGAGGACGTACTGTTATATCCTACTGACTCACCTGCCAGTGAGGAGCTCCCACCGGGGGGACGTACTGTTGTATCCTACTGACTCACCTGCCAGTGAGGAGCCCCCACCGGGAGGACGTACTGTCGTATCCTACTGACTCACCTGGCAGTGAGAAGCCCCCACCGGGAGGACGTACTGTTGTATCCTACTGACTCACCTGCCAGTGAGGAGCACCCACCGGGAGGACATACTGTTGTATGAAGTCATGTTAATGTCTCTTACCCAGTGGTTCAGGGTCATGTTAATGTGTCCTTACCCAGTGGGACAGGGGCCATGTTAATGTCTCTTACCCAGTGGGACAGGGGTCATGTTAATGTCTCTTACCCAGTGGTTCAGAGGTCATGTTAATGTCTCTTACCCAGTGGTTCAGAGGTCATGTTAATGTCTCTTACCCAGTGGTTCAGGGGTCATGTTAATGTCTCTTACCCAGTGGTTCAGGGGTCATGCATCGGGTGTCATTATCAAACACCCACTGTGGTGGAATCTGGGTCCCGTTGGAGGAGGTGCAGTTGATGAATCTGAAGCCTAAGACACACAAATGGCAGGAAAATGTAAATGGTGCATTTATTTACAGTAGTTAGGATGGGTAAATGCAGGTGACAAACGTCACCTTTGCAGAGAAGACAGCCCATATCAGCCACACAGATATGGGCTGTCTTGGCCATCTATCTTGGCCATATATGGATTATGTTAGTGTGGTATGTGGCCGATGTGGCCTCCATATATGGGCATTCCCATATGAGGTCCTGTTAGATATGGGCTTAATATTGATGACATCAGGGAACTCCATATATGGGCATAAAAGGGATTATGTTAGTGTGAAATCAAAGTGAAGCCAGAGTGTGATGTCAGAGCGACAAACCCAAAGAACCATAGTGTCAGGCGTGACAGACAGAGATACATACGGACAAGCTGTGACGGTTCACATACTAATCTGCGACCTATGGTCGCAATTATTGTCATGTTTATCAACATCAGTCTCACCTGGACAAGGGTCGATGATCTTCCCCACAGCACCTCTGCTGAAGCTGTTGTAGGCGATGCAGATCAGGTGTCCAGATGTCCCCACAGGCAGAGCGATGGTGTTGTCCTGTTTTCCAGAGAGGGTTTGTCCATCCAGAGACCAGCTGTAGAGGACACTGTCTCCTTCACAGGAGCAGGACACCATCATGGACCCTTGGGACAGACACTCAGAGGACAGCTGAGGACCAGACACTGGAGCTGGGGCTGGAGGACACAGTGAAAGACAAGACATATTTCATTTAATGACGTCGCGAGCATGTGACGCGTGTGTGCACATCCGTGCATGTGTGTGCTCCTGCTCCAAAAGACTTGGGGCGGCGTGGCTGGTCAATGACCATGCACAGGGCACTTTGATTCCAGGTGCTTAATTGATAGAGATTTTTGGGGGGGCTGAAATACTCCTTTAATATATCCAACCGCTCCTAATAGTTAGGAGGGTTAAATGCAGAGGATTATGTACACATTTACTGTGAACAATAGCAGGTATGCACGTGACATCATCTTAACCGGAAGTTATGTTAATGATATTCAATCAATCAATGTGGGAAAGCCTACTGAGTGGCAAAAAACAGTCATGAGGAGTCAGTAGGAGTAATGAGGAGTCAGATGATGGCTGAGATGGGCGCTATCTCTCCAGATCACTATGCCAAATACTCAGGGTCTTCACCCCCCCCTGGAGCCACTCGTTATGCATCCTTCCCTTCCTCCTCCCCCCATTTCAGGGCTCCATTCAGGGCTGTGCCCTCCAGCTTTACCAGCTTTAAGGCTCATGTTTTCCAAGGGCTTTATGGTCCTTCTCTCCTCACTCATTCACGCCCACTGTTACACCTCCCTCCCTCGCCTCCATCAGCTCACCACCTCATCCTCACCCTCCTATCCTCACCCTCCTATCCTCACCTTCCCCGTCCTCACATCATAGCTTCTTCATCCTCATTTCATCCCCACCTCCAACCCTCTTGTCTTCTTTTCCCTCTTCCCTCCTTCTCCCCTCATCCCTCTGCCATCTCCATCCATGCATAACAAATTCCCTATCCTGTCACGTTTATCTCCTTCTTTTCTAAATAAAGAATGTTAAACGATCTTTGGTTTGAAGGGTGGTCTGTACTGGTGAATGTTCAAATAATCTGACACAGACTCACCTCTCATGTCCATCCAGATGTCTGGAGACTGTCCACGGCCAGAGATGGAACACTTGTAGAATCCTTCATCAGACTTGGAGACCTGGAGGAGGGTCATCTGTCCTGTAGACTCAGTCCTGAAGAGGGAGCCGTTTCTATAGAAGTCAGCTGGGAGGTTGGAGGATGGTTTCTTTGTGGTCTTGTCTTTGTACAGGCAGCGCAGAGTGACATCACTTCCCTCTGGCTCAGGAAGTACAGGACTCTCTAGGATCACATCTCCTTCTAGAAGCAACAACAGTGACTTATGAACATCTATAGAACCAACATGTTGACTTATGAACATCTATAGAACCAACAGCATCATATTCATGCAGTGCAGCAGGTGATCTGAGTCTTTGATTAGACATTGCTATAGTCAGAGCTGATTGGTCATTTACCAGAAATAACACACAGCTGATTTCAGCGATTGACCAATCAGAATGAAGCATTCAACCAAGCTGTGTAATAAATATTTATAATTTCACTACACAGCTGTCATTGAGTGGAACAACAATCATAATAAGCCTGTAGGAGTATGTGTCGTGCAACAACACCTTCCCTGGCTTCCCTCCCCTACACTTCGTATAGACACAAGACAAAGCTGGATGAATCGATTCTAACCCATAAACTGTGTTGCTGAGCACCAATGAGCAGGTACTTTTTTAAAGGTTTTAGAGCTGTTGGATTTGTCAACAGAAATACAGCTTTTAACACTTACATGTTTGAATGTAAATAAATAAATACATTATTGCCTGTCATATCAGCGATACCTGAGGGTGGATAATCTGGCAGTTAATCCTGGGTGATAATTTATGTTTCAAATTCTAAATATAATTCTGATTATCCTCTTGTCAAGATAAACCCAACAAAACAATAGTGATAGACAAAATGTGACATCATATGTGTTTTAACATGTCAATGATGTCTACGCATACGGTATATAGATTGTTGCTCTAAATTTTATTCATCATGAACTATTATTTTGGAATTGATCGGAAATGCTTGCTGAGCTCACAGTATTTAATGAGCGAGTGACTGAACCTGACTCAGTTCAGCAAGACGCTGATGCCTCCCTGTCTGTCCATTTATTGACTTCGATATATCCTCCGTCTGTATATTTTTCACCTCCGTATATTTCTATGTGTAGAACGCTGCAGTGCTTAACTCAACATAGATTATAAAGATTCTGTTCTGTACTGTATTTATATTGATTGTACCAGAGATTGTAATGTTGATGGATGGGCTGACTTCTCCTGATCCAGACTGACACCAGTAAACTCCTCCATCTGGACGATACGGGGTTACTTTACAGGATTCTCCTACACACAATGACAAAGAAAGAGAGATCAGTTGTCAGTTATCAATGGTTTATTTATATAACACTTTATCCAAAGCGCCTATAGATGTGTGCATTACATTCACCCATACACTCACACATTCAGCCGCTTCGATACGATACAAAATCAAACGATACGATACAAATTTAGCCGTTTTCATTTCGATATACTTCGATGTTTTAAGTTAAAAACGATATTTCAATGCAGTTACTATATTGTTACACCCCTAGTGACAACGTAATAATACGAAAAAACAAAATTTCCTACTTAGGATGTATCCTTGAAGCTAATCTTTTCAGCAAAATGATGACTTCAAAGGTAATAAATAAAATCAACCAACAAACTCGTTTCTTACAGAGGATCGCCCTGATGGTCAATTTCAACACAGTGAAGACCATAGCTGGTACAATCATTCAGCCACTCTGTGACTACGGAGTCCACGTATGGTATCGCAACGCCCCAAAAGTCCAAAAACGAAGCTCCAAACAGCCCAAAACAAACTAATTAGGGTCCTGCTTAACCTTCCCTATCAGACTCACCTCACCACCACTCACCAGTTAAGAGTGGAGTGGCTCAGAGTAGATGACGGAGTACAGCAACTTGCAATGGGCCTGGGCGGGGTTGCACCAGCTGTTACTAAGTTATAACGTAGCCTAGTTGTAACGTAAATGGCTTCTAAGTCAAGACTTACTAAAATGTCAGGTGTTGCACCACACAAATTAGTTATTACGTATCTCTAAGTAACAACTAAATATTTACCACCCGCAGCACTATGTCTTTACTAAGTAACCTATCTCTATGGGAGTAGAGCAACTTCACTACTAACGTGGCAGACAGCATTATATCGGCTATTTAATTAATTCAACAATGAAACAACCCATCTGTTTAAAACATACATTAAGCCCTATATATATTTCGGCCATTTGAAAATAGCCGATCTACAAGCTCACGATGTGTCTGCTATTAATAGAGTATTTCTATATTGCAGGATTGATACTTTTTTAATTCATTTGAGTACTTTTCAACCACTGCATATACAGCACAACAGCGAATTGAACGGTGCGCTCTCTTCCCCTGTGTCTCCAAATATGCGTTGCTCTGCGTTACTTCACAACGGGGGATACAATCCGTTTGCAGGGCAGTGCGCTGCGCAGGGATGCGCTCGCCCTGTGCACGCATATCAGTGACTTGTGTACTGTACTGCACAGCCAGTGGAGAGACGGAGGTCTCTGTTGACAAAAGACGATACAAGCTTTATTTCCTTACTAGAAACAGTTCGCTTTCATTGGATTCGGGAGCTATGACGTCATTTTATGCGACTATACATTACTTTAGGAACAGTCTACGCATTACTAGTTACGTTATGCCTTAAGAAGTCGTGGTGCAACACCTGTTAGTAACTGACTTAGTTACAAACTAACTAGTAGTTACTAAGCCTCTAGTAAGGACTTTACTCGCTAACTTAGGGCAGAACTTACGTTCTGGTGGTGCAACTGGCCCCTGGTGTACAAGATACACTACACCACTAAGATACCCATGTACCTGACTAAATACTGGTGTACAAGATACACTACACCACTAAGATACCCATGTACCTGACTAAATACTGGTGTACAAGATACACTACACCACTAAGATACCCATGTACCTGACTAAATACTGGTGTACAAGATACACTACACCACTAAGATACCCATGTAGCTGACTAAATACTGGTCTACAAGATACACTACTCCACTAAGATACCCATGTACCTGACTAAATACTGGTGTACAAGATACACTACACCACTAAGATACCCATGTACCTGACTAAATACTGGTGTACAAGATACACTACACCACTAAGATACCCATGTACCTGACTAAATACTGGTCTACAAGATACACTACACCACTAAGATACCCATGTACCTGACTAAATACTGGTCTACAAGCTACACTACACCACTAAGATACCCATGTACCTGACTAAATACTGGTGTACAAGATACACTACACCACTAAGATACCCCTGTACCTGGCAAACTACTAAGGTTAAGGATTTCCATAATTACAACACCAGAGGCAGCGCCACAGATCACTTTCAACCCAGAGTCACCTCAAAGAAAGGGTCAAACTCGTTCTTCTGCTATACCACAAAAATGTGGAACGCCTTACAGAAGGCCTAAAGGAGTGCCAATTAGCCCTATTCACGGCCCGCCCACCTACTTCCGTTTCTCAGTATCCCCCGGGTGCTGACTTCAATTTAGAAGGGGAAACTATAACAGAAATAGCTGGACAAATCGTTATTTCTAACGGTAAAGTAAATTATAATGCTTTGTGCCGTTTACTATCTTGTGTTCTTGATCATGCTAGCCGTATTTTATACTTTACTATTCGGAAATTGCATTAAATCTGCGATTTCTGTGCTAACTCTATAGGCTTATAGTAGGATGTTCCCCTTCAAAACGAGACTTCAGCACCCGGGGGATGCTGAGTGGGCGGGTCGTGAATAGGGCTAATCTCTAGCATCCTTTAAAACCGCCCTGAAAGCCCCCCTCTATTGTAAATACTTTTTTGCTATTCTGTTTACAAGTGCTTCCTTTTTTTGCTGAAGATTTCTACTGCATAGTACTGTGTTCTGTCCGTCTGTCATTCAATGTTATATGAGAGGATCTCAACGGAAATAAGCTTTGTCTTGAGTTTCCTTTTAATTGACCTTGTATCAGTGAACTGTAGTGTCCTGAAACTGTACTTTTTCCTATGCAATACTTCTAATAAATACCTCAATCAATCAATCAATCAAAACAGCAAAATAGTTGTGTGCGTCACCCAGGGCACATGAGCGGAGTGGAGCGGTGACAAAAGCCGCTCCACGCTCCAGAGGGCTCTTGTCCCGCTCACTTGTCGTTCTGGTCGGCCACCGGGCCGCTCCGCTCACCGCCGCTTCGTCACTCGCCTTGATTTTCGCATTTCTCGCTACGCACTCGCTCCACGCTCCGCTCAGGGTCGTAAGCAGCCAAAATAAAAAAGTAGTTTCCTACAATGTCCGAAACACTTTCTCCTTTGCCAGTGTGTTCCCATTCCCAACACAAATGCCTGCGGTAACGTGAGCCTCAGCCTGATGGAGAGCTGTTTAGACTCAATGTTACAAAAGACGCCATCTAAGGCATTGTATTTTTTAATAAGACGGCCAATATTAAATCCAGTTGGTTATTGATTAATCAGCACAACCGAGAGAGGGAGGCGACTCGTGGCTTGTGTTTTTCATTCAGCCAAATCAGTCTCACTTGCATTTCAGTATGTTATTGTCATTATTTATCTATAAGGCAATCATATCAAGTTCTCCTCAAAACTTTGGCACCTTTCTACTCCTACATACAACGAAAATCGATATTCAAACATCAATGTGTTCAGCTTACTGTGGCGACGTGTGCTATAACTTTTTACAGCAATCGGCCAAACGGTGGTGCTGTAGGAAGCCTTTGAAAATGCAAACTTTGAACAGGTATAGCTCATGCTCTGTTTGACGTACAGCCATGAAACCTGGACACACATATGTGACTTTTGACCTTTGACCTTTAGATCTCCCACCATTTTGAATTATATGAAAAACAGTAAAAATCTATCTCCTCCTGGGATTTTTGCGTTACGCGCACAATTTCTTTTTCACCAGAAATTCGGACCAATATCTACACAGGCTATGTGGTGAGAAGTTTGTACGTTAAATAATTATTTTTCAATAATTCAATGAATATTGCAGTTTTATGCAAATTATTCTTCTGCCTCTAAATCATACATGCGAAGTCACATGTTCATGGCATTTGGCAAGATGTAGAGGGTTAGTCCAAATATCACTGAAACCAATATTATTCCAATCGGCCAAAGGGGGGCGCTATGAGAAGCGTTTGAAAATTCTAAATTTAAACAGGCATAAGTCATGCCTCGTTTCGTTTGAAGACATGCAACTTGCTTACACGTGTGCCTTGACTCAAGAGGAACACATCTGTGTCTTTGTCAAGTAAGCTCCGCCCTTAGATTTTCCGCCATTTTGAGCAGTTTGTAAAACGCTTAAACCTGTTTTTATCCTGGTATTTTTGCGTCACGTGCTCTGAACTTTTTTTACATGAACTTTTCGATATCTAAAGATCTGTTTGATCTGATTTTTTTTTTAATTGAAACATTCTTTTTTAATAATTCAATGAATATTGCAGTTGTATGCAAAATATTCTTCTGCCTCTAAAACATACACGCAAAGTAACATTTTCATGATGAAATAGTGTAGAGGCTTAGTTCAAATATCACTGAAACCAATCTTACCCCAAATGGCCAAAGGGGGCGCAATATAATTCTTTTTCCTGGGATTTTTGAGCAATCTGCATTAAACATTCTACACGCATCTAAGGACCTTTATCTAACATCCCTATGAAGTGCACACTTTTTTTTTAAAACAATAATATTTATAATAATAAATATAGCTGCAAGTGGCCAAAAACACCTCAAATCATGAACACGTGATGTGCGTGAAATCTTGCAAGCACATTCCCACTAGGTCAAGGAACAGATGCCACCCTTCTCACATTGGCCTGTTATAGCGCCACCAGTGGGTCAACTTTTGCATAACACATTTTTGGAACAAAATGCCTCCAATCATGCATGCAGCGTCCGATTGCGTCAGTAACGTCAAAGAGAGCACTGCCTGCGATCTTGTCATTTTGTACTTTTATAGCCATTGTTTTTTGGCTTGAAGCGAGCCCACAATTGTTTCGAAGGAACAATATTTTCCAGTTAACATTCCTTTTGTTAACACTTCGCCAGCCGAAATAGAATGGCTTGTTGGTAGATTAGCCGTGACATTTCTATTATTATATTATGATCTGAACTGCATTCATTTTACAAGACCATCAGCGCTATATCACGTGGTCTTCATCCCCCATAAACATCACGCGATCCCCGTTGTATTCTCACCACAGTCACCAGCCAAATTCCTCCCTCTGCATTGGCTTAGAGTGGCGGTTTCGGCCGACGCATCTTATCCCCGTGCGTTTCGCGTGCGTGATCCGTTCACATAAATGTCGGCTCAAATAATCCAAATGTGACTCTAGTAGATATGAACAGATTCGCTAGCTTAGCCCCCAGCACTCCAGCTGTGCGAGCACTAATGTCTAAACAGAAAACGGACGGCTGCAGGGAAGCTATTCCAGGGAATGGACCTGACGTCACTTCTGCTTCATTTCAGAGGAGCCATGCGCTATCGATGGACGAGCGGTGACTAGGGAAGGTTAGACGATCGCCGATTAAAATCATTTATTTCGTTTTTAATGACCCAGTACGGTAAAAGACGGCGCGGCTGCGACGTCCTTGCTCAGATGTCCGGTATAAAACGGTTTTAATATGGGCATCTCCATACGGCTGTCAAAGTGTTAATCTAGGAGTTTGGTGGCCAGTGACCCATTGTGTTGAAGATAACCTTTTGTTTAGGCCTCTAGGCGTTGACCATTTGCTGGCCACATCCAAAACGCGACCACGGTTTTCCCAGTGAACCTGAGCGCAACGGTGGGGGGCGCGGGAGTGTGGGGAACACACACCACTGACTATTGCCGATGATGGAGAGGTTATAATATAGCTTTATGTATTGAGAGGCACTTGCCGATTTAGTAAGAGACTCGACGCCAATTGCAAGATATTTAAAAGCTTGCTAATTTCGTAAGAGACTCGTCACCAATTGTAAGATATTTAAAAGTTATTTGGGGCCATGATGATTGACAACCCCTTCTTCCCACTGCTAGACTAAGGATTTATATTGTCTGTGTTATTGTTTACAACCACAATTATTCACGTGTGGCAAGATCGCGGTTCTACTAGTTTTATAGCCTAGATTAGTGTAGGCTTGGATTAGAAGCATTTTAAGAAGTTAATTTAATGTTTTCCATTTAATGATTTCCTTGATCCTCACCTAATCTTGCGCTAATGCACGCAACTGTGTTCGCCAGGTTTTAAGGTCTTATTTTAGTTGTTTCTCATAAGCTCGCGACCCTCCTTGCCCATCGGCCCCCACCGTTGTGCTTAGGTAAACCGGGAAAACCGCGGTCGCGTCCAAAACACCAAAGGTGACTAGATAGTGCAGACATCAAACAGAAATGTCTACGGAATATCTGCATGTTTCTTCTCTCTCTCTCTCTCTCTTCTCCTCTTTTTCCTCTCTCTCTTTCCCTCTTTTTCTCTCTCCTCTCCCCTCTATCTTTCTCCCCCCCCCCCGTCTAGGTGGCCAAGTGGCCCAGGATCACCTCCCCCAATCCATCCATCCATCCATCCATCCATCCATCCATCCATCTATCCATCCTTCCATCCATCCTTCCATCCATCCCCCCTCTTTATCTCACCTTTGACGATTCCAAAGTCCTTGCCACCACAGGTTCCAGTCTCCCCATCAATGTTCTGTCGTCTCACAGACCATCCCACAGCAGAGTGTCCTTCTTCCTCACAGGTCAGTGAGATGGACTCATGTAGGAAGAACTGGGCTCTTTCAGGAGAGACTCTGATAGACACTGGAAGTAGAGAGGGAGAAGACAGGGAGAAATAACAAAGAACACATGGATGAGAGGGAGAAATGCAAGCAGACATGATATGTTGTGATCATATGAGCTGCTACTGTATGTGTCACTGTAAATACCATTAACATTATGATGAGAGAACAACTGCAATACATCTGACTGAATGTAACAGCCTCGTCTGTGGAAGTGTGTTGATGATTTCTGCACACCATTGTTGTCATGTTTTAATGACGAGTTAAACATTTAAAGATAAAAAAGGGAAAACATGCTGTTTATTTTATGTTGCTTTCATGTGATCACGATCATAAAGCTTCCACCTTGGACTCACTTCAGAGGAGGTGAAGTGAACATGGCATAAAAGATCGCCTCTACTAACTAATGGCATAAAATAAATTAAAGTTTATTATTTAAAAGATCGCCTCTAGCCCTCTACTAACTAATGACATGAATGTAATTCATTTTTCAACAGGATGGTTACTACACTACACTACCCATAATGCAATGCACTGAAGTTGTCTCACCTTCTGGTTGAACAGGTCCACAACAGAGGATGAGAGACACCACTGTAGAGAGAGAGAGAGAGAGAGAGAGAGAGAGAGAGAGAGAGGGGGGGGGGGGGGGGGCATCACTGTCTGTCCTTCTGTGTGTGTGTGTGTGTGTGTGTGTGTGTGTGTGTGTGTGTGTGTGTGTGTGTGTGTGTGTGTGTGTGTGTGTGTGCGCGTCAATCCTGAAATGTAGAAATACTCTGCTACAAGTAAAAGTTCAGAATTCAAAATGTACTTGAGTAAAAGAGGGTTAGGGTTAGAAAGGGTTAAAAAAAATTGGAAATTGCAGATCTACAAGCTCGATGTAGTGGAGTAGAAATACTCAACTAAAGTACAATTCATACCTCCAAATTGCACTTAAGTACAGTACTTGAGTAATCTACTTAGTTACTTTACATCACTGTCTACATTAGGCCTGGGGCCAATTCTGATATCTTCACAAATTGGTACCACCCAAGGTGACCGTACATTTTTTACATTTTTGACTTCCTACATGTCTCTAGTTTACATTTTGGTATGATAACCCTTTCTGAGACCCAGCTTAATTTATGTTATCAGCTGCTAGAGTCGGTCTCCCATCGACTTTCTATACAGGAGGAAAATACCCAGACAACGATGGTTTAGTGATGAAAAGTGATGACTCATCACTTTTCATCAGTTTTGTAGGCGTTTTCTGGGGCCATTTGTAGCCCAAGGAATGTTTTTTGTGCAAAACAAATGCTTGCAATGGATTCAGCATCATGACAAACCCCTAGTTAGACCCCTCACATCCTACTTAAATACCCCGAAAAAAATGTTTTCTGGGTATTTTCCTCCTGTATAGAAAGTCGATGGGAGACCGACTCTAGCAGCTGATAACATCAATTAAGCTGGGTCTCAGAAAGGGTTATCATACCAAAATGTAAACTAGAGACATGTAGGAAGTCAAAAATTAAAAAAAATGTACGGTCACCTTGGGTGGTACCAATTTGTGAAGATATCAGAATTGGCCCCAGGCCTACATCAGTGGTTCTCAAACTTTTCTGGACAAAAGGTGTCTTTTTGGCGTGAGGTGGGGGCTCAGAGTGTAATTCCCACTAAGGAGAGGCTTTCAACATCTAAGAACAGTCTTTGTTTTGGTGAGTGGCGAAAGTGTACTTTTTACAACAGACCAGAGCTAGAAATGCGTATACATATACAAAAATATATATTATAACCAATAAGACTCCCTAATTGGGAGATAAGCGACCGTCAGGTCGCCTGTAAAAATCGGCCTGATGGTGGCGCTAAATGGGACAGATGCATGTTGATGACATGACTGTAGATACTGTGTACAGCTTTGTGTGATTTTAGGGCAAAATCTGTAGGAGCAGTGTCCAAAAAGACGCCCTAAGGGTGAAAAGCGACCTCGCCCTAAAGGGTGAGGTCGCGCAGGACGGAATTCGCACAGGACAGAATTCATTTGAAAGTGTGATTCGAGTTGCGGTTGTTGTTTAAGTTGGACAAAATGTGGACAAAATATTTTCCCAAATATGTACATGACTGACATCTGACATCATAGATGTCTTAGGTTTAGAGCCCTGCAAGCCCGACGGGACCCGACCAGGGCCCGGCCCGGCCCGCCAAAACGGGCCGGGCTCGGGCTCGTTTAGAAACTCACCAACGGGCCTAGGGCCGGGCCCGGGCTCAGAACCATGCTCGGAACATTTCGCGCTGTGAATTTCACACATGACGTCTGTGTGTGCGCTTAGAATGGAGTGTGGTGTGTGTGAGTGAGTGCTGCCTGCCTGCCTCCCATAGCCTTCTAGGCTAATAGCCTTCTAGGCTATGGGCTCTATCCGTATCTATAGCAACACTGGCTCTGATTGGTCGTGACATGAGTACATTAGCCAATGGAGAGCCGCAACGAGCCGAGGGCGACGGCTTTTCTTCTCACACACTCACACAAGTCTACTCTGCGACTCTGCGTGTACATAAACAGCGAGACTAGAACATTAGGAGCACTACTGTAGTTTCACTCATTTCACCGTCATTTCTCAAATAAATCGCCCTGTAATGATTCCCCGACCTCCCGAGTCCCGTATCAGTTACGGGATGCGTGCGTGCGTCTTTACTCTTTATTACTGGACGATACTCTGTATTTTACGAGATTGCTTGAAACCACGGGCGGCAAGCCGACAATAATATCAATATCTAATTGCTGTGAAGATATACAGTAACATAACAAACGGTGGGTGGAGGAAGATTTCTTGCGTTGTGATGTGTGTGTAATTACTTGCTGTGCTGTTGTGTTGTGTTGACTTCTTTCTTTTAATCAGAGCGCAAGAGTAAGACGAGCACAGCTAGAAGGCTGTACATACGTCTCCCAGTCTCCGTCCTCTCCGACCATAGTTTTCGTCGGAAAGTTTCGACTTTCTGACGTGCGTGCAGCTTTCCGAACTCAAATTATGAGTAATCCTTTTCAGAAGTTGCAAGAGATGTCATTTTGTAGTTGAACTCCCTAGTCAAAAAATCCTTTAGGATTCCGATAGAAAAATCCTATAGAAAATCCTTTAGGATTCCGATAGAAAAATCCTTTAGAAAATCCTATAGGATATCTTCTTATAGTATTATAAAATCCCATAAGAATCCTTTACAGTTTTGGAACAGATCCTATTGGATATTTTCTTATAGGATAATAATCCTTTAGAAAATCCCATTAAGAATCCTATAAGAATCCTTTACAGTTTTGGAACAGATCCTATTGGATATTTTCTTATAGGATAGGTGCCTTGCCTGGCTGCCACCTACCAACAGGGGGTGGTGTTGTGCTGACTGATTTATCAGGCTATCAGTGTTAAGACATACAGTATTAGATTTGACATTATCATTGACATCTTGAGTGAGATTCGAACTTACGACCTCCCGTGCTTGAATCCTGCCCTGATCCTCTGCGCCAAGGCCACAGCTCCTGTTAGCAAGGATTGGTTTTTGGTCCTATTTGACATTTTATAGGATCCAATAGGATTTCCCCTACACAAATCCTATTGGATTATTTCTTATAGGATTATTATCCTATAAGAAAATATCCAATAGGATCTGTTCCAAAACTGTAAAGGATTCTTATAGGATTCTTAATGGGATTTTCTAAAGGATTTTTCTATCCTATTGGATTTTTTTCTTATAGGATTATTATCCTATAAGAAAATATCCAATAGGATCTGTTCCAAAACTGTAAAGGATTCTTATAGGATTCTTAATGGGATTTTCTAAAGGATTTTTCTATCAGAAATCCTACAGTTCCAATAAAATCCTATTGGAACTTTGAAAAATCCTATTGGATTTCCAAAGTTAGATATAACCCAATAGGATCCTATTGGAACTTTACAAAATCCAATTGGATTTTGCAAAGTTCCAATAGGATCCTATTGGACTTTACAGAGTTAGATATAACCCAATAGGATCCTATTGGAACTTTGCAAAATCCAATAGGATTTTGCAAAGTTCCAATAGGATCCTATTGGACTTTCCAAAGTTAGATATAACCCAATAGGATCCTATTGGAAATTTGCAAAATCCAATAGGATTTTGCAAAGTTCCAATAGGATCCTATTGGACTTTACAGAGTTAGATATAACCCAATAGGATCCTATTGGAACTTTGCAAAATCCAATAGGATTTTGCAAAGTTCCAATAGGATCCTATTGGACTTTCCAAAGTTAGATATAACCCAATAGGATCCTATTGGAAATTTGCAAAATCCTATTGGATTTTCTAAAGTACCGATAGAATCCTATAGGACTGTATTGGAAATTTGTGAAAAACCAATAAGATCCTATAGGATTTTCAAAATCCTATAGGATTATATTGGAAATTTCGAAGATCCTATAGGATTTTTTGACTAGGGCTGGACCTTTCCGACGCAAATTTCGGTGGTCTGTGACAGTATGGACTCCCCTTGAGTGTGTAGCTGCAGCGCACAGCAGTGAAAGCCACGCACACAAATAATTAATGAATAATAAGGCGACGGGCTTCGGGCCGGGCTCGGGCTTTAAATAGCGGCACCAAACGGGCCACGGGCCGGGCCTGAAGTCCACGGGCCAGGGCCGGGCCCGGGCCCACATTTTAGGCCCGTGCAGGGCTCTACTTAGGTTATAGACCACATGAGACTCACACAATATGTCCATTCCCGTATGTGCTTAAAGGACAACTTTGGTTGCACTCATAAGTCACATCTGCCCATGACAGATTGTGGTGCATCTTGGGAATGGGCTTATTGTGTCTAAAAATACATATCCCCAGCCACTGAAATCAAAAATCTCTAAAATTATAAAGGAGTAAATTATAACATTTTAACACCCATCCTTTATTTTCTCTAACTTCAATCTGAAATATGAACCCTTTTTGTAAAAAGAAAACAAGGTTGTCCTTTAATATTGATGACATCAGGGATCTCCATATATGGGCAGGTCAGCTATAGATATTGAGGCATTTGTAAATGAATTCTGTCTTGGCCATATATGGAGCGTCCATATATGGGCATTACCAAATATGGGTCAACAATGTGATGTCACAACAGGTCAGCTATAGACCGATTTCCTGAGCAACACCCTGGAGAGGGTGCCGCTGCCATTAGCTGTGGTGTAAACACTCGGTGTAAAGTAACATGTAGCCTACTTAGGTAGAATTTTGAGTATTTTTACTTTTCTTTAGGATTTCCCATTTTCAATAATTTTACTTCTACTCCACCATTTGCACCGCAGTTGCACCACAGTTTGCATCTACAGGGAGCGCTCAGGAAATCGCTCTATAGACGTTGAGGCGTTAAGCTGCCTTGGTCATTGAGTCAACAATGTGATGTCACAACAGGTCAGCTATAGACATTGAGGCCTTACCTACCTACCTAGTGACTGGCGGTCAAGGTTCTGCTGGGTTTGATAGTAAATGCTCTCTACGGTCGCAATAAACATTTCTAGGCCTAACCCTAACCGATGACAGCTGATAACGTGGCACAGATATGCTATAATTTGTGTGACGCTGAAGGCATGAAGGCCCCAAATTTCAACCCGTGAATTTACCTTGATCCAAGTATATAACAGAAAACTTAATTTTTTTCTTTTAATCTTTCACATCCCTATCTACCCTCCTCACAGGACGTTCTTGAGGGGGGGGGGGGGGGGGGGGGGGGGTGCACAGAAACAGTACTGGCTGATCACGGAGCCCATTCGGCGCAAAACTACTTTATTATGTTACATATTTCATGTTTTGGAAAATGTTTTTTGATTGTTAACAACACCAATAGCTCAAAACAATGCAAATGTTTCAAAAACACTTGATAAAACACTTGATAAATTCCAAACTTTTCTAAAAGCTTTTCTAATTTGAAAATATTTCCAGGTGGGAACCCTGATGATATTATTGTAATAATAATTAACTTGTTTGATAACAAATTACTGATCTGTCTCATTTAATGAACTGATAGTCAAATCAAATGAAGTAAGATTGAATATAATATACTCACATGATACGAGATAGGTTGGTGCAAATGTCATGGTGGAGAACTGCATGAAACAGAAAGACAGACTGCCTGTAGAGTGAGGACCCCTCTGCTCTTTGTGGCTAAAAAAACACACATTTCCTGATTGGTAAGACGCTCAGCCATATAAGCACATGCGCGCACACACACACACACACACACACACACACACACACACACACACACACACACACACACACACACACACACACACACACACACACACACACACACACACACACACACACACACACACACACACACACACACACACACACACAGCAGTATGTGGTTACTGTATCACTATAAAAGGTCTGATTAGCCTGTTAACAGAAAGTACAATTAAAGTCCCTGTACAGTGAATTAAGCTATTTGTTTATATACATATTATACATACTATACTAACCCTAACCCCTGTAAAAAATAGAACTTTGTTTTACAGCATTGTGAAGACCACCTTACGTTTTTGTAATCATATCTGGGGATATTTTCAGGTGGTCACCGTTGTACGTAACACGGTGATAGTATAATATGTAATGAGCCTAATGTACTTTTGATTGGCTATTGTATGTATATCAACTCAGTTACAGGTACAGAATTCCACTCCTCATGCATGCCCCAGTCGAGCTGACCTGTGCTGTTTGCTGCTCCTCCATTTTACACACAAACACTGTGGCCCCTATTTTGGGGCCCATGAAAATGTACTTAAAGTACAAAAAGTTAAATTACTCATTATGAATCGACAAAGTTTTCAAATAATTGCAGTGGAGTAAAAGTACAATATTTGCTACTTGAAATGTAGTGGAGTATAAGTACAAATACTGAAAATTAGCAATACTCAAGTGAAGTCAATGTACCTCAAAATTGTACTTAAGTACAGTACTTGAGTGTGGCTTCATTGGACACGCCCCTATAGTCCTTGCCAGAGAGGCCAGACAAATATCACCCTGTAGAGTCGACAATATGCCTTCTGGTAGGTTCCAAGATTTCTAGCGGAAGTCTGCATTTAACGGACGTTACGTCATGCGGTGCGGGTCTGTTTACATTCCCCAGCGAAAAAACTAAAATAGATTGTAGCTCTTAACTCGCTCTTAATAGGTGTAACATTGCCTGAATCAATGTTTTTGTTTGTATATTGTTTATTGCGAGCGCAACCGACGGAGCAGGAGACGTAGACCAGAGTTTTTCGTGCAGGGAATACGTTTGCAGGCACACCGCACTGTGAAAAAAATACAGCTTCCGGGAGAATTCAGCCCCACCTCCCAGAACGGTTTCTGCCTTCTATTGTCACCAGGCTTTTCTCTTCGCAGATGAGTAAGCCTGGCTACGCGAGGCTAGACAAATATTGCATTGTATTTCATCCATTTTGAAACACAATTTTTGAAACTTTTTGTTTTTTTCTTTGTTTTGTTGTCTGTTGGTTAAGAACACATCACTCGTTGTGTGACAAACTGTTAATACATTTTGTTTGTATATTTTGCTATGCAGGAACTTTACATCATATTATAACATTTTCACAACTCTTGAAAAAGCTCCAAAAATGGTGGGCGACAGCATTATAGGAGCAGATATCTTGCAGTGGCTGCTCCAGTGGTGATGCCACACAGAGCTGGATCCCCTAACAGGCCTGTGGGGCCCAGGGGTCAAAGGTCAGGATGGTCCTTTTTAATAGCCACTGTTCCAGAGTCCGAACTTCAGACGCTGAACAAAAAAAGCTGTGTATTTATTTATTTGTAAGGTTTTAGGCAGATTTTATTTCTGGGAGCGGCCATTGCAGAGTGGTTAGTGAGCCAGAGCCCCTGGTTGTCATGTGTGTGTGTGTGTGTGTGTGCGGACTCTCTCTTGTCTTGTCTTCTCTTGTCTGTCTGACCATTCCATTCTATTCTATTCTATTCTATTCTATTCAATGCATCAGTGTTTTGTAAATATTTAAGAGCTGTTATCTCCTACACTACCATGGATTGTGGCATCCATGCGTAGGTTGGCTCTCTCTGGCTTGTGCAATATAACTAGACAAAACGGCACACTATAGTTATCATCAAAATAAGTGAAGTCTCTGCATATTGTGGTGCTGCTGGGTGATGAGGAGTGGTTTGTCCAGGTTAGACTGATGGCACAATGTCTATTGTCATAGACTTTACTAAACAACACAGGTGAATACAGGCAGTTTACAGTATCATTGGTCAGGTCAGGATGATAATAATGTAACAGTACAGCTGGTTATAATTCAGTTATTGTGTCACTTGGGTCCTCTGGTTCTAACACAGCTAACCTTACTATCTGGCATCACCTGCTGGCGGAACAGAAAACAACATCCCCGTCTACTTGAGAGGGTTTCGATTGATTGATTGATTGAAGAATTTATTAGAAGTTTTCAATAGGAAAAAGTACAGTTTCATGACAGTACAAATCACTGGGTACAAGATCAACTAGAGATCCTAAAAGTTGAGGCTTATTTCCACAGGAACCACACTTTAAGTATCTCATATAACATTCAAAGACAGACGGATAGAACGTAGTACTTTATCTAGGATAATATCAGTTTCAAAAGCATAACATCAAATACAAAGGCAGAACAAAGGGTGGAGGGGAGCGTGGGGGCTTAGTTTATTTAAGTCTCGAGTAGCAGCCGCCTGCCTGACTTTTCATACCGATTTTGATGGAGGCTAGGGATTTGCTCTCCTTTAAGGCTTGTGGAAGGGCGTTCCACGAGTTAGAGCCTTGTTTAGTGTTAAATCTACGTTGATGATGATGATTATTAGTGGAGCTGCCTCTGGTGTTGTGATCATGGACATCCTTGACCTTAAGGAAGTAGTTTGTCAGGTACATGGGTATTAAGTACCATGCATAGTAGTACATAAGGACCACAGGAATACACAAGAAACGGAGGGGGAGAGAGATTTCCTCCGTTTGATCCGTTTCATCTCCCAGTACGTAATCGTACAAATGATTTAGGTCCGTAGACGGACCCTTACGTATACAGCACCCAACTGGACGGACTGAACGTACAAGATGTATCTGTTGCCAGTAGTACCCGCGGCCACCGTTGTCAATCGTAGGCGCAGTAGTGAGGAAAATTACTTTTCCTCTGCTCTGTGACAGCGGTTCTCAAACTATGTGTCCCAATGAGAAATATATTTTATCAAGAAACAGGGAACGTCGCAACCACGTGAAGAGGACGGCTTGACTGTTGACTCCTCACCCACACACACACACGCGCGCGTGCGCACACACACACACGCACACACACACTCTCTCATTCTCACACAGTCACACACACACCGCCTATCCTCCAACTGCTGTCAGCAAGACGAGGCACATAAGAAGAGCTGATTAATTAGCTCAGCGGCTCATCATATACTTGGGAATTATATGAGTGGGTGTGTTTTGTTATAATTACTCCGGGTCCGGAGTTTTACATTTACCGCAAATCCGCGATGCACCTTTGCAGACAGACAGCAGAACCAGTCCAGACTGTTACCACTTATAACATCACCTCGGGTCAAGAAATTCTGTGGTTCTACATATTTTGGCTAAATGCTTCACTTATAGCTATTCTGTTCTGTGCTGCGAGAGCGGTCGGCACGGACATAACGTAGAAGAGGAACTATGCATGTCGACGGATTTACTGTAAGTAATATCTCACCCAAAACGTACACAAAATCAACCATACATAACTATAAATGGCCCTTTAGTGGTGTAGTGTATCTTGTAGACCAGGCCCATTGCAAGAAGGGGGAGTTAAATTCGACGGGGAGTGAGAAAATGATACAACTGTACCTCCATGCCCGTGCTGCTGAATGCTGAGAAGCCCTAAACAGACTGAACAGGAAAAGCTGAAATATACACAAAAATATATATATTTTCTATTTGTTTGGCTTCTAGTGTTAGGTATCGCTTTATTATCACTACAAATATGCTCTAAATTTCACCCTGTCTTTAAAACCGCCCTGAAAAACCACTTACAGGCGGCAGCCGTTTGTAACTGGTAATAATAAACCTAGCCTAACATTACCCTCCCCCAGACCCTTCTATTTATATACGAGAAGGATCTCAACGGAAATATTTTTATTTTATTAAAATAACATCTTACAGTGAATCATAATCATAAACAATTTCAGCAAATAAAAACAAAACACAACAACAGTATCAGTGAGAATGGATGCAGTTAAGAGGTTAAAATGGCCTTTATATGAGTCTTTAATTTAGATTTAAAAAAGGTTAAAGAACTAGCGAATCTGAGGTCTACTGGAAGGCTATTCCAGAGAGTGGGGGCCCTGAACGCAAAGGCCCTGTCACCTTTGGTCACTCTGTTTGACCAGGGAACCTCTAGAAGTGCCAGGTCAGAGGACCTCAATTGACGGACAGGCACGTAGGGTTCCAATACCCTACGTGCCTGTCTGTAGGGTAAATAAGCTTGCCTTACCTGAGTTTCCTTTTAGTTGACCTTGTATCAGTGAACTGCACTGTCATGAAACTACCTTTTCCTATGCAAAACTTCAATCAATCAATCAATCAATCAATCAATCAATCAATGCTACACATATTCACAGATAGTCAGAGAACAAGGTGTCACATGGCTATACTGCCCATCACAGCAGAGACAACAATCTCAGCAGCCATAACCCACAGCAACCCTCTTTAAGTATTTTTAAGCATCCTGCACGATAGAATCACATTTACACTGCATCTAAAAGAAGATTTTTACCCCAATGTTCCTAGCAGCTTCTCCTGAAGCTATTGTATTCGCACGATGTACACTTTGTAGAAAAGTAATGTGTGGGTTTGCTATGCAAATCTTTCCCCAGAGTGTCTCCTACGCAATTTTCGTCACCAAAGTATCAGGTTACAGTTTGCTTCAGCAGTGACGGGCGCAGCAGCAGAGCCTAGCTAGCCGAGAGCCTGTATCTTACAAGAAGTTGGCGGCCCTTCGGGCCACTCACCTCTAGAGTTCGGCCCACTCACCTCTTCACAGCAACATACTGTCTGTCTGTCTGTCTGTCTGTCTGTCTGTGTGTGTGTGTGTGTGTGTGTGTGTGTGTGTGTGTGTGTGTGTGTGTGTGTGTGTGTGTGTGTGTGTGTGTGTGTGTGTGTGTGTGTGTTGCTAAAATGAAAACATTGAAATAATGAAAATAAAACATTGGCAGGCCTATTATAGTAATAATAATAACACAATTAGGCCAACACTTCGCTCCCATACAATGTTACTATAAGCCGGTTTTCCATACCACTTTTTAGCCCGACACTACACGACACGGCACGACACCGCATTTTTTATGTAGGTTTTCCACTACAGTACCCCCCCCCCCTCCTCTCCTCCTCCCCTCTCCCCCTCCTCCCCTCCGCTCCCGAAAGAAATCGACGCCCCTTTCAACATATGGATACTCTCCTCAGTCTGTAAACACAACTTGCGCTAATTATTTTTAGAGATGTGGTGGACAATGTTTTAGATGCCACACACTCACACAGGTCTTCATCGAGTCTTTACAACTATAGCGACGACTAACGTCGGGGTGAACATAGTCAAATAATAACTTTATTGGCCAAACTACACAAAGAAGAGTAGAGGCTAGTTGCGCTAGCATACATGCTAAGCTACAGTACAGTACATGTAGGCTACTGTAGATTCTTTTCCCCATTCAACACGGAGATGTGGTGGACAATGTTTTAGATGCCACACACTCACACAGGTCTTCATCAAGTCTTTACAACTATAGCGACGACTAACGTCGGGATGTTCATGGTCAAATAATAACTTTATTGGCCAAACTACACAAAGAAGTAAGCTAATGTAGAGGCTATGCTAGCGCAGCAACAGTACAGTACATGTGTGACCGATGTAAGATGTCTCCTCTCTGAATTAACACACTCGGAGTTCAGGTGGTGGTAACAGCTCAGCAGCAGGTTGTTTATTCTGCATTCACAAACTGCATTCATAAAATGTGGGCACATGAGACAGTATGTCAGTATGGGTACATGTGGACCAAAGCACTGTCTCTCATGAAATCCTCCATTGCAGTGAGGATTGACTAGTATGCTGTACATGGCATTCTTACAGATCTAGTGATCGTATAGTGGATTTTATATAGTTTGCACAAATAAAACAAAATACAACAAAACTGTTCTCTTCAATAAATACAGAAAACATGAAAATACATGTACCGTAGTATCTTTTTACCATGAACTGTTACCGTTTTTTATAATATTTTATCTTATTTATCAAATCACATGAAATGAAACATTTGCTTAATGAAATGACAAGACTCTTAAACAACATACCTGCATTCATAAAATGTGGGCACATGAGACAGTATGTCAGTATGGGTACATGTGGACCAAAGCACTGTCTGGAAAGACAACAACATATTCTGTCAACTAGTTGCACTGGAACGTTTTTTTACAAGTGACAAAACACACAAGAAATGAATGACTGACCCAACAAAAATTAGTCTGATGTAGTTAGCTTTAAGGCAGTTAGCCCAGATTAACTTGTAAGTGCTTTTTAATATAGTTTATATATTCGTTTTGTCCACAGACAAGAGACACATTACCTCTCATGAAATCCTCCATTGCAGTGAGGATTACCCACAATCCCTTGCTACTATGAAGCTTGGTGCAGGAATGTTGGACAGTAGGAGGCGTAGTCTCCCCATTTAGTGGGATTTTAACTACAACCTTTTGGACTATGTCACATATACCCCCCTAAAATCCTGCTAAATCGGGGGATACACAAAACAAAAGACCAAAAAACACAAAACTCAAGTCTCCAGTTACAGTATGCAGCAATAAGAGCAAAACTCAGTTCAAGTCAGTTAAAAACTTTCCACTTGGAATTAAATCAGAAAGGGGTCTGACCAGTCCCCTTACCAACATAAGACACGAAAGATGCCGTATACACCTCTCAGTTTGTAAACCATGCTCTATAAGAGTCAACTTAACTGGAGGATACCTCTGGCAAGTACCCATGCACGAAAATAAAAACACTGAATCAATATCTACACAGAAAACATATCTTTCTCAAAAGAAAACAAAGAATCAACAGATGTCACCGACAACGATTCATCAATGATCTGTTTGTTCATCTCACAAACTAGTCGAACAGGTGGCCTCACACTTCTGCCTGCCCTAGTACGACGTGGAGTGAAGAAACTACTTGGCCCTGTGTGAGATCACCTGGTTGTGTATCAGTGGCATGGGTCTGTGCGTGATCTGTCAGTATGTCAACTGCATGGGTCTGTGTGTGATCTGTTTGAGTGTCAACTACATGGGTCTGCGTGTCATCTGACCGTAAGACATCATCATGAGGAGGGGAGGGGACACGTTGAGCTGCCTCCGCCAAGGCCTAGGAGGGTGAATCCTGGGACGGTACACATCCAGGGAAGGAGGCCGGGGAAGGGCACTGTGCAGCATTTGGGGAAATGTCCTTGTACTTGAGGTCACGCCTACACTGCGAGGGACTGCAGCCATTTCGGCCACCGAGGATGGGGCACCCACAGCCACATCAGAGGAACATCCAGACTGGCTGGACGTAGCATCCCCATCACTCGCGTCATCCATTTGCAGAAGCCAGTTAATGGTCTTTGTTTCACCGTCTTGAACATCAACAGGAACCACTGGGTCACTCTGCACACTTCCAGCAACTGAAGAGCAGCTCACCTCTAAGGCGTTGCTTCCTTCCACAGGGAGAAAGCTCACAGGGAGGAGCAAGTTCCTGTGGACCACTTTCTCCTTAGATGTCACAGGGTCTCTGATGCAGTACACATTGATTTCAGGTTTAACAGACACCACCTCATAAACTGTAGAGTCCCATCTGTCTGCAACTTTCCTCACCCCTTTCAGACCACGATTAGCAAGCAGGACTCTGTCACCCACAGTGAGGGGAGACCCCTTCGCTTTGCGGTTGTAGTTCTCAGCCTGACGAGCCTGTGCCATCCTACTGTTCTGCTGAGCAATGCGTGCAGCCTCAGACAGGTCACGCCTCAAGCGAGAGACAAAGTCACAGTGGTCAACAACAGCACTGTTGGGGAGGGCATGCTGGAAGACAACATCAACAGGCAGACGTGGAATCCTCCCGAACATGAGAAAGAAAGGGGCAAAGCCTGTCGTCTCGTGCTCAGTACAATTGTAACAGAACGTCAGCATCTGGAGCATCTGCGGCCATCTGGCTTTGCACTGCGAAGGGAGGGTTCTAATCATGCCTCCGAGAGTCTTGTTGTATCTCTCAACAACTCCATTCCCCATAGGATGGTACGGGGTGGTGTGCGATTTCTGGATACCAGCCATCTCCAGGAGCTCCTTAATGAGTCGACTTTCAAAGGTAGCCCCCTGGTCTGAGTGGATACGTTTAGGAAACCCATAAATGCTGAAAAAGTCAGACCAGAGACGGCGGGCAACCTGCTTCGCTGTCTGATTTCTACATGGGAATGCATGTGACAGCTTGGTAAAGTGATCCGTCACCACTAAAACATCCACACACTTGTTGTCAGTCTGTTCTGCAGTCCAGAAGTTAATACAGACTAGTTCCATCGGTTCAGTCGTGCGAATGCTCTCCAGAGGAGCACGGTCGTTAGGCTCTGGGGTCTTCCCAACCACACAGCGGAAGCAGTGTCTCACATGGTTGATGATATCACGTTCCATTCCTACCCAAAAGAATCTCTGCCTTGCGAGAGAAAGTGTGCGAGCCTGCCCCTGATGACCAGCTGTGTCATGTAGGCCTTGGAGGACTTGGGCCTTCATGGAGTCTGGGACAACGAACTGGTGAATGGTCATGTTCATCTGTTTGTCTTTCTTCACCCTGTACAACATGCCGTCCTTGATGGAGAGCTCGGGCCAATGTCTCATCAGTTTAACCACACCGCGAGACTCATCAGCACGTTCACGCCTAGTGGGCCTCTTGTGGCACTGGACGTAAAAGAAAGCTCTGCCCAAGACAGCATCCTGCTCCTGCATATTAGCCAGTTCACTCTTCGGCATGGAGGTAGTCTGATCAATACCGGCAAGCTGAGGGATATCCGGCCCTGTGCCTCTCACTTGGCAGACACCTCCAGAGTCATGTGCATCCAGCACGGCCGACACATCACGGGAAGAGAGGGACCCTGGAGATGAAGGATGGGTGATGTCAGTTCCCTCTTCAGACTGATCAACAACCAGCTGGCAGTTATTAGTACAATGGAAAGCATCCTGCACCGTCCTATCCACCATTCCACTCACTTGGTTAAGCAGCAAGGTGTAGGGTTCAGTTACAAGACGGTGGCTCATGCACGACTGGACAAACGGCTCTCTACTTAGTGCATCGGCAACCACATTCTTTGGCCCAGGGACATAGTTCAGGTCGAAACTGTAGGCTGCAAGCTTCGATACCCATCTCTGTTCACATGCATCTAACTTCGGTTTAGTCAAGATGTATGTTAACGGATTATTGTCTGTCCAGACTGAGAAACTTCGCCCTTTCAACCAGTGGCTGAACTTGTCACACACCGCCCATTTTAGAGCGAGGAACTCCAGCCGATGTGCTGGATAGTTCAGCTGGGACTGAGAGAGTGTCTTGCTGGCGAACGCCACTGGTCTGGCAATCTTTCCATCAGGGGGCAACTGTGAGAGGACAGCTCCCAGGCCATCAAAGCTGGCATCAACCGTGAGGATGAATGGTGCATCAAAGTCTGGGTGGGCTAACGTGACACTGTGCACAAGCTCATGCTTCAAGGCTCTGAACGCCTCCCTGCACTCATCAGTCCAGTCTGCCGGAGACAGTTTCACATGGCCCTTTTTGAACTTAGGTTTATGGCCTCCCCCTCTCTTGCGCGGGGCTGCAGGCTCAGCTACGAGGTTGAACAGTGGCCTGGCTTTAGCAGAACATCCCTCAAGAAAATGGTGGTAGTAGAGGACCATTCCTAAATAGGATCTGATTTTCTTGGCACATGGTGTCAGCCCATCGGACTCCATCAGGTCAGTTTCCTGCACATTGTTTATGGCCTCCACCTTACTTGGGTCTGTCCTAACACCATCCGCACATATAATGTGTCCCAGAAACTTAACAGTCCTGCGAAGAAAGTGGCACTTTTTAGGTGAGAGCTTCAAGTTGTTGGCAGCCAGACGTGAGAAGACCATCTGCAGACGCTCCAGTGCGACCTGTTCAGATGGAGCGTAGACCATGAGGTCATCCAGGTAGCAAAGCAGGCTTGTGAAGTTCTCATCGCCGAAAATAGACATCATCATTCTCATGAAAGTGGCAGGACTATTCGTCAGACCCTGGGGCATCCTGTTATATTCATGGAGACCGAATGGGGAGGAGAATGCAGTGAATTTCTTGTCATCCTTGTGGAGCCCGACATTATAGAACCCTGATGTGAGGTCCATAGTGGAGAACAGCACATTGCAACCTAGTGCGGCGAGGGTGTCTGTTTGGTGAGGGAGAGGATGAGCGTCTCTCACCGTTCTTGCATTCAGCCACCGAAAGTCATTGCATATGCGAAGGTCACCATTCGGCTTTACAACCAGGACAAGGGGAGATGCATACTCGCTCTGAGACTTACGGATTATTCCCCGCTCCTCCATCTCATTCAATGCAGTCCGAAGCTTGTCATAATGGCACGGTGGGACTCGCCTGTATGGAAGTCTGAAGGGCTTGTCGTCCAACAAGTGGATTCTGTGGACAAAATCTTTTGCTTCACCACAGTCCATTTTGTGCCTCGAAAAGGTTGACTCATACTGCTCAATGATCTGCAGCAGTTTCTCTTTCCACTCTAGGGAAACTTCACATGATGAGAGGTCCAAATCCTCCAGTCCCATGTCACTCAGCACGGATGACATCTCGGCTTCTGACCGGGGTGTAGGCGACGAGCTCTGTGCGTGCTGTATACCGGACTGGATGGGATCTGGTTCAGGCATGTACTGCACGGAAAGACAGGGGAACACATCTGCAACCTTCGCATTTTTTCTGAGGGTTAGTGGCTTTTCAGTGGGGTTCACTATCTTAACCGGAACGTAGCCATCACCCCATAAGGGAGTGACAACTCTGCCCACCAGAATTTGTGCAGGCCTGGTCTTGGACTGGGTGGGTTCAATCATCACCGTGCTACCCACTGCTGAAACGTCAAATGCTGGAAGTTTAGCCCATACTAAATGTTCAGACAATGGCTGTAGAGTGACACATCTCTTGAGCTTAGCTGTTCCAATTCTGAACGGCATTGCAGCACCTTTACATTCATCTGAGCAGGATAACAGGGACATTAAACGGGGCAAATTATCACTCAGAGCACTGTTCACTGGAGATGTTATGCTTTGGCCATCAACAATCTCTTTCATCTGCGTAATGAGCCACTTGATGGCATTACTGCCCAGAATCATGTCATCACTTTGGCCCGGCACAACAAGAACAGGAATCATCACCCTATAGCCATAAACAGATACAGTGAGGTCATACATAGCAGAAGGTGTGACATGATTACCCCCGCAGCCAACAATGACAAAGCCCTCGGCTGACTTCTTCTCAATGTTAGGGGCAGACTGTGAAAGTCTTGTTTCTGCCGTCTCACTTATAGTGCATGCCATCGAGCCACTGTCCACTAATGCCCTGAGGACATGTCCCTCATCAGTAGTCACATCGGTGTAGAAGAGGCTATCAGTCCTCGAGAGTCTTTGCAGGTCCTGAAAAATCACTGTATTCTTTGATGCCCCTGCACTGCTGACGGTTGTGTACAATGTTTCATAATCAGTGTCTGTCAAGGTGGGAGGCTCACTCATCTGATCTGCGCTGTCCTCCCCTGCACGCAGATCACTCAGTTTCCCTGCTCACCAGGGGGATGTGGACGTTGCCCTTCAGGGCAGTTGCGTCTTGAATGGACAGGCCGGTGACACAGGAAGCACAGTCCCCCCTCTCGACAGTGTGTCAAAGCAGAGTGAGAGCTGTCTCAACATACAGAACATGGCATGTCATTCAGGCCCTCAATCCTTGGAAATCTGTTGTTGCTATTTGGCCTTCTATTGGCTTGCGCTTGACCTGGGCTCTGAAGTAGCACCCTCTCTAACATTCCAATTAACTTCTCAAGGGTAGAGTTGTCTTGACTCACTGCTTTCTTCTGTTCAGGGATGTCTGTGTGCAAATTAGCATTAGGGCTCATCTCAATTTTATTCATGTTGACTCTGCTATACAACTCAGCAGAGGACCTAACTCCCCTCTCTAGGTGATATTCATCCAACACCTCCTGGACCTCACGAGCTGACCATTTATCAATCGTCTTGGACCTAAAAGTGATAGCCAAATCTCTGCTGGGGCAGTGCCTGATGAACATACGTGTAACTTCAACAGAGGGGTTATCAAACATTTTGCCCTGCTCATTGAGGCAACTGGCAGCAACATCAGCAGCTCTGTTCAGCCTAAGCCAGTACTCGTACGGGTCCTCCTTGTCCTTTGGTAGGGTAGAATAAAAGTCAGCTAGGGGTACAGAGGAGCAGTGGCTAGAGCTGAAATGTTTGCGCAAAAGTACATATATGGCCTGTGGGTTCTGCTGCACATCAATCACACCATTCCTTATACCAAAACGCACAACATCCTTTGCCCTGCCTCTTAAGTGAATGAGAATCTCCTCAGCTTGATTTTCCAGTTGAACATTGCTTTTCCTTATGTAAGTTTTCATCGAGTCCTCCCATTCATCAACAGCCAATGTATCTGAACTCTCCCCTCTGAATGTAGGTGGCTCTTTGACTTGCCTCTGAGTGAACAGTTGGACTTGTGAGAGATCTAGTGTGTGGCTGGAGAGAGCATCTCTGCTTCTGTATGCATCATCACGGCCTGGGTGCCCCGCAGTAGCAGGGGTTGACGTGAGATGTAATGCAGGCGTTGATGGGAGGTGAGATGCAGGGGTTGATGTGAGATGTGGTGCAGGTGTAGATGTGGGATGTGGTGCAGGTGTAGATGTGAGGTGTGTCAGAATGCTATCTGCTATCTGCTGTCCTATTTGCTGTACAACAGTACTCATCTGATCAGCAAGTCTCATATCATCAGAGATAGGGTCTGAGGCAGGCATGCTAATGCTCTGAGCTGGGTGCAACCTGCCTGTAGGCTGACCGTGAGGTGAGGATATATTGTCACATTCTAAATGGCTGTCCACAGAATCAACTAAACCCGCCCCATCCCTCACTTGACCAGCACACAGTGTAAACGGAAGAGGTGTGCGATTTAACCCACATGTAATACCCCTGCCCGCAGTGAGAGGGGTTTCATCAAACATATCAGGCTTGCCAGAACTCATATTTGATCATAAAGTCCCCACACATATAATATAGACAGCTTCAGGTGAACGTGGCCGATATAACTAAAAGAACCTGAGAATCCACCACACTGAATGAAGGCATACAGCTCCGACGATGCAGTGATGAGAAGACACCAGCTCGGTCCGACAGTCATCGACGAGTCACGGCACCAATGTGACCGATGTAAGATGTCTCCTCTCTGAATTAACACACTCGGAGTTCAGGTGGTGGTAACAGCTCAGCAGCAGGTTGTTTATTCTGCATTCATAAACTGCATTCATAAAATGTGGGCACATGAGACAGTATGTCAGTATGGGTACATGTGGACCAAAGCACTGTCTCTCATGAAATCCTCCATTGCAGTGAGGATTGACTAGTATAGTCCGGTTCACTATGTTAAGAAATGTTTATTCGTTCAAAATTTGTGGGGATTTGTAAAACTATACATTTTTGGAATCTTCAGAGCATGGGGAATCCAAAAATCTTTGTTTGCATTTGCACAGACAACTGCAAAGCCGCCATATTGGACGTTCAAAATGGCCGACATAAAATACATAATTTGTGCTATCTTGGCTTCTAGACAACCTAGAAGCTTAATTAAACATGCCAATCCTATGTTTTCTGGGTAAAGGAATCAAATGAGTAAATGATGGGTGTAAAATATTCCGGACCCCCACCCCCTTTCTGGGGGTTATCTATTTTGGGACCTCCCAGAACAGTACACCAGCCAGTTAATGTCCAATTTTCATAATATTAGTGTTGTTTTGTAGGTTTTAAAACATCCTGAGTTCATTTATTACACTTTTAAAGCAGCCAGAATAACCTTTCTGACTTTTGGTTGGGGTCTTTCCTCACCGGGGACCCCCCAGACAGACCCCTGAGCCTATCTCAGTAATCGCTCTGCTCCTGCTCCAGAACAATGGTAAATTATATCATAATTGAAGTATAGAAGTTGTTGTAGCTGGGATTCTGGAAACAGAAATGAGTAGTAGCAAATAACAGGGGTCTTCCACAGGGGGTCCGGGACCCCTGGGGGGTCCTCATAGTTACTACAGGGGGTCCGCCAAATCTTTATGGGATCTTTTTTTTTTTTTTTTTTTTTACATTTGAAACTTGAATGTTTTTAGGTATCCTGGGTTATGTATTGTACTTTGCAGGGATTGCAATGATTAAGGTATTGCAACTTCTTACTTTGGGCGTGCAGAACAACGTGTCTATTTATTGCACTGCACTACCCACTGACAACACAACACGCACACCTCTTTTTATTGTCACCCCAAAACCCTCACCCTATCCAAGAGCCCATGGTCAATTATGCCCAAAGAGATTCACTACAATACAGTAATTTCAGACATGCAGGATCTATTCGTCTTCATCATCATCATCTTCAATGTCCAACCTAATAGTGTTGACACAGTCTCCACCATAGCATTGAGTGAAAAGCAGGTTATTTGACTAGCTGCAACGTCCCTTGCAAACTGCTTTTCAGTCACAATATGAGCTCAAGTACTGCCTTTGGAGCAGGGAGGGCAAGACACCTGACTGGAACATACCCTCAACTCTCTGAATTCCATCTATTTTCTTCAATTGGTGGGCAATTTGACAGGTATGATTTATCCCTCATTGTAACGTAGTTGGCACAGAGGATATGTGGTAACAGTGCAGCACAAGTTGGAGGTAGCATCTGAGTTCCCATCTGAGTAATTGCAGGGTGGACCTTTTCACCAAAATTGCTTTCTTTCACCTTAGAAATATTGCAAGAATTAGACCTCCTTATCTGTCATTGGATGATGCAAAAACATTGATCCATGCTTTTGTCTTCTCCAGACTAGACTATTGCAATGCACTTTTTTCTGGCCTACCAAAGAAAACTACAGATCGACTTCAACTAGTCCAAAATGCAGCAGCCAGGGTGGTAACTAAAACTAAGATGAGAGAACACATCACTCCAGTTTTAGCCTTGTTACACTGGCTCCCAGTTGGTTTTAGGATTGATTTTAAAATTTATTTATAAAGTTTATAAATCTCTTAATGGTCTGGCACCGTCGTACCTCGTCGACTGCCTGTCTAGATATGAACCAAACCACCCCCTCAGGCCTTCTACTGCAGGTCTGCTCATTGTACCCTCAATGACTTATAAGAAATATGTTGAAGCGGCTTTCTGTTTCTATGGGCCGACAGCCTGGAATAAACTTCCAGAACACCTAAGACAGGCACCCTCTGTGGATAGTTTTATTTTTACACTCTTGCTTTTGGGTGATTTTAAATATATGTGCCTGATATATTTTATGTCCACCCTGTCTGTATAATGTTTTTATTATAGAGCTCTTATTGACAGACTCGTGTGCAGACACACAAGGGAGGGAGAGAAGGAAAAATGCGGTTCATGGTCATCACCATCAGGCTTCAAGTTGGCATTGACCCATGTACTTTGGAGATTCCAACAAATGTTCTTCCCCAGTCAGCAACAGGTAGATTGTGTAGGCCAAGGAACCCTTGACATTTGTGACATCCTATAACTTGACCTCGCTCGAATATATCTATATTCTTTTTTTTTTACCTGTTGCAAATTTCAGAGAAGTAACAGCAGGAGGACATCAGTGTCGGGTGACCAAACACATATCTCGCAAAGCACCATAAGCAGTAGAGGCAAGGACTTGAGTAATCAGGGCCTATTCATGTGTGTGCACTTCCTCAAAATCATGTCCCTTGATGAATGTATTGTATTGCCTAACACAAAAAAAATGTATAAATAATACTGAGAATACTAATAAACCATCAGTATACATAAAAACGGACCCCCTGGGGTCCCGGACCCCCTGTGGAAGACCCCTGGTATTTGCTACTGCTCCTTTTTGTTTTCAAAGCCCAGCTACAACAACTTCTATGCTTCAATTATGATCTGATTTAACATTGTTCTGGAGCAGGAGCAGAGCGATTACTGAGATAGGCTCAGGGGTCTGTCTGGGGGGTCCCAGGTGAGGAAAGACCCCAACCAAAAGTCAGAAAGGTTATTCTGGCTGCTTTAAAAGTGTAATAAATGAACTCAGGATGTTTTAAAACCTAAAAAACAACTCTAATATTATGAAAATTGGACATTAACTGGCTGGCGTACTGTTCTGGGTGGTCCCAAAAGTGATAACCCGCAGAAATGGGGTGGGGGTCCGGAATATTTTACACCCATTTGATTCCTTGACCCAGAAAACATAGTATTGGCATGTTTAATTAAGTGTCTAGGTTGTCTAGAAGCCAAGATAGCACAAATGATGTATTTTATGTCGGCCATTTTGAACGTCCAAAATGGCAGCTTTGCAGGTTTCTGTGCAAATGCAAACAAAGATTTTGGATTCCCCGTGCTCTGAAGATTCCAAAAATGTATAGTTTTACTAATCCCCACAAATTTTGAACGAAAATACATAGTGAACCTGACTAAGTATGCTGTACATGGCATTCTTACAGATCTAGTGATCGTATAGTGGATTTTATATAGTTTGCACAAATAAAACAAAATACAACAAAACTGTTCTCTTCAATAAATACAGAAAACATGAAAATACATGTACAGTAGTATCTTTTTACCATGAACTGTTACCGTTTTTTATAATATTTTATCTTATTTATCAAATCACATGAAATGAAACATTTGCTTAATGAAATGACAAGACTCTTAAACAACATACCTGCATTCATAAAATGTGGGCACATGAGACAGTATGTCAGTATGGGTAGGCTACATGTGGACCAAAGCACTGTCTGGAAAGACAACAACATATTCTGTCAACTAGTTGCACTGGAACGTTTTTTACAAGTGACAAAACACACAAGAAATGAATGACTGACCCAACAAAAACGTCACAGAATTAGTCTAATGTAGTTAGCTTTAAGGCAGTTAGCCCAGATTAACTTGTAAGTGCTTTTTAATATAGTTTATATATTCGTTTTGTCCACAGACAAGAGACACATTACCTCTCATGAAATCCTCCATTGCAGTGAGGATTACCCACAATCCCTTGCTACTATGAAGCTTGGTGCAGGAATGTTGGACAGTAGGAGGCGTAGTCTCCCCATTTAGTGGGATTTTAACTACAACCTTTTGGACTATGTCACACATGTATGCTACTGTAGATTCGTTCCCCCATTCAACACACGCAGTTACAAATACAAACAGGAGACATCTCACTGAGATCTATATAAAATAACGGATTGCCGACGCATTTGCCGTTGATAATTGCGACTTGCGACGATATAGCCTATGTGTATGTCCACTGTTTGTGTTGGTTAATGTTCTTGGTGCTTCGTGGTATCTCAACTGCAGGGCTGGGGAACACAATTCTGCCTAATCGTCCTCTTTTAAAAACAGATATATAAAACAAACAGGCTTTGCTTTTATATTTGATTTGCAGCCGTGACTGCATACTAAAATCTGTCTCAAGTTGTTGTGTTGAAAGACACAGCTCAGCCGTGAGACTCTGTCTCTGACCAATCAGTATCAGCAGCGTGTATACGTCACTGATTTGGCCTCACTTGGCATAGGGGTACTAAAACGGCTCCACTCGAGAGTGGAGCCGTTTTGGTACCCCGTTAAGTACCACTTTCACACCACTCTACCCAGTTACCCATTATAACAGGTCTGACTCTAAAAGCCCGCAAGTTGCAACATTTGCAACTTTCACTTCGATGCACGAATAGCAGTGCGACTCGAGGGAGTGAAGGCAGTCAGTCAACGAGAGAGACAGAGAGAGGGAGCAAGCCAGGGAGAGAGGTGTTTCCTCCAGAATTAAAATCGACAAAAATATAAAACAAAAACAAACCCAGAATCTATAAGCGTTCTGCTTGTGCTTGTAGTAGGCCCTATGTCATCTTTATATGTCTTCTTGCATAATGTCAGTTAAATGTTGAAACATGCTGAACTTATGAAGTATATTGGAAATGCTCCTATTAGACTGAATTCTGAAAAGGTCCAGGAAGGATTTGAGGGAAAGATGAATGAAAACAGCAGTAGAGTTGTGTCCATTTATTGGCAGAGAATAAGCTGGTATCCAAGAGGCAACATTGTTAGAGTGCTGGAGTCAAACTCCCAGCTCAAACGAACAGCCTTCCAGCTTGTGGCTGGCTTTTCTCTCCTGAGATACATTTTGTTATACCTTAAGTACAGTTCAGTTCAAACAAAGAGGAGGGATCAATCTATCTTTAGGTTCTGCGGGAGGTAGGCACGGCTGATGACCTGCTCTATTCCCAAACCTCAAATCACTATTTTAACCAAGCAAATGTAATCTCTAAGTAATGTCTACTTTAATATTCAATGTGTGTATGTCTCATGTATATACATCTAAACCCTTAAAAACATGTGTTTGCATCTCATCATTTAATTTAAGGTTGGCTTACTTTAATTAAAGTAAGCCAACCTTAAATTCTATAGGTACCATGTTTAAGAATTACTGTATGTAAAAAGACAGGGTCTGATATCCAATCAGGAATTCAAATCAGTGCCGACACCTAATGCGAGCTTCAAAGACCTTCTGTTCAACAAGGTGATAACAGGATTTAAACACAGTTGAAATGTAAACACACTTAGAATTTGGGGCACAGACAGCCAGCTGTCAGTCTGCTAGCTCAAACTTACGCTTAAATCATAATACTTTATATGGGGCTTTTAAGCTGTGACATCATTTTGTAGGCAGAGGAGAACTCTGCCCCCAGAGCATTTTCTGTCCCTCGCTATTTCAACAGATCCGAGACAAAAATAACGACTAAAGTAATTCTAACACTTTCCTTTCAACAACAAAGAGAAGAAAAATGTGTAAATAGTAAAAAGATTCACAGAAACTGGGGGCAGAAATTCTCCTCTGCCTACAAAATGATGTCATACTTAACAGCCCCATTATGATGAATAATTATGCATTATTGGTCTGATCAGTTACCTCACATTCATTGTAAAATTGTACCACTGTAGCCTACTATTGGCTTTGGCTAACTGTAAATAAAGTAGGCCCCACACATTAATTTGTGTTTCATCTTGACCTATCGTTTTCCTGATGATATCTGCCTATGTTCTGTATGAAACTGTACCTTTTCCTAAGCAAACTTCTAATAAATTTCAATCAATCAACCAATTACATTGTTGTGTCAGTAGATGTCGCTGTAACACCACAAACGCAGAACACTCAATTCAGTTCAAAGGAGCTTTATTGGCATGAGAAAACATACGTTTACATTGCCAAAGCAAGTTTCAAAACATAAAAACAGTTGAAAATGGGGAACATAGGCCTATATACAGTTGGAGGGGGTACAGCAATGTGTAAACAGAGATATGTCACTACAGTATAGAGGGAGGGAGAGTGCCAAAGTGCTTTTTGGAACAAATAGCAGCATAATGGCATTTCTTTTTTCTCATTATGATTTCAATAGAAACTAGAAAAGAAAATTTCTAAGAAATTTTAAGTCTGCCTGCAGCTCGCTAAGTCTGTGCAACCTTGTGTAGCGGTTGGTGTTAGTGTTTCGTTTTGAGAGGGTCGTTCCCCCTGAAAAACACGTTTTGGCATGAAACGGTTACGTTTTGCGCGTTTGTGGTGCCCCCTATGGTTCGAAGTGGAAATGCTTTTGGGTATATGTTCAGTATAGCGCCCCCCACTTGTGGTTAAAATTTGGTGTTGACTGGATGTTTCGTTTGTGATTTATGGCTACTTCTTACAAAACGGGCTCCTCCCGCTAACTTTGGAACCCTGTTACGGAAGAACGGTATGGACTATCAAAATATCGTTTAAATATGTTTATCGCATGAGTCCATAGATTGTGTGTATCGATTTTTGTGACATTTGGAAAAAATATGTAGGAAAAGGAGCAAAAAGTGTGTTTTGAAGAAAATTCAAAATGGCGGAGAATCTATCCTGACGCAAATGGGCATGGCCTATATGAGGAGATGCGTCATGACCCAAGGAATCCAGGGAAAAAGGAATTTTAATTTTCCGACCCACGGTTCAAGAGTTACAGGCCGAAAGGTAAAGTGGACTGTTATAGCGCCACCATGAGGCCAACTGACGAAATTATTTTTTATTTAATCCTTGATATCATTATAAATCTCCTCTCCAAGTTTTGAAACTGTAGCCCCTATGGTTTGCGAGAAAAAAAATATTGAATGTGAGTTTTTGCGATTCCCATTATAAGTCAATGGGTAAAATTAATTCACTAATAAATTAATATCAATTAAACGATACAACTTTTCTCTTAGAAAAGTAATAGCAACCTATTCCCGGCCGAGCCGCACGTTTTGATGTATATATTGCGTGGGTGGTGTAAATTGTGCGGCAGTTATTACGAGCAGAAATTTGCAAGAACATGACCTACTGACTTAAGTATGGCGGATTACAATAAGTGTTTTGCCATTGCATGGCAGGCACACTTAATGAAGCACTCCGAGTCCCTACCGCGACCTGGCGTTTGTCAACAATATATATATATATATATATATATATATATATAAATACTTTATAAAGGTTAAGGATGTCCATAATTACAACACCAGAGGCAGCACTCTGTTTGTTTAGACTTAGGCCTACCAGTGAACTGTATCGTCATGAAACTGTACCTTTTCCTATGCAAACTTCTAATAAAGTCTTCAATCAATCAATCTAAGCTGGAACACAAAATTGTGCGACTGCGATGGCGGTCCATCCGTGCCGTGGAACAAAATATTTTGAGATGGGGATCCACGGCCAAACACAAATCATTTGCGGATCCTATTCCCCACGGATAGGGACATTCTACAAATGTCTTCTAAATCTCAACAGTTTTCTTGCCTCAGGCTCGTTGGTAAACGCCTCCCTACCTCCGGTTCAGCCAATCACAAGCCTTTGCGGGCGGGTCTTGCCTTTCCCCACGCGCCTTTCCAACACAGAGGAGGTTTCCATACCAACCTCACCAGTGTGATCCGGTTTAGAGCCCGCCCTCCATATCCGGCAGTTTGTACGTCATTCACACATACACACCATTTCCATATCCGGTATTAGACGCAGACAGGATCAACAACCTGACGGTCTAACACTCGGTGGGTGTAGAAATAAGTTGGATGAAACCGAAAGTAAACTTTTATTCCAGAAGCAACGTTTAATAGCAAGTTAACTCTTCACGGAGGAGCAGGAAGAGACAAGATGGCGGCTCGCTCTGTCTCTCATCGTTTCTTCCAAGTCACTCTGTGGACTCTGAAGTCATGGATGGTGGTTTATCTCTACATGGTTTGGATCGACTGTTACAACGCTGCTGTTACAGGTTGGTATTGGTAAAGATAGTTTCGGAATGGAGACCAGCTCCCATAGAACCGCACCCTCTGCTGTATGTAGAGTGACCATAGGCCTACGCCCTCTTTTACCCGGACATGTCCTCTTTTAGGGGGCTGTTCGGTCTGTCCGGAGGGGTTTTATGAATTCCTTCAAATGTCCGGGGTTTCGCGCATATCACAGTTAAAGCACGGGCATTTACAATGCACTTTCAATGGTTTGTTTGGAAACACACTGGGAGAGGCGCCTATGTGAAGTGAGCAGGAATAGCGTTAGCAGGAATAAGGCTTCCGGCGCCGATCTCTTCAGAATAAGAGTCCCCCTAAAGCCATTGAAAAACGTTGAAAACGGATAATTTTGCCATAATATGGACGTTAAAAATATAGATTAGGTATATTCTAACCCAGTAAGCATTTTGAGGTGTATTAGTTGCCTAATAGTCGTGTTTTTATCTTCTACACCACGCGTTGAAAATCAGTGTTGTAAAGGTCTAGATTTGATATTTTTGACTAGTTGTTTAGTCGGCTATATTTACACGGGTTGCTACATATACCACTATTAGTCGGATACAAAAAGTCTACATTTCGCCGTTAGCGGCCGTCGAAAGTAGTGAAAAGTAGGGCGACGGTGGGATTCGATCCACTAATCTCTGACACTCAAGTCGGCGACGCTATCCACTCAGCCATCAATGCTGATATGATAGTATAGACTTTCTGGCCGTATTAAAAGGTGACATTGCCCACCTGTGTTCATTTTAGTGTAGTGCACATTGTTGAGGAAACTAAATGTTAGCGTGTGTGTGTGTGTGTGTGTGTGTGTGTGTGTGTGTGTGTGTGTGTGTGTGTGTGTGTGTGTGCGCGTGCGCGTGTGTGTGTGTGTGTGTGTGTACGCCCCGGACTCATTTTTGAAGCTTGTGATTGGCTGAACCGGACGTAGGGAGCGCTCCGTTGTAGTCACTTGGACCGCGCGAGGTGCACCAAAACCCAATTATCATGGCGTTTATCGTGCGCTTGCCCAGGCCGTAAATATAACGATTGCATTTACCACGGCTTCGTAACTCGCGCGGCGCTCCGCCGGCCGCTTGCAATGTCGTGGACAATAACTGAAAACGAGCGCTCTTTGCCGTTTCCATCCATCTTTCCCAGTTGGATCCATAATCACGCGGCACTGCACTGTCTGACTGACAGACGAGGAGTTCATTTCATCGTATATTTTTGTTTTAAAGACTTTATATTGACATTGGTTTAAAAAAAGGCGTTGAAAAGCCGGCTATACAACGACTACACCCAGACAAATAGCTTAATGATCGGATGGCTATTGGAATCATTTTACACCAATATTTCGAGATCAGTTCTGCAACGTGGAGTTGTTTTTTTAAAGAAATGTTTATTGAAATATGGATTAAATCTAATTGTCTAAATTCGGTGTAAATATAAACGTTGATACGGCGACTATAATTAGTTGGCTAAATCTCGGCTAGATCTAAACTATACTTAATAATGATCAACGGATATTATAATTATGTTAGTCCAATATTAGGAGATCAGTTAAGCACCTTACTGTTGTTTTTTTTAATAAATTGTTATCGAATCATGGAATAAATTGCAAAGTATATTTTCGGTGTGAATATAACCGGAATCTAGCCGGGTGAAATTAAGGCTAAAAAAAAACTAGTCGTGTAAAAAACGACTATTGCTCAGTGGGAAACGAACATACAAAATGCTAATTAGGTTTTTGTGTAAAAAAAGAAGGTTTTAATAACATAAAAACATGATAAATGGATAAATGCTGTTCACTGGGGTGCATAGCCTTTACAAATTTGTCTCTGGACAGCAGACGGCTCTTTGCGTCGGCACTTTGAAAACACGCACGCGTTCGGGGAGATGAATGCCAGAAAAGTCGACCTCTTTCAAAGTCGACCCCAAACTCGTTTCCCAACGGGTCTGAGGCCTTAGCTAGATGCAGAATAGACAAAAATCAAATATTTGCTTCTGGGGGTCCCTGGAACTAAATATTTTGTGATGGGGGTCCGTAGCCAAATACATATCATTCTGGGGGTCCTTCACATGACAAAGTTTGAGAAACACAGATGGCCACATAAGTTTTTTTCAGAAAATTGTTATGATTTAGAAGACATTTGTAGAATGTGCCTATAAGTGGTTAAGGACCCCCAAAATGTATTTTTGGCCGTGGACCCCCATCTCAAAATAGTTTGTTCCACGGATGGACCCCTATTGCTAACCTTTTTGTTCCAGGGACCCCCAGAAGCACAGATTTGATTTTAGTCAAATCTGTGGCTAATTTTAGCCACAGACCCGTTGGGAAAAGAGTCTGGGTCGACTTTGAAAGAGGTCAACTTATTTGGCTACCGGGGAGACCTCCTCTATCACACCACACTCTTCGCTAAGCAGGAAAGGTGTAAAATCTAATTCTGTTGGCTTTCCAGTGCAGCCACTCGCTCAAAAAGTGCAGTTTTTACTTGGCAAAGGCAAACGGCTGGGAGTAGGGATAATATGTGGGAATGAGAAAGTGAGTATTTATTGATGGAAATTAAAACGACTTGCAAAAAATGTTTCATGTGTTTGTCCTATCTTGGAATACTCCTCTGGAGTTTGGGATTCAGGTAACTTAAAGGTGTAAGTGTGCATGAGAGGGATATTAGATATTTTCTGGGAGTTTACACATTTGCTCATATATCTGCTTTAATGGTGACATGGGATGGATGCCGTGTGAAGTTAGGTGGAAGATTAATATGATAAACCTGTGGAACAGAATGCTTGACCTGCCAGATGACAGAATGGCAAGTAGGATTTTCAGGTGGGATATTGTAGGAGGGTCACTCCTATTAAAATGTGTATGAATGTGAAAAATGTGTTGTGTGTGATCTATCTATGAGCCAGCGATCTCTGTGTGCACTGTTTTGCTTGGGAATATTGCCACTTCGTATTGAATCAGGACGGTAAACTGGAACAGAATTAAATCAAAGACTATGTGGCTAGTGGAGGATGAGACCCACTTTCTATTGTACTGCCCATTTTATCATGATTTCAGAAAACACTTGACATTTTCTGACATCTGGCCACGCTTTTTTATACAGATCTCCGGCTTAGCAGAGAATAAAATAATACAGACAAGGTCCAAACTCCTGAGGAGTAATCCAATATAGGACAAACACATGAAACAGGTTAAGATTTTCCTTTTAATTTCCTAACATCAATTATAACTAGGGGTGTCTTCTAAAAAGACACCCCTATCGTCGTTTTACGCGTCGTTTTAAGCCCCGGGAATCGACGCCAATTGTTTGAGTCGAAGCGAAAATATATATTTTTTTATATCACCAGTTAGCCTACTACTGCCAGTACTGCGGTGCACTGCTGGACTGGTGTGGTGTCATGTACTTCCAATGAGAAGTAGCAATTGGCGAACAGTTATTTATTGTCTCGCACCAGCGTCGGGTTGAAAGTGAGACGGAACGGCCAGAACGGTTCAGACCGCCGCTTCGTTAAAACATTCAGAGCCGGGACAGTGTTCCGTTAAGAGGAGGAAGCACGCTGTCAAAATCCCATATTAAATAACCTGCCACAGCACAAACGCGCGTCCACGAAGTAGTAAACAATCTTCTAAAGTCAAATTAACATACACAAGTGTAGGCTACAAGTTACATTTTCTAATTAAAGTGCTTCTGAATTGTTCCAGTGTTGTAATCCATGATGAATGATTGTGTTTCGCTGTGTTTGCGTCCATGACATGTCCACACTGCTGGCTCAAGCGGGAGCTGTGCCTCCACCTGTTTATGATCCTTTTCTGAAATGAATCCGTTCTCGACACTGACTCATTACTCTGTCAGTGCTCTGTGTCCCGCGACTGCGGACTGGATCCCATCGTTCATTTAAAAGAGCCGTTCAAGAGAGCGGAATCGTTCGCGAATGTCTCATCTCTACTGCACGCTGCAGAGAGACGGGGCAGAGTTGAAACAGCGGAGATGTTTTATTTGTTTTAACGGTGTGTTATAACTCTATGGTTGTACACTGCTATGCAGATAACATTTGTGCTCGCGCACCGATATCACCGAAAACACTGTGTATTCAATTCATCTCTTAATGTATTATTCTATTATGTTGACGTGGTTTAAAGCAACACTTTTTTTTTTTTTTTTTACACAAAGTAGACTATAAAACGATTTATCGACGCGTCGGATTAACCCCCGCGACTCGAGTCGACTTCATAAATCCTTTGTCGAAGACAGCCCTAATTATAACTCACTTTCTCATTCGCACATGTTAACCCTGCTCCCAGCTGTTTGCCTTTGCCTTTGTCAAGTAAAAAATGCACTTTTTGTGCATCTGGCTGCACTGGAAAGCCAACAGCACTTTATTTTACACCTCTCCCGCTTAGCGGAGAGTCCGGTGTGGCAGAGGAGGTCTCCCTGCACGCGTGCATGTCTCCAAAGTGGTGACAGAATCCCAAAGTCCCATTTCAAGTTTTCAAATGTATAAATAAATATATTTTGAAAATAGAAGATCTACAAGCTCACGTGTACATAATGCAAATGTATTAACCTCTATGAGGATATAGGAGGTTTATATTGTATTATTTCTACATTAATGTTCTGGTTGGGGATAGGAGCTAAATCTAGTGCATTATATCTACATCGTCACTGTCTGGCCAAAACCTCTTAACTCCATTTTGAGGCTTTTGATTTTTTTGGCATAAATCAGGGCTTTACGTCTGTGTGTTGGTTAAAATAATATTGAACCAATGAAAAGTAGTAAAAAGCCCTTCAGTCAAAACCTCCTAACTCCACTTGAGCTCATTTTCCCGAAGGTTTCGGCCCGACAGCAGATACATATGCAATATTATGAACCTATATGCACATATATGGAACTGAATGTGCCATATATGCCTATATATAAGAGCTTTATTAGGTTGCATATATGTCCTACATATATAGGCCTATGAACCCTGAATTTGGTATACTATAGACGGGTTTCTGGTCCACGTTACACTGATAAGAAGTAGGTGCGTGCGCAGGTTCGGTACCAAAATTAGCCAATGAAACCAGCGCTCCCCAAAACAACAGGTTTGGGGATTGGTGGGAATTGATTACATGATACAGTCACCTGTGCATTTAGTCTCTATGTTTGTAAACAAGAAACCCGTCTATAAGACCTCTGCCACACCGCAGGCAGGAGAGGTGTAAAATAAAGTGCTGTTGGCTTTCCAGTGCATCCAGATGCACAAAAAGTGCCATTTTTACTTGGCAAAGGCAAAGGCAAACAGCTGGGAGTAGGGTTAACGTGCAAATGAGAAAGTGAGTATTTATTGATGTTAGGAAATTAAAAGGAAAATCTTTAACCTGTTTCATGTGTTTGTCCTATATTGGATTACTCCTCAGGAGTTTGGACATTGTCTGTATTCTTTTATTCTCTGCTAAGCTGTATAAAACAGCATGGCGGGCCGTCCAGTGCAGCCAGATGTCAGAAAATGTCAAGTGTATCCCCCCCCCTGAAATCTCAGTAGGCTATTTAGTTTTCTTCTTTTATTCATAGTGTCATAATTGCAGGTTTGTTGCAGTTTGAACTTCCATAAATGCTATCGTTTGGGAGCTTGTCAATCATGCTAGCCACACCACTCTCACTCTTACAGCACCCCTCTACAGCAAACTAACCGCTAATTTATCAACAATTTAAAAATATATGGGACCATAATTTAACAAAATGCATATGGTGATTGAACAGGGCAGGAATTTCACTGCGGTCGTGGTCCCTCTCTTTGGCCGTGTGCCCCTTGGAAAATGACATGCCCAAACGGCCAAAGTGGCTGTGGTGCTCCAGAGCCCACAGCAGCTCATTATCTTCATTTTACAGTTTTTCCTCTGCGTGATTTTCCAGTCATTACGGTGACACCAGCGCCTGGTTGGTTGAACTGCTCACATGACCAGTTGTAGATTCAATTTCAAGCCTTGCATGAGCTGTCGAGTCCTGTGACAGTGTTTATACTACACGACAAAAGCATCACCGGGCCAAACAGGAGTTAAATCTGATGCAGCCTGTTGAATAAACACGGATGTGCGAACAAATGCCTCAAACTCAGCTCTACTGAGCTGAGGGCAACAAAAAAAAACGCAATGCCAAGTGAAAAAAAAAAAAAAAAAAGCCATCATTTCCCCAAGAGGCTGAGCTGTCAGAAAGTTCATTATTCCAAGTATTTGAAGTTGAAAAAGGATCGCTCCGTGAACGGGAGGGCGGAGCTCGTGTGCATGTGTGCATGCACATGGCCAGTGGTGGAAAAAAGTACTCAAATCTTTTACTTAAAGAAAGATATCAATACTGCAATATAGAAATAGTAAAAGTCCTCCAAAATTAAAATATACTTGAGTAAAAGTACACAAGAACTGGTCAAAATGTACTTTAAGTACCAAAAGTAAAAGTACAACATTTTACAAAATGTAATCTTAAGTAGCCTAAAGTACAAATATCTCAAAATTACAATAAACAATTAACTACAATATTTAAGTAAATTTACTTAGTTACTTTAAACCACTGCACAAGACCATGGCGTGGATTTACAATCATTATTTTAATTGATGGCCTTCCTGCCCTGGCACAAAAATATTAAAGGCCAAGTGGTCTTGACCCTAAAATGACGAAATTCCAGGCCTGTGTTTGAAAGAAGACTTGATATGATATAGTACTTTATTGTCAGTTCACACTGAAATTTGTCTTGCGACACAGCCTTGATTGGAAGCATGAAGTATTTATGACAATGTTTATTAAGGTAATAAAATCAAGTGTAAAGATTGGCAAAAAACATCCGCTTTTTAGCACCAGCACTGGGGAAACAGCGAAACAAGTGTCCATTGATATGAACTTTGTCTTGAAGTCTGGGCTCTTGGTCATAACGCAATGAGAGAGGAAAACAGAGTCAAGCAGGACAGAAGAATCACCGTAATTTCTCAAATACATCGCCCTGTCATTAAGTGTGCCTGCCATGCAATGGCAAAACACTTATTGTAATCCGCCATACTTAAGTAAGTAAGTAAGTAATTAATGTTCTTGCAAATTTCGGCACGTAATAACTGCCGAACGATTTACGCCACCGCCGCAATATATACATCAAAACGTGCGGCTCGGCCGGGAATGGGGTGCTATTACTTTTCTAAGAGAAAAGTTGTATCGTTTAATTGATATTAATTTATTAGTGAATTAATTTTACCCATTGACTTATAATGGGAATGGCAAAAACTCACATTCAATATTTTTTTTCTCGCAAACCATAGGGGCTACAGTTTCAAAACTTGGAGAGGAGATTTATAATGATATCAAGGATTAAATAAAAAATTATTTCGTCAGTTGGCCTCATGGTGGCGCTATAACAGTCCACTTTACCTTTCGGCCTGTAACTCTTGAACCGTGGGTCGGAAAATTAAAATTCCCTTTTCCCTGGATTCCTTGGGTCATGACGCATCTCCTCATATAGGCCACGCCCATTTGCGTCAGGATAGATTTTCCGCCATTTTGAATTTTCTTCAAAATACACTTTTTGCTCCTTTTCCTACATATTTTCTCCAAATGTCACAAAAATCGATACACACGATCTATGGACTCATGCGATAAACATATTTAAACGATATTTTGATAGTCCATACCGTTCTTCCGTAACAGGGTTCCAAAGTTAGCGGGAGGAGCCCGTTTTGTAAGAAGTAGCCATAAATCACAAACGAAACATCCAGTCAACACCAAATTTTAACCACAAGTGGGGGGCGCTATACTGAACATATACCCAAAAGCATTTCCACTTCGACCCATAGGGGGCACCACAAACGCGCAAAGCGTAACCGTTTCATGCCAAAACGTGTTTTTCAGGGGGAACGACCCTCTCAAAACGAAACACTAACACCAACCGCTACACAAGGTTGCACAGACTTAGCGAGCTGCAGGCTGCAGGCTTAGAAATTTTCTTTTCTAGTTCATATTTATTCCCGACCCCAAAATACAGCTCATTCATTAGGGGACACGTCTTTTAGTTTCCAAATACGTAACAATCCCGTATTACGAGACGGATGGTAACCGTGTGTCACACGCACGTGCTCGTTCATACCCTAACCCTAACCTAGAGTTGGCTCCAGTATAGCTGCGTAGCCAATCAGAAGTGTAGAAAGGAATAATGGTGCACTGAAGTCTCAGTTTCAACACTTCTGATTGGTTACACAGCTACCTCCATCATGGAGGCTCCATGATGACATCATGATTAGGGATGGAGCTCGTTAATTTTTATTGATAATGAGCACCTTATCGATCATGTTTATCGAGACAGGCTTTTATCAAGCCCACTATTGAGCATTTTCTGTTATTTTGTGGAAAGCCATGATGAGACCCTATCAATTCTGAAGCTTTTTTAAATATAATATATATATATATATATATATATATATATATATATATATATATATACAGTATATATATATATATATATATATATATATATATTTATATATATATATATTAGGGCTGGGATGCGATTAAAAAATGTAATCTAATTAATTACAGGCTCTGAGATTAATTAACACTCGTACACCATTACTTTGGTGTACGAGTGAATCAACAAGTGAGTTTTTTAAATCCAAATTTCGCATTCACTGGGCCAAGCAAAGCGCTCTGATCGGCTACTTTTCCCTTTGTGTTTGTTGTCTCTTCTTGGTTGGTGCATCGTTATGATCGGTATGCCCGAAACTGAAGGTTCTGTGGTGTAAAAGCTAAGTGCGATTAAAATGCGTTATTTTTTTTAATCGCGTTAATTTTCTGTAATTAATTAATCGCAATTAATCAGTTAAAGTCCCAGCATTTCCACTTCGACCCATAGGGGGCACCACAAACGCGCAAAACGTAACCGTTTCATGCCAAAACGTGTTTTTCAGGGGGAACGACCCTCTCAAAACGAAACACTAACACCAACCGCTACACAAGGTTGCACAGACTTAGCGAGCTGCAGGCTGCAGGCTTAGAAATTTTCTTTTCTAGTTCATATTTATTCCCGACCCCAAAATACAGCTCATTCATTAGGGGACACGTCTTTTAGTTTCCAAATACGTAACAATCCCGTATTACGAGACGGATGGTAACCGTGTGTCACACGCACGTGCTCGTTCATACCCTAACCCTAACCTAGAGTTGGCTCCAGTATAGCTGCGTAGCCAATCAGAAGTGTAGAAAGGAATAATGGTGCACTGAAGTCTCAGTTTCAACACTTCTGATTGGTTACACAGCTACCTCCATCATGGAGGCTCCATGATGACATCATGATTAGGGATGGAGCTCGTTAATTTTTATTGATAATGAGCACCTTATCGATCATGTTTATCGAGACAGGCTTTTATCAAGCCCACTATTGAGCATTTTCTGTTAATTTGTGGAAAGCCATGATGAGACCCTATCAATTCTGAAGCTTTTTTAAATATAATATATATATATATATATATATATATATATATATATATATATATATACAGTATATATATATATATATATATATATATATATATATATATATATATATATATATATATATATATATATATTAGGGCTGGGATGCGATTAAAAAATGTAATCTAATTAATTACAGGCTCTGAGATTAATTAACACTCGTACACCATTACTTTGGTGTACGAGTGAATCAACAAGTGAGTTTTTTAAATCCAAATTTCGCATTCACTGGGCCAAGCAAAGCGCTCTGATCGGCTACTTTTCCCTTTGTGTTTGTTGTCTCTTCTTGGTTGGTGCATCGTTATGATCGGTATGCCCGAAACTGAAGGTTCTGTGGTGTAAAAGCTAAGTGCGATTAAAATGCGTTATTTTTTTTAATCGCGTTAATTTTCTGTAATTAATTAATCGCAATTAATCAGTTAAAGTCCCAGCCTTTATATATATATATATATATATATATATGTATATATATATATATATATATATATATATATATATATATATATATATATATATAAATAGATGTAGGGGTGTGTGTGTGTGTGTGTGTGTGTGTGTGTGTGTGTGTGTGTGTGTGAGTGTGTGTGTGTGTGTGTGTGTGTGTGTGTGTGTGTGTGTGTGGTTTTACAGTACTATTCATGAATTAATAATAATAGCCTACTGTAAAACTATACTATAAATTGTATATTTGGGTATATAATATAAACTATACATTTTTTTTTTTTTTACAGTAAATGCATATCTGTTTTTTCCATTATCTTTTCTTTGTTTTAAGCAACAACAAAAATCTATATTTGCACTACATTAACTAGGGCCTTCGAATTCAGTACTTTAACAGACAGAAGGCAAATAACCTTTTTATTTTTGGAAAATATTTGAAGAAACTAAATGTGCACCGTCTCTTTAAAAGTGTAATTTATAACGCATAGTATGACAGTGTCACGCAACAAAAAATACCCAATCAACAAGCTCACACTGTGTCTACTCGCATCGCAAAGTGAGCTTGTAGATCTGCAATTTTCGGTAGACTGAGAAGAAGTCACGCTGGCAACGATACAGATTCATTCGCAATGAGCGATATAGTACCAGTAAGACTCACTAATCGGGAGATAAGCGTGATTTTAGCGCAATATGTGTAGGAGCAGTGTCCAAAAATGTGTTTGAAAAAAAAACGTTCAGATGGTGGCGCTATATGGGACAGATCCATGTTGATGACATGAGTATAGACATACTGTGTACCGATTTGCGTGATTTTAGGGCAAAATCTGTCGGAGCAGTGTCCAAAAATGTTTTTGAAAAAATCGGCCTGATGGTGGCACTATATGGGACAGATCCATGTTGTTGACATGAGTGTAGACATACTGTGTACAGAATTGCGTGATTTTAGGGCAAAATCTGTAGGAGCAGTGTCCAAAAATGTGTTTGAAACAATGGGCCTGATGGTGGCACTATATGGGACAGATTCATGTTGACGGCTCTCTTGGCGCCGCCGAGGCGGACGCGTGGGTACCGGCCCCGGCTCTCCCGGTCGCTCCTAGCCCGAGTTACGGCATTTTATGTGCGCTGCAGTGGCGGGGGTCCTCCACTAGGGGCATCCATGCTGGAGCACCAGGAGTCGGTGGTCCCCGGGAATTCCCCGTGAACAGCCCCGTTTGGGTGGTCATTTGGTCATTTTTGCACTTTTTGGCGGCGGCGTAAGGGGGTCCCTGGAGGTCCCTGATGCTCCGGGGGTCCCTGGTGGGGTGGAGGTTGTGCATTGGCAGGCAAGGAGTGTGTGTGCAAAGTTTGGCATGGATTGGGGCGACGGTGGCGGAGATATGAGTTGGGGAAAAGTGTGACGTGACGGACAGACTGACAGACTGACTGAGGGGCAGACTGACAGACAGCCGGTGGAGGTTTTGGTAGTAACTGTGACCTGACGGTCGCAATAAATCTATGGCAGGGATTTTGAGTATCCCAAACGGATTATTATCAATGGAATCATTCATATTTTCAAGCACCACATACTTTGGGTGGAAGAGAACGGTTGTCACGCTGCTGCAACAGCCGACGCTGGCGTTGTTTCAGCTGTACCTCCCGGCCTGGACCCTATAGCGGCCCATGACGTGACGGTGTGACAGTTACCCGATAACAGGCTCGACAAGCCAAAAGCGTATTGATACTCGGGTCTCGATAAATTCAGAACCGGGTTTGTAATGGACCCGGTTTTCGGGCTCCATCCCTAGTCATGATCATTGTGTCTTTTAAGGCAGGTCTTAACTGCACCTAATCTCCCACAAATCGCCGCCGTAAAGCGTTCTTGCCGACAGGCAGCCATCGGGAGCTTGTCTGCAAGAGGCGCTTGCCGTCGATAGGGCTTTCGAAACCCGTCGATGGAAAACTGAGCATGTTCAGTCAGTGCTTGCGGTCGGTGGTAAATCCTCTGCTAGAATGGACCAGAGTCTAGTCTGATACAGTGCAGAAATTTACAGAAGCAAACCTAAATAAGCCAGAGACATTTTCCCTTTGCACATTTTAACTAATACAATCTCAACTGTCAATTTCCTATAATCAAGTTCAAAGCAACGCTAGTAATAGTGCATGACTGTTGTTTTGTTGCAAGCAGAGCAAGAAAAAAAAAACATCTCCGGTTGCCAGATTCTGTGAGTGAAACAAGCGGCCAGGTCTATACAAATAAGCCCAAAAGAAGGGACCAGTTTCAACTATTGAGCTCTATTACATTAGCTATTTTCTAAAAGAATGTTGAAAGCAAGGCTAAATAAGCAACTACACCTCAGAAACAAGCCCAAACTAGAAAATAAATTTTCTACGAAAGTGTGCCTGCAGCTCGCTAAGTGGGTGCAACCTTGTGTAGCGGTTGGTGTTAGCATTAGCATTTTTAGCATTAAAATTAACATCAGCATTAACATTAGAATTTTTAACATTAGCTTTAACATTGGCATTTTTAACATTAGCTAGCATTAGCATTACCATTTTTATCATTAGCATTTTTAGCTTATCATTATCAGAAGTAGCGGTTAGCATTAGTGGTTAGCCGTTGGGACTGTGGTACCACCCACCGAGTTTGAGACCAGTAATGTGTTGGGAAGTGGAGTTATGGATGTTTAAAGCCCAGCCAATAGGAAGGCAGAGGGGCGGGGCTTAAGCAATTACAGATCATTCCTATTGGCCATGTAAGTACACACACCAAATTCCGAGACAGTATAATGCTGCAAACTGGAGTTATGGCTGTTTAAAGCTCAGCCAATAGGAAGAGAGGGGGTAGGGCTTCAGCAATTACATTTCATTCCTATTGGCTGTATATTATCCTGCTTATTAAACAGCTACTTAACCCTCGTAGGGTCTTCGGGTCACTTTGACCCGGTTTTCAATTTTCAACATCAAGAAAAAGTATGTTAAAATATATCTTTTTCCACGAAACTTCTTCTGCTTGGCTTATTTATTGTACTAAACATGTGATATGAAAATGGTACATGTCATGCATTTGCAACACCCCCCTGTATCAACATATAACACCCAGGGTCTTCGGGTCACTTTGACCCGGCCATTGAAAGTGTATGCTAAATGGCTAATATTTAGACCATTTCTTTCTGAAAAAAACATTGGACAAATGAATTCTCTAGTACATAATTTGCTCACCATTAGAAACTACATTGATAACAATTCAATCAATATTATCTCCGCCAGGCCGGGATGGCCAAAGGTGAGTGATTATGTTTTCGTTGCTTCTGTCTGTGAACAGCTAATCTCAGTCACCGCTGGACCAGTCAGCGTGAAACTTTACATGTACTCCCCCAGGAGGCCTAGGAAGATATTCAACCCCAAATCATCCTGTTATAGCGCCACCATGAGGCAGAATTGAGCAAAACAAGTTTTGGGGGATATTTCCAAATTTTCTCTGGTCATTTTGATCAATGTCATGACCTACAGTATGTGTCACATTTTCTATTTAGAGTGGCCACGATTCCAAAGGTGCTTACGATTTTTGCGGGAGTGGCACATTTTGCTACCAAATGGGAACTTCATCCCTATGCCACTTTACAAATTCCAAGTTCCACAGCTTTCCGATGTGATTTGTAGCATTTATTTTATTTTATTTTATTTTGAGTAGCCAATTTTTTTACCCACTTTTTCTCCCCAATCCAGTCCTTATGCCAATTGATTCCTCCCCTATGTTGTCACTGCTGTTGTAGCCTACCAAATCACCTGACAGTGAGGAGCCCCCACCGAGAGGACTATAGGGCCTTCGCCCTTCGTCCTACTCCTCCCTCCCAAAACCAGCTGCCACCCAGCCTGGCTGTAGGAATTCATGTAGTGACAATTATCACCCTCTCCGCCCAGCTTCCCATCCCTCGAACAACAATTGTGTTTGCATAGATGCCCCACGATTGATTCAAATCCACAACCTCTTTAGTGGTAGCAGGGACACTGTGCCACCCGGGCACCTGTAGCACCTTGTGCAAATCAGAATGGGAGAAATATTTGATATAGTTCTTGATCAAATGACAATAGGGATAATATGTACCAATTGGTGTGAGGTTTGGACAAAGTCTATATGGTAATACCAACAAAATATTTTGCAAAGATCAGTCTCATGGTGGTGCTATGAAAGACAGATGGGAAAGATTTCTAGTGGAGTTTCTTTCTAGGCCTCCTGGGCGTATGTGTGCCAAGTTTGATGCTGAAGTGGTGCCTGAGATTAGCTGTTCACACAACGGCCTGATGGTGGCGCTGTGAAGAATTTGGGGAGGAGGTTCTTCCTAGGCCTCCTGGGAGTGTGTGTGTAGTTTCACACTAATTGGTCCAACTTTCCCGAGATTAGCTGTCCACAGACAGAGGGGTGAAAATATAATCCCTCACCTTTGGCCATCCCGGCCTGGCGGGGATAATAAAAAATATTGATTGAATTGTTAGTAAAGTAGTTAGTAATGACAATCAAATTGTGTTTAATATGATTTTTTGGGATTTCTAACTACTTTAGAATGGTTTAATATGAGCCGGGTCAAAGTGACCCGAAGGCCCTGGGTGTGACTAGAACACGAGGATCCTACGAGGGTTAATTCATTCATAAATTGACTCCTTCTTTCTTTCCAGTAATGAAAGTGTTCCATAAGTGTGGATATCACTACATTAAAGTCATTCTGTTTTGTTTTCAGGACAACATCAGGTGATCGGGTCTTCTCAGCCTGTGCTGGCCAGAGAGGGAGATGATGTCATCCTTCCATGTCACATTGAACCCCCTGTCGACATGGAGGAGCAGACTGTGGAGTGGACCAGACCTGACTTGACACCAACATATGTGCACGTTCACCAAGATGGACGTTACAAGTTCCAGTATACCAACCCATCGTACAAACAGAGGACAACCCTGTTTCATGAAAAGTTGTCTCGTGGTAACATTTCACTGAAGCTGTACGGAGTGAGGCTCTCAGACGAGGGGACCTACAAGTGTTCTGCAATAACCCCGGACCCCAGCAGCAGTTCGATCGAGCTCCGTGTTGGTAAGATTTAATGTTCAAAATGGGTCAATAGGGTATACCGTATGCACTAGGGATGCGAAGATATACCGGTACGGATCGTAATCGCGATACAAGCGTCCGCGATACGAGTGAATCGGTTCATTCAGTGTGTACCGGTACAATAGACGGCCGAAATCGTGATGGATCGTACCGTGAGTGTCTGGATCGGTACATTCCACGGTTGTATCGGTTCTTCCATATAGTATTTCATTCTATCCTGTGTTTCCGAGGCGCCATGAATGCACCATCATCAACCGTTCAGCCCCCTCCCCAAAAGCCAGTCTTTAACGCGAGCTGCGACTCGGACAGACGGACAACATCTGCACTCTGCATGCAGGCAACCAGGGAGACAGACAGTGCAGCGAAATGCGAGTGAATCAACACGGACGAACTAGCAGCCCCACGGGTTAAAAAGATGCAATATTAGTATGTACAGTACTTAGCTTTATAACATCCAAGTCAGCTGCGCTGATTGTTGTCACAGAGTAGCACAGGCTGATCGAGTGATATGTAATCAACAGCCGTTTCTTAGCGAATCTCCGACGGACAATTGATTGAGATCATCTTCTGCGCTATATTAACTGCACACACACAACAACAATGTTGCTGGGTGTTGTAGGACTACTGCTTGCGTTTAAAACAAAGTATTTGTCACTGTTATACAACTTTCCTGTCATGCAACTCATGCAAGCAACTCTCTCACTTTCTCTGCTGCTAGTTCTGCTCTGGGAAAGAAGCCTAATTTATACATCGCAGTACAAGGGTGTCGCACCTAAAATAGCAGACCTACAAGCTCACAATGCGTCGTGGATGCGACGCGCTGTGAGCTTGTAGGTCTGTTTTAAAACATTTTGGCTATAAAAATTGCATAATCCTGGATTAAATATAATATAATATAATATAATATAATATAATATAATAATACAAACCAGGGAGAACTTTATTGTTTTTCAGGTCAAGGACCCCTTAGCTCAGACAGAGATCAAGCAGGGACCCTCGCTGTAGGCTAGGCATTACTGTATCACACAAATATTTGGCAGGCCCCCTGTAATAACCCTGGATTGGGATCCCTGACCCCCAGTTGAAGACATATAGGCCTACTAATAATGACATAGGCCTTCTATATGATTAGTTATCAAACAATTCTACAATAGCCAGCAGCTTTGTGTTCTCCCAGAATACTATATGTTGGGTTGTTAGACAGAGCCTAGTACTACAGTGAAACAATAAATTCTCTTGAATTTAAATTTCATACATTTTTAGTCGCTATGTTTTGTAAATTTGGGGATTTGGGCTTGAATCGTGGTGAATCGTGAATCGTATCGCATCGTATCGGGAACAGGGCTGGATCGTGATGTATCGTATCGGCAGGATTTCAATGTATCGCAATTATATCGTATCGCTGGCAGTGTATCGAGGTGCGTATCGTATCGCCACAGTGGTCGAGATTCGCATCCCTAGTATGCACATATGCCATTTTGTTCTAGCCTGGCGGAGCCAGACGTTATTATCTGTGTTCATTCCTTCCACAGTATAACGTCTGGACTTTTGGCCTATTGGCAGCTTGAAAAGTGGGCGGGTGTACTTGCCTTGACAGACAGACTCCTCTAACCAATCAGCATAGCAGAACATCTCTCAGCCAGTCGGAAGAACGGCAAACAAACACGTCTTTTCGGCCGATAAACTCCACTAGCGCATCCCCTGTGTTCCTTTTTAATTGTTGTAATTGATTCCAACTCTGAAATAACTGCACTTATTGCTTCTTTTATGGTTAGAGCGTTAACTGTTACACTTGTTGCATCGCGAGGGCAGCCATTGTTGTTTTGAAAATGCTGCAGCAGCAGCATGCATCTACATCCCCGTCTACACATGGACCAATCAGGGGAAGCTTTCCACTTGTTGTCAGGAAGACTACGTTTGTTGTGCGGAAGCATAGTGCGGAAGCAGTCATTGATTGGCCCCGATCAGAGAATAATCGGTATACTCGCTGCCAATCAACGGAAGTCCAGACGTTATACTGTGGAAGGAATGAACACAGATAATAACGTCTGGCTCCGCCAGGCTAATTTTGTTCTACTTCCGGGTGTCTTTCGACTTCCTTCACAGGTGTTACTGATGATACTAATTAAGGCTCTGTTTGATTTATTGTACAATGGTTCTTTAATTTCAAGGACCCCCATAACTCTCCGCAAGGGTCCATTTGATTCCATTTGTACACTCAGAGTTACACACCTGTATGTGGACATTTGGAACCCACTCAAGCAGTGCCGAGGGAAGTAGGGGTGCTGGGGGTGCGGCCGCACCCCCTCCCCCACGTCCCACCGCACCCCCCACCGCACCCCCTAAAGGGGGGTTGGGGGAAAAATATTGCCGATCGGCAAGTAGAGGCTCTGACATCAGTGGCGTGAAGTAGGAGCTATTTGGCTACTTCTATTTCCAGTACAATTTCAAAATAAACATGTGTTGAATGATCGATTGTATAGACAAAAAAAAAAGAAAGGCTCTTGTTTTGAAATGTGCTTCTGGGCACTGTTTAGACAGGAAATGGCTTTCAAAGGACTTCCCTTTTAACTTGTCTAAGCGTCTGTCTCTCCGTGCGTAACATATGCGTCATGGACTCGGGTGAATTATAACAATACGGGCATAAAAGGAATATACAGAACACCAAGACAACACAACCTAGGCTATGAAGGCATTAAACATCGCCCTCTGCTAGCCCTGGCGTCCTCACTGGTGAGTCGTGGCTAAAGACTTGTAATGATGAATGCTATGTTATGCTGCTGTGCTGCCTGGCTAGGCTAATGTTTGGGCTAGCTAGTGGCTAATGGCTATGGTGTACCAGAAGTTGACCAGCTGTTTCCTAACACTGGGGTCTGGACCGATGCGGCGGACAATATAGCATCTAATAATATCCTGCTGGCTGCAATCAGATCAGTGGCATATGGCCACTGTGTGCGCATTTTTTATATGTCTCCGCACTGTCCACAGCCCGTTTGGAGAGGCAAAGGGAAAGTTTAGTGTGCAGTTCCCAATTGTGTTACATTTAGCTAAAAAATAAACCGCGGAAACCCGAATAAAACATGCAAAAAAGGTTATAAAACACAATTAAAATCCAATTTTTTGCGCGCGCGCGAACGGGGATCGTGTCACTGCACGCGCGCTTCGCGCGCGTGCGTGACACGATCGACAGCCCCTCCTGCCTCAAATTAGTTCCCACGGCTATGCACTCAAGAACACTTTGAGACCCACTGGTGTAGCAGAGTGTTTCCAGTGAGCCATGCACAATATCAGCACCCTGACTCTGTTTGAGAGGCCCGGAAGTAGAACAAAATGGCATTTGTGCAATTGTGCATATACCCTATGCTCAAGTTCCCTCAGCCCTATGTTCCCTCGATGTTAACCACTATGCCCAGCCTAACTCTAACCCTAACCTCAGAGAGGGAACATAGCCAAGATCCCTTCAAAACATGGATGGGGAAACAGAAAGCAGTAATTTACCCTTCATCTCCATTCCCATATAGAACTATTTAACACTGTTACTGAACAAACACTCTATAGCAATGATTACTGTCACAATATAGAGTTATTTAACACTGTTACTGAACACACACACTCTATAGCAATGATTACTGTCACAATATAGAGCTATTTAACACTGTTACTGAACAAACACTCTATAGCAATGATTACTGTCACATAGAGCTATTTAACACTGTTACTGAACAAACACTCTATAGCAATGATTACTGTCACAATATAGAGCTATTTAACACTGTTACTGAACAAACACTCTATAGCAATGATTACTGTCACAATATAGAGCTATTTAACACTGTTACTGAACAAACACTCTATAGCAATGATTATTGTCACAATATAGAGCTATTTAACACTGTTACTGAACAAACACTCTATAGCAATGATTACTGTCACAATATAGAGCTATTTAACACTGTTACTGAACAAACGCTCTATAGCAATGATTACTGTCACAATATAGAGATATTTAACACTGTTACTGAACAAACTCTCTATAGCAATGATTACTGTCACAATATATCTGCCATTCATTTTTCCCATAGACTTTTACCAGTATTAGTATCTTAGATTTTTGGATTTGTCACAAAGACAACATACCTCAAGTTCTTTGTGGAGAGAGTTATTGAAATAGTAATAATTATCGTAAATTATTATTAACTTACTATTAACCCTATTTTGGCTCTAGGTGAAAATATCAGATCTACAAGTTGACAAGGCATCTCATTCTCAATGCAACCTGATGTGAGCTTGTAGATAATCTTATACTGTTGTACTGGGATCTGACCAGTACAACCACAGTGTGTTACTGTTGTACTGGGAGCTGACCAGTACAACCACAGTGTGTTACTGTTGTACTGGGAGCTGACCAGTAAAACGACAGTCTGTTACTGTTGTACTGGGAGCTGACCGGTACAACCACAGTGTGTTACTGTTGTACTGGAAGCTGACCAGTACAACCACAGTGTGTTACTGTTGTACTGGGAGCTGACCGGTACAACCACAGTCTGTTACTGTTGTACAGGGAGCTGACCAGTACAACCACAGTGTGTTACTGTTGTACTGGGAGCTGACCAGTACAACCACAGTGTGTTACTGTTGTACTGGGAGCTGACCAGTAGCTGACCAGTACAACCACAGTGTGTTACTGTTGTACTGGGAGCTGACCAGTACAACCACAGTGTGTTACTGTTGTACTGGGAGCTGACCAGTACTGGGAGCTGACCAGTACAACCACAGTGTGTTACTCAGTGTTGCACCCGAACGCGTTCAATGAACGATCGTTCATGAACACGTTCATATATTGGCCGAACGTGAACTGAGCGTTCTTTGTTTTCGCTTGATGAACGATATTGTCGAACGCGTTCATTCTGACGCCCGTGAACGGTGTTCGTCGGCCGTTCATGCGGCGGTCTGCGCCTCCGTGGTCGTCTCTCCTCTCGTCTCTCTTTTCATTCACATGCTCCAATAGTATGCACTGCACGCAACTCCTCGCGAACGTTGATATGCAGTGCTGCAGCTGGGTGCTTCATCACATGAAGCACTGTGAATCTCCTCCTTGTTACGTCTCGCAGTCGCAACTCGCAAATAAAGCCTGACTACTTTGTCGTATGTGTGTTGCACTGCGAAAATAGCTGATCTGCAAGCTCACAACGCGTCGCATCCACAAGACAACGTGAGCTTGTAGATCAGCTATTTTATATGTTGTGCGCGGGGTTTAGAAACTTCGGCCTTCAGCCCTTCACAATAAGGGTGCAGGAAGACTGGGCACTGGGCAGTGGGCACCTAAATATTGTGGGCACCTCAATGTTAAGCTGGATGAAATTATTACTGTGTGTGGTTCTATATGGGCTGTGTCAATAATTCTGACAAATAATAGCTTGCAGCAACGTCTACATTTCTTTTTTTTTTAATAGCCAAAAGTATAAAAATATTATGGTTAAAAAAAGAACTAAAAAGAACTAAGTTAGTTCATTTTGGGGAACCATGAACTTTAGTTCAAAATGTAGAATTATAAACTATGAAATTAACTAGTTCATTTTAGAAGTTTTGAACTTGAACTTGAACTAGCTCATTTTGAAAGTGAACTTTCCCAACACTGGTGTTACTGTTGTACTGGGAGCTGACCACTGGGAGTGACCAGTACAACCACAGTCTATTAGTGTTGTACTGGGAGCTGACCAGTACAACCATAGTTGCGACCGTAGGTCGCATTTACTACCAAAAGCTCCACAGGCTGTCTGTCACTCCTTGACTGCCAAACTACAACCTCCAAGGACCCCCAGAGCCCCAGGGACCCCCAGGTCCCTGGGGGACCCCCAGATGTAAAAAATGACCAAATGTGCTCACACGTCACACTTTTTCCCTGCTTATATCTCCGCACCCGTTGACCCGATCCATGCCAGATTTTACACACACACTCCTTGCCTCCCAAACTACAACCTCCAAGGACCCCCGGAGCCCCCCCCCAGATGTAAAAAATGACCAAATGTGCAAAAATGACCAAATGACCACCCCAACGGGGCTGCTCACGGGGAATTCCCGGGGACCACCGACTCCTGGTGCTCCAGAACGGATGCAAAAGTGGTGGCGCCCCCAGTGGAGGACCCCCTGCCACTGCAGCGCACATAAAATGCCGTAACTCGGGCTAGGAGCGTCCGGGACAGCCGGGGCCGGTACCTATTCGTCCGCCAAGGCAACGCGGAGACCCCACCCCTCATTTCTCACATGGCCCTATTCTAGCGCCACCTTCAGGCCGATTTTTAAAACACATTTTTGGACACTGCTCCTACAGTTTTTGCCCTAAAATCACGAATATCACTATAATAATAATAATAAACCTTTATTTCTATAGCACCTTTCAAAACGAGGTTACAAAGTGCTTTACAAGAGTTACACAGAACATCAAAGGACAGAGAAAAAAACATACACACAAGAGGTTATAAGGATTAAAAATAATGCAGAAAAACAATGCATTGAATTAAAAACAAAGCTGACATATGGTAGGATACAAATACATAAAAGTTAAGAGAATTAGGGATTAAAAGCTAGTCTATAAAAATGAGTTTTAAGGAGGGATTTAAAGCGGGGGACGGACTCAGCGAGGCGAATCTCAGGGGGCAGGGCATTCCAAAGGGAAGGGGCTCTAAAAACAAAGGCCATATGTCCTTTGGTGTTATATTGACCTGTAGGAGGGTTGAGAAGTGCTTTATTGGCAGATCTTAGTGAACGTGAGGGCACATAATTAGTAATTAGATCTGAAATATAGGTGGGGGTAAGGCCCATCCTGGCCTTACATGTAATTAGGAGGATTTTAAAGTTAATTCTGAACTCAACTGGGAGCCAATGAAGAGATGCTAGGATGGGTGTGATGTGATCATATTTTCTGGTACCGGTTAATAGACGGGCTGCTGCATTTTGAACCAATTGGAGACTATGGATGGATTTTTTTGAAAGACATGTATACAATGAGTTACAGTAATCTAGACGAGAGAATATGAAGGCATGGACTACTTTTGACAGATCGGAAGGGGTTAGGAATGATTTGATTTGTGAAATATTTCTTATGTGATAGAATGATGATTGAATGACCTTTTTTATATGTTGTTGAAAGCTGAGGTCTGGGTCGAAAATTACACCAAGGTTTCTAACTGTGGGTTTAAGGTTGGGAATCAATGGGCCAAGGTTAAGTTCGATCTGGGCTCTGGCGAGGGGGGGGGCCGAACACCAAAACTTCTGATTTATTTTCATTTAATTGAAGGAAATTGTTGTGCATCCAGTTTTTTATATCAGTTATGTAGTTATGGAGGGTGGCTAGTCTGTCTGTATTGTCTGGGGTTAATGGTAAGTAAAGTTGAGTGTCGTCTGCGTAACAATGAAATTGAATGTTATGGCTACGGATTATATCACCTAGTGGGAGCATATACTGAGAAAAAAGGATAGGGCCGAGGATCGAGCCCTGGGGGACACCACAGTGTAAGGGGGCTACGGATGATGATGCATCACCGATAGCGACGGAAAAACATCTACCACTTAAATATGATGTAAACCATTTGAGGGCCACACCAGAAATGCCCACAACAGTCTCCAGTCGACTGATGAGGACCGCATGGTCGATGGTATCGAACGCGGCCATTAGGTCGAGCAGGACCTAGATGGAGCAACTGCCAGAACCGGTGGATAACAGCAGATCATTGGACACCTTTAGGAGCGCTGTTTCCGTGCTATGCATGGAGCGAAAACCTGACTGGAACTTTTCAAAAATTGAGTTTGCACTCAGGTGGGTTATTAACTGATTAAAAACTGTCTTTTCAAGAACATTCGATAAAAAGGGTAGTTTTGAGATAGGCCTGTAGTTGTTTGTAGCGGATGAATCTAGGTTTGGTTTTTTAAGCAGGGGGGTGACTATGGCAGTTTTAAAGAAGGCAGGAACAGTACCGGAAACCAGGGAGCTATTGATTAGTGAAAGAATATGGGGACCAACAGAGGGCAGTATTTCCTTTAAAAGTTGAGTGGGTACAATGTCTAATTTACAGGAGGTGGACTTCATAAGGGAGATGGTTTTAATAAGTGTTTCTATGGATACAATTACAAAGGAGGAGAAGGAGCTGATGGGGGGATCAAGAGAGTTGGGGGTAACTGTAGGGGATTGGATATTGGCCATCTGTGTTCTGATGGAATAAATCTTTTCAGTGAAAAAGGTTAAAAATGTCTCACAGTGCTCAGAAGAAGCAGGCATGTCGAGGTTTTGGGGAGCACCAACCACACGCTCTATAGTTTTAAACAAAATTTTGGGATTTTGATTACTTCTCATCAAGAAAACTGGCTCGGGGGAGTCAAGTATCTTTTCGGAACGTATCTTTTCGGAACGATGATAACAGGTTTTCTGCTGATTGGCACGAGCATTGCCCTGGATTATCGGAAGATTTGCAAGACGGCAGCAATCCAAGGAGCCAACAAGCTGCCTGCCATGCTAATTGAAATTGGTAGGGCTGTGGGTACTCTGAACGGGGCGATCAATGAACTGAGAGGGCCGTGTGCCCGGACTGATGCGAACACTGATCGCTGAGCTGAGGCTTTACGGAGATAACAACATGGAGATTGATCGTAAACTTTGATGGAGAGAATCACTGCCCTATACAGAGGACCAGGAAACGGACATTAGAGTGAATACTCTATTCTATTTCACTCGCTCTAAAACAAGCTGAATTCAACGGATTGGACCCCCCCCCCCCCCATCCCGCAAGGTTCCCATTGACACTGTGAAGAAAGCCTATCCCCCCCACACCCCCTCATGCTTCCCACCCTCCCACCCTCAAACACCTGTTGTTGTGTCTTCTGGACTGTCTGCTATCTGGAAGCCTCTACACAGACTCACGCTAACACAAACATGACTCCCAGACGTACACGCATGCACACACACAACCATACACCCGCCTTTCAACCCCCCCCCCCCCCCCCCACGTTTTGTCAGGGCCCCTTTTTTTCCCTTCTCCCACGCAGTTCCTCCCAAACCTGGAGGCGCAGTATGGAAGCAGAGTTTTTTATCGCCCAAAATTCCTGCAAACCCCCCCCCCCTCACCCCCACGCAAAGCTTGCACCCCCCTCTCTCACAACTCTTTTCTTTTCATGCAAGTGAAATTTTGGTGCGCTGGTACAGGGGCTGCACCGCGACTCAGCGTGTCACGTATGCCTTGATGTGTTACAAATGTTTGTATATATGTTTTGAATACATGACTGCTGTGTCGTAAGACAAATTTCAGTGTGAACTGACAATAAAGTACTATATCATATCATATCATCATATCATTAAGGTGATTATTGGAAATCAAAGTTGAAAAATATTTTGCTCTTGCATCTTTTACAGAAGCGTTATAATTTCGCATGAGGTCTTTGAGCAATTCGTTAAAAACAGTTAATTTGGAGGATTTCCATTTTCTTTCTATTTTCCTTAACTCTCTTTTAAGAGCTCTGGTGTGGTCATTTAGCCACGGTGAAGCTTTGTTGGTCAGTTTAATCCTGGTTTTTAGGGGGGCCACAAGGTCTAAAGTTACCTGGCAGGTCTTATTAAAATAGGTAAGCTGATCGTGGATGGAGAGGTGAGGAGCTGGGGAAGTTACAGTAGAATCAAAAACAGTGGTAAATTTGCTGGCAGTTAAGGGAGTCAAGATGCGTGAGCAAATGGAAATGGGTGTTTTAATGGGAGGAGGAGCAGTCAGTAGACTGAAAACAACGCTTTTGTGATCGGATAACTTAAAATCAAAGGTTTCTAATTCAGAAATGTTTACACCTGAGGACAGGACTAAATCAAGTATGTGACCTTTGTCATGAGTTGAACCAGTGGCATGGAGAACAAAATCAAAAGAATCAATAATATTCCGGAATTCCTTGGCTAACGGATTATTAGGACAGCAAACATGGACGTTGAAGTCGCCAAGAAGGGATATTTTGCTGTATTTTGCCATGGCTATAGATAGTAATTCGGAAAATTCAGGGATAAAGGAACCATTATGTTTTGGGGGACGGTATACTGCAATAAACAGAGTGGGATGTTGTTTGTTAATGGTGAAGGCCAAGTATTCAAAAGATGAAAAATCACCAAACAGGATGGGAGAACAAATATAATCAACTTTAAAAATTACAGCTAAACCACCACCAGTACGGGCTGAGAGCCTGGGTTTTTGTAAATAAGAATAGGTGGGGGGGGAGGCTGCGTTGAGGAGAGCAAAGTCATCACTTTTCAGCCATGTTTCAGTAAGGATAAGGATATCAATATGTTTAGATATGATAAAATCATTACAGAGATTTGATTTATTGTTGAGTGATCTTATATTTAACAAAGCCATTTTTATTTTTATTTGACTGCCAGATAAAATAGGGCTAGGGGGAATAATGCTAGGTTGTAGTGGAATTGAAATTAAATTCAGGGGTGTAACAGAACAAGTTCTATGTTGAAAATAGTGTCTATCAGAAATTATAGTGGGAATATAATAGGTGGTGGGTGTTGTGAGTCCATCAGGCCACCAGGGGGAGATGGCGTTATTATGGGTAAAACTAGTTGTTTGCTGCTCTATGGTTTGCTGTGAACCGGAATGAAATGGAGAGTTACTATCTGCAGTGTAAACAAAGTGAACGTGGTTAGATGAGATGGATGCGTTGGATGCTGGAATAAACAGTCATTCACGTGGTTGCGATTGAGCAGCCACAGCGCGACGTAGATTATGTGAAAGCATTTGTGTACCATGTTTACTAGGATGCAGGCCGTCTGGCATAAAAAAAGAGGGACGGGACCAAAATAATAAGAAATTAGCAACGTAGCTGATATTATGGGAGTGCGTGTGACATACGGACTGAAGCCAATAATGCAGCGACAGTAAACGACTAAAGGGCCATTTATAGTTACGTATGGTTGATTTTGTGTACGTTTGGGGGCGAGACAGTACGTACGGTAATTGCGTTGACATTCATACTGACCGTATGGTCTCTGTGTACAGGGTTCAATAAAGCCTATATGTACATACTATATCCACTAGATGGCACCCACATGCATCTTCCCAATGAGCAAATGCAACATGCTACATACATAGCACCTACATTGTTGACAGAGAGGTTTATAGACACCCTTGGAGGATACACTCGGATTGAACGACACTAACCATCGGCGCTAGTCACTGTGCTGTCCGGGTATAATATAAAAAGGACTGGAGAATGGATGAGCATGGACACATGCCGTTGCAAACGCCTAGAGCGCGATCTCAATGGGGGCGCCGCCGAGCCACGGTACGGTAGCCACCCAAACCGACCCAAAACCGACTAAAAACACCCCGTGCACGGGAGTGGAGAGAGACGCATTTGAGAGAGCTCAGCTGGTAGAGAGCGCTGATTAGGCTGACATGCGGGTCTGCGTCCTGGCCTGTTCACTGTTCAGCGTGTATTTGTGATTTTTTTGTTAGTTTTTTTACTTCCTCCAACGAAATGGATACAAGAAAAAAAGACGAAACATTTCTCCCTCTACTGCCCCCACGGTTGACACAAGTTCGCCACGGGTAGTTCATGTGTACGTACGTTTTTAGCGCTTTTTATCCGTCGGGTTGAGTGTTGTCCGTAAGGTTACGGAGACAATCAATTACGTCCGGACGGCCGGAGGAACCGGATTAAATCACTCTCCCCCTCCGTCTCTTGTGTATTCCTGCGGAGTTTATGTATTACTATGCATGGTACTTAAGCTGTACGTTTCCGTGGGGCATGGTGGGCAGAGGACCGCTGATGTAGACGGTCATCCCACAGCCACTTAGGAGATCAAGGAGGCATTTAAAGCTCGCCCTTGAAATTTCAGAAAACCTGTCGTTGGCTCCAGAGTGGATAACAAGTTTTGTTATGGACAACGGGAGCGCGGCGAGGATTCCAGGGACCTTTTCTAACAGAAGAGCTGTCGTTACTCCAGGAAAACAATGCACTATTGCGCCAGGAAAACGGACATGTTTTATTATACTGTCCCCAATGATAGCTATAGAGGGACCACTGTGGGACAATGGACTGGACACAGTAGGGGGGGATTTGGATGGAGTATTGCTGGTCTGTGTAATGGGGGTTTGCTTTGCCTGTGGCTTGATGGGACCTGAACGGCGTTGGACAGCCGCTTTCAATATTTTGCGGCGGTCGGATCTCTGGACAGAGGGAGCCAGCTTCGGCTTGCCAGCGCACGTCGGGAGGGTAGCATGGACCATGGCTGTGGGGCTGGGTGACGACAAACCACCCTGTGATGGACCATGGATACTGAGCGGAGGGAAATTTAAATTGTCCAAAACAAGGAATCTATTGCTTGTAGTGAGTGGGGAGGGTTGGGGTGGAGTGAATCTTCGGGATTTTCGATTGTGTCTGGTGCGAGAACTGTCAATCCAGGGGAGCGGAGTGGAACTGGACGAGGGTCCCAGCTTGGGCCTGGCATCCTCGGAGTCCCAGCGGACAGAGTCATCCAACCCTGGGGCAGATGCAGCGGGTTTGGCCGTGACGGGGGCAGCTGGAGGCACCCAGCCCTCCACGGCGGGGACGGTCAAGTCCAGGTCCCTCCTTGTGACAGGGATATACGGGGCCGGGCTCCTCGCTACGGCGGGGACAGTCACGTCCAGATCACCGTCCGTAGGAAGGCATGCTACATGGGGACCAGTGGATATCTCGGCGTCGGGTGACGGGGGGGCGAGGAATGCAGCGGCGGCGGAGTCAAGGAACATCTCGGCGTCCTTGATCTGGGAAAGCAGGGAGAGTCGTCCTTCCAGGTCGGACACCTTCTGCGTTAGGTGAAGACAACTGTTGCAGCCGGATGGTGAGGTAAGTGCCGACATGGTGGTGGTGGTAGCAACAAAGGCCCAAAGACTGGGCCTGTTGAGTTGGAACAGCGTTCAGTATGTGCGTTTAGAGGTGATTCATCATGGGTTGATGTTCCATAGCCTGTAGGCTAGGGCTGCTTTGCTGTCACTGCTATGCTGTCACTGTGCTGTCACTACAATTCTCAAGTGTCCAGAATTGCTTAAAAAACAAAACAAAAAAAAAAAGCTAAAAGCCAGAGCAGGCAGTTAAAAGCCAATGATACTTGCTTAAAATCATAAAATGTTAAAAGCTAGAGCAGTCATTTAAGACCCAATTTGTTTGGACACAGCTAGCTGCTGCTCTGCTGCTTGCTGCTGCTCTGCTGCTTGCTGCTGCTCTGCTGCTTGCTTGCACTACACAGCATGTCTACACTCATGTCATCAACATGGATCAGGAAGATTTGAGAAAAACTAGTTTTTGCCCTATTTGTGGAGATAAGCCACCTACGGTCGCTTATCTCCCGATTAGGGAGTCTTACTGGTCGTATGTGTCGCAGTGAGCTTGTAGAGTGGCTATTTTCCTCAACAGTTTTGCGTTGTGAGGTTTTTCTGCACTGCTAAATAAGTCCCAGTCAGAAGACTCTGTTCCTGACTGCTTTAAATGTTCAAATTGACTGAACTAATCTTCTCTCCACAGCTCCACAACAACCAGCCCTACCAGATGTAAGTTCCATTCCACCACAAGGAGTCCTTCGCCTGCTTCCAGATACCAGCTCTGTTACTAAACCCATCACTAGCATCCTGTGGAAACATGGACCCAATAAAGCAGCAGAATGGGATCTGGTTCTTGGTCCTGTTGTGGATTACTACGGGACATGTAAAAACCGTGCAGAAATGGATAAAGAAACTGGACAGTTGGTCATCAACAATATGACCATAGAAGACAGCGGAGAATACTCTGTGCACATCAACGGTCGACTGCTGAGCAAGACTTACACAGTTAAACTGATGAGTGAGTATGAACTGTGTCCTGTGAAGGCCATGTGTCATCATGGGTCTATCATAATATACAATGTTTTTCTGTCCTCAGAAATGTTCATTTGAATTGAAGTTTTGGTTAGTAGAGTATCACAACTGGCTCAGGCCATGACAAACATTGGGGAGAGGAGACAATGTAAAAAAGCATTTCCCCTATTGAGTGAAAGATTAGCTATTTCTAGAAGAAATAAAATATTTAAGGTGTTTCAATTTTAAATTGTAGTTATAGAGGACAATTATAATGTACTAGACCTTACCCGTTTGAAGATATGTGCTCCAATATATGTGCAGAGTGTGGGTTATGGAGAAATTAACTGTAACTGGTGCGTGTGTGAGAATATGTGGGAGCATCATAATGTAAGGAGCAACCCATGGAGGAGTGTATATTTTTTGATGGATACAAATAATTTAACAGCTAAATTAGGTGAATAGAAGTATGGGGATGTATGCGCTTGCCATACCCGTCGGAAGATAAGACACACATCAAATGCACCCGGTGCATTAGTGACCCGTGCATGCAGGCAAACCACATATATGAGAGAGAGAGAGAGAGAGAGAGAGAGAGAGAGAGAGAGAGAGAGACACTGCAACATTCCTAACTGTGTGTGTTAGCCTGATACTTCAGTCCGCACATCACCACCCCCTGTTGGTGGGTGGTTTGTAGTGGAAAAGCATTTACTGACTGACTGACTGACTGACTGACCTCCTACTGACTGACCTCCCTAATTATATGATAGATTAAGGCATATTTGTCGTATTAGCCAGGGATCCCTTTAACAACAAACATAATGACAAAGGATCATATGAGGTGTGTAGTCAGTAGTCAGTGGTGTAAATGTGGATGAGTGAAGCATGGTGTAGAGCAGGGTGTTGGTTGAAAAGTAAAGCTAAACAGAATAAGCTATACTGGTATGGAACATCAAGCGGGGGACCGAGAGAAAGACAGCCGCTGATCGACAGATCTCTCTCTCTCTCTCTCCATCTCTCCCTTTCTCTCTCACTCACATACACACAGCGCGCAGACACACTTTTCATACCGTCCATCCGTCCATTAGGTTGTATCATGATTAGGATGGGAATTACAACTCAATGGTAGCGTGTTTGTTTTATATCAGCAGAAATAGTCGCTACCAGTCACAAGACTGGGAACAGCACACGAGTGACACGACACATCTCGCTTTGCTCTTGCAAACCAAAGTACACACCCAGAAGCCTGATCTACAAGCCCTACAAGCCCTACAACGTGGCGCGGAGGGACACGTTTTGGGAGATCTATTGTTCGGTGTGCATATGACTAATCATAAATCAGGTGTTGACTAGTTTAGCAGTGGAGAGGGGGGAAAGTCAGAGTTGAACAGATCATGGATGGACATGAAACGTGTCAAAGTGAACTCATGTTATCATCAAAATGGGACAGAAATTCCATATTGAAGAGTTTTTTTTTGTTTGTTTGTTTTATTGCGCGAGGCGAGGCAATGGTGTTGAGTGGATAAAGTGAATGTAAATGTGTTTGTGTGTGCGTGTGTGTGTGTGTTGCAAGGCGAATCTCTCAGAACAGCCCCTGTGACATTTTGTATTCATATTATTTATTATTGCTGTGTTCGAGCCCGACTCAATCGGGATAGAATCCTGTAGTGTGCGGAGTCCACGACTTTTCAAAACGGCTAGTGTGAGCGTGTTTAGATTGTCTGGTCAGATAATCTTAAACAATTATCCTGTACTGTTTAATGCTACCCGATGTCATTATGCCCGATGATCTGTGGTTAGGCACACCCCTAACCACCTGTTCAAAATGTGAATCCCTCTAGAACAGTGGTGTCCAGTCTGGCCTGTGTGATGATTTGTAAAAACATACAACCTTTAATGATGCCACTAACTGCCCTGCACCATAACCTTTACCTGAGGAAGATCACACAGCCAACATGTGTTTTGTTTTAACTGCAGTCTGGAGACAACATCAGCACTAAGTTATATTCATTGTGTTTGCTCAACAGAGAAAGTTCCAAAGCCAGTGGTCACCAAGTTACCTTGTGATTCTGACTCCACCAGCTGTGAAGTTGTCTGTGTCTTTCTTGAGGACGTCACAGAGTCAGGTTCGGTCACCTATCGCTGGAAGAAAGATGAAGGGGAATGGATGGAGTCTGACTCTGGACCAAACTCTAATCGGCTGATTGTCACCAAGGATGAAGATGGGAAAGTTAAAACATTAACCTGTGGAGTGAAGAACGAGTTCAGCATGGAGGGAAGTCATCCTCAACTCAACCTGCTTTATGAAGGTATGTAGTTTACTACACCATGTGAACACATTGAATCACTGTTACAGTCTTTATCATGAAGGTATGTAGTTTACTACATCGTGTGAACACATTGAATCACTGTTACAGTCTTTATCATGAAGGTATGCAGTTTACTACATCATGTGAACACATTGAATCACTGTTACAGTCTTTATCATGAAGGTATGTAGTTTACTACATCATGTCAACGCATAGGCATGCTGTAAGGAATCACCTCCGCCCCTTGAGGCGTGCCTTAACCTGTCCTAGCCCAGAGATTAATGTGAATATTAATATTAACATGGCTCTTTTTAACACTTATGTTGCAATGATTTTTTCCGGCCAATGTCCCGCGTTGCCATGGTTACCATAGACTTCCATGTAATTGTGCAATTGTGTAAAAAGTGCACGCGCATGCCTAGATGATGCACCACGTGTGTGCAGGCTGTTCACAGCTTTCAAACAAAAAAATCCGCTTGGAAATCCGTTCAGGCATTCATGATTTATGAGCCATTATGTTTTCTTCAGATGTAAACAAACATGGCTGCCATGTTTGAAAGAATGGGTTCGTATGGGGGTTAAACATGCAATTTCGCGATCGCGATCATGCCTAACACATTTCTGGAGGTCCAAAAAAAAATTTTGAAAAAAAAAAAAATTGAAAAAACTAAAAAAATATTTTTTTTTCAAAAACGGCCCAAACTCTGGAAACTCGGGGTTGGCACAGCACTAGTACCAATACAAACTCGGGAAACTCTGGGTTGGCACCAGATGTGTTAACATCCGTGCCGTCCGTAACAAGCCTGCCTCTGTTCGTGACATTATTTGTGATGAGAAACTTGACATCATCCTATTAACAGAGACCTGGTTGGGCTCTGAAGAAGCCATGCTCATGGCTCCAGCTTGCCCTCCAAAATTTAAATTTATTTGCTCAGGACGTGAGGGTATGACAGGAGGTGGTCTGGCGATGATTTTTAAAGACACTTTAAATTTCAAGCCTCTCTCTCTGGGAACATTTTTATCTTTTGAATACCAGGCCACCCTTCTGGAGAATCTCCCATCTTTAATAATGGTTACTGTTTATCGCCCTCCGAGGAATAGCAAAATACTATTTTTAACAGAAATATCTGAACTTTTGTCCATTTGCTCCATCAATTACAACATGATTGTGATTTCAGGAGACATAAATTTGCATATTGACAATAGCTCAGACACAGTGGCCATGGACTTTTTAGAGATCCTACACTCTTTTGATCTCAATCAACATGTCACCAGCCCTACTCATAAACTTGGCCACACCCTCGATTTAGTAATCACCAAAGGTATTAATGTCGCCTTGAACAGGGTTGTTGATAGACCCGAGCTCTCAGACCATTTTGTAGTGTTTTTTACTATGACTGTCCCAGGAATGGAGAAATGCAACACATAATCCATTATTAGAAAACACTTTTTCTCTCCATCCGCTGCTAATGATTTTAATTTTCACCTTTCTAATGCACCCTCCCTACCTATTGCTCTAGCAGTCAACGACCGGGTACAACTTTTTAATGCCAAACTAGAATCAGCCCTAGATAAAGTAGCCCCTATTAAAGCTAAAAAGAAAAACACCTCCAAAAAAACACCCTGGATCAATGAGCATGTGCACTCACTAAAGAAAGAATGCCGCAGAAATGAGCGACTTTTTAGAAAGAGCAACCTCACTATCCACCAAGAGAGCCTTAGGAAGTCAACTTCTGACTACAACAGAGCCTTACGTTTGGCTAGACAATCTTATTTCTCAAACATTATAAATGAGAACAAGAGAAACCCCAGAGTGTTATTTTCCACTGTTGATCGTCTATTAAACCCGCCTCAGTCCCACAGGCTGTCACTCCCAGCTTCTACAGCTAGATGTGACGAGTTTGCCTCATTTTTTGACGACAAAATATCCAATATTCGTGCTGGTATTAGAGGTGACACTGCCACCTCAATTACTCCGACAGCGATTGTGTCAAATGTAGCTCACTCTAGAGGAAGCCTCAACTCGTTCTCTGCTGTCAACGAACAAGAGCTTAGAAATATAATATCAAAAATGAATTATTCGTCCTGTTCACTGGACGTCATTCCCACCCCCTTCCTTAAAGAGGTTCTGGATAGTGTAATGAATGACATCCTGGAAATTGTCAACAGTTCCTTAGACTCAGGTGTCTTCCCAACCTCACTAAAAACAGCAGAAGTCAGGCCCCTAATCAAGAAACACAACCTCGATCCCTCTGTGTTAAACAATTATCGACCTATATCGAATTTGCCCTTTCTGGGCAAAATCATTGAAAAGGTTATTTGCCATCAATTGGAAGTCTATCTTCAGCTAAATAAGATTCACAATAAATTTCAGTCTGGTTTCAGGAAGGGCCACAGCACCGAAACAGCGCTTGTGAAAGTGGTTAATGACCTCAGGCTGGCCTCCGCCAAGAAAAATGTATCGGTTCTTTTATTGCTGGACCAATCAGCTGCTTTTGACACTCTAGATCACCTTATTTTATTAAAACGTCTAGAACACTCCATAGGTCTGTCAGGTACGGCCTTGTCCTGGTTTCAATCTTATATTCATGACAGATCTTATTTTGTCAAATTAGATGAATTTGTCTCCGACAAACACACCATCTCTTCCGGCATTCCGCAGGGTTCAATCCTCGGCCCTTTATTGTTCTCCCTATATGTGCAACCACTGGGCGATATTATTGCCAATCATGGTGTTAATTACCATTTTTATGCTGACGACACTCAGATGTACATCTCTGTAGCCCCAGATGACCCGAATGCCCTTGAACCTTTGCTGTCCTGTCTGTCCAGCATCACATGCTGGATGTCTGCGAACTTCCTCAAATTAAATGAGGACAAGACTGAGGTTCTCATTGTTGGATCTAGTGATCAGAGGGAATCAATAACGGGTAGACTTACAAACCTGGCTGTAAACAGCAAAAACACAGTAAAGAACCTTGGGGTTGTCATTGATTCTGAACTGAGTTTTAATACACACATCAGTCACGTAGCCAAGACTGCTTTTTTCCATCTTAGGAATATCGCCCGAATTAGAGCTTTTCTGTCACTGGATGACGCAAAAACATTAATCCATGCCTTTGTCTTTTCTAGACTCGATTACAACGCCCTTTTTTCTGGCTTGCCAAAAAAAACAACAGACAGACTACAAGTCATCCAGAATGCGGCTGCCCGAGTATTAACACGAACTAAGATGAGGGAGCATATAAGTCCAGTTTTGGCATCGCTACACTGGCTCCCGGTTGCCTTTAGAATAGATTTTAAAATTATTTTGCTTGTTTTTAAAGCCCTTAATGGCTTGGCACCTTCCTATCTGGATGACTGTCTGAATAGATATGTTCCTGGCCGTCCCCTTAGGTCCGCTACTGCTGACCTACTTGAGATTCCTAGCATGGAAATGAAAATTAGGCAGTCTACCTCGGTGGACAGCTTTAAGTCCCAACTCAAGACTTATTTATTTTCTATTGCTTTTAGATAATCGTACCCTAGCCTAACTGTCTTTGCCTGGTACTACTCTATTGTTATTGCTACTATCTTCTATGTTAATGTTTTATTTACTTTTGTTTTGCTGTATTGTAATTATTGCTGTTTTGTTTTTTATATTTTGTTGTGTGAAGCACTCTGGGCTGCATTTTTGTATGAAGGGTGCTATACAAATAAAGTTTCATTCATTCATTGAATCACTGTGTTACAGTCTTTATCATGAAGGTATGTAGTTTACTACATCATGTGAACACATTGAATCACTGTTACGGTCTTTATCATGAAGGTATGTAGTTTACTACATCATGTGAATGCATTGAATCACTGTGTTACAGTCTGCAGTGTTGACCTTTTGACATATTTAGGTTATTAACATAAATCATTAAACCTCTCCTCAGGACCTCCACCCAAACCTACACCCACGGGAGGCATTGTTGCTGGTGTTCTCGTTGTTGTCATCCTTGCAGTTGGTGTGGTGCTGGGGGTGAAATATCCTGGTAAGTTTCTCATCATATTTTAAGTTCCACATAACATACAACATGCTTACTGAGTTACTGCTCAGCAATGACAAGCAATTAACGGTTTAACCCAATCCTCATAACTTGAAGGGGTTTGGCAGTTAATCCTAATTATTAGGGGTGTATTGATACTTTTGAACAACGATTTGATACGCATCACGATACATGGTTGACGATACGGTACATGGACGATATTGTGCTCACGTGGGTGCTCACGAGGAGACCTGTAGTGATTGTTTTTTTTTTTTTAATCAAAGCACCTCCCACCACCCTCCCTTCCAGAAATCGCCCACAATAGGGCACAGTTTCAGACTACTGCGTGAGTTGAGTCTGAGATCAGGCTATGATATTGGTTCAGTCATGGTGATACGATTTGATTCAATGATTTAAAATCGATATAGTAACTATTTAGCAAAGACATTAAATATGTTTAAACAGTGTCAATAGAGCAGTTTTTAAGGGAAAAAAATCTATCATTATGGATATAAATAAGTAAACACGTGATTCTTTATTATTTTACAACACATGGACAGACCCACACCTTGACATGAACTCAGAGATTACCCACATTTATCGATAGACCAAAAGTAACTTTATGGAATGGAAAAGTAATTAAACCCCTCTTTTTAATTTCCCCTCTTAAAATTGCTAAATACAAGTGTTATGCCCCAGTCTAGGGGTCCTGAGACACAACATGAAATTAACCCTTGTCTTCCCCAGCTCCCAAGTAGCCACACCAACAACGGGTTATAAATGCAACATAAAGTGCGGTTTATTTACAAAGTGGTAATAACAAACTGGAACGGTTAATAGAAGTGAAACATAATACATAGGGGTCTATGAATAAGTAGAACTAATGAAAACCTAACGAATAACTTAAAAACTCAGTAGTAACTGAAGAATCACTTAGGAATAACTGCAGGATAACTCAAGACTCAAATCAAAAGAAAACTCACTCAAAAGAAAATCACTTGCCTACCAAAAGAACAAACAGTATCTTACCTCCTTAACATAAACATTATTCAAAGGCTCAAAGCAACTCAACTCAACTTAACCCATAACTCATATCAACTCATAAGAAAACATAAGGACATGTTGGGGGCCAGTTGGGAGAGGAGGAGGACAAGGTCTGCTCCCCTGCGTGGCTGGCCGAGGTCTGCTGCTCCTTTTATCCCCAACCTCCACCCTTGTCAGCCAGTCAGCAGACAGAACTCCAGGAACGCTTCCCCACCAATCCCAGCCATCCTGGTCGTTTCCCCACCAATCAGCTGCTGGGAGCGACACACCTGTTTTTTACATGCTCTCACACACTCACTCTGTCTGGGAGTGATACCCCTGTTTTGCATACACTCCCAGACACTCTCAGCTCTGTCATACAGTACACCACACCACACTAGGACCAAAGCAATACAGTACCTACAGTAGTTCTACAACTACGACCCCAGTCGTAACAACAAGGCAGAACTATTTAGTTTCTATACAATCGATTATTTGCATTGCAAAAGGATTTGATACTGATTATTTACATTGTAAAACGATACGATACGATATACAGAGCCAAACCGTACAACATTTGCTTTAGTAGATCATTGCAAACTAAAAACGATTTTTCGATTCAGTTACTATATCGTTACACCCCTACTAATTATCATAAGTAGACTCCCCACATATCCTAATTTGCATATATTACCACAAGGAGCCACCCTTCAATCTCCATTTAAGGAACCACTTCATGGCACTGACTGCAGTCACACCTGCGTGTGATTGCTGCACACAGAAATCACAGGAAATCACACACAGAAATAAAGTTGAGAGAATTAAGTCAAGAATACCTAAACTAAAGTCTAAATATGGTGGAACACCAGACTCCAAACTAAGAAAAATATATATCAACACTTCAGTAAAAGTACTTCTGAAGTGAACAGAAATGTATTTTTATTTAATGAATGTTATTATTATTATTATTACCCTTATTATTATTATTATTACTTATTTGACATTAATCAACAAATCACCACTACACGATAGACATCAATGTAAATGTGCTGAAATTAGCATGTTATTGATATTTCATGTTCAGGAGTAGCGTTAGTAGTAGATATGGAACATGTTACTGAAAGCTGGTGGGTGGGCAACGGGTAGCTGCTGGTGTATAATGGGGTGGAAGTAGGGGTGTGGTGGGTGATATGGTGGTGCAAGGGGTGGGTATAGACCGTTATCCTGAGCGCTTCCCTGTAGATGAAAACTGCACTACAACTGCGGTTCAAACAGCAGCCAGTGGTGGAGTAGAAGTAAAACTAGAAAAGAAAATTTCTACGAAATTTTAAGTTTGCCTGCAGCTCGCTAAGTCTGTGCAACCTTGTGTAGCGGTTGGTGTTAGCATTAGCGTTACATTTTTTAACATTAGCATTTTTTGCATAAGCTTTAACATTATGGTTCTTCATATGACACCACCCACATGTCTGTACGACAAACGGTTCACAAGATAAACGGTCACTTCCTGTTTGGAGAGGGGCAGTTCCTGTTTGGCGAAATAGGCCACAATTAAGGTTAAGGACTCTTAATCAAGTCATATGGCTCCACCCACGCGTCTGTACGACAAACGGTTCACAAGATAAAGGGTCACTTCCTGTTTGGTGAGGGACACTTCCTTTTTGGCGAAATAGGCCCCAATTAAGGTTAAGGACTCTTAATCAAGTCATTTGATGCCACCCACGCGTCTATACGACAAAAAATTCACGAGATATAGGTTCACTTCCTGTTTGGTGAGGGGCACTTACTGTTTGGCGAAATAGTCCCCAATTAAGGTTAAGGACTCTTAATCAAGTCATTTGACGCCACCCACGCGTATGTACGACAAACGGTTCACAAGAAAAAGGGTCACTTCCTGTTTGGTGAGGGGCACTTCCTGTTTGGCGAAATAGGCCCCAATTAAATTTAAGGATTCTTAATCAAGTCATTACACACCACCCACGCGTCTGCACGACAAACAGTTCACGAGATAAAGGGTCACTTCCTGTTTGGTGAGGGGCACTTCCTGTTTGGCGAAATAGGCCCCAATTAAGGTTAAGGACTCTTAATCTTGTCATTTGACGCAACCCGCGCGTCTGTACGACAAACGGTTCACGAGATCAAGGATCACTTCCTGTTTGGTGAGGGGCACTTCCTGTTTGGTGAAATAGGCCCCAATTAAGGCTAAGGACTCTTAATCTTGTCATTTGACGCAACCCGCGCGTCTGTACGACAAACGGTTCACAAGATCAAGGGTCACTTCCTGTTTGGTGAGGGGCACTTCCTGTTTGGTGAAATAGGCCCCAATTAAGGTTAAGGACTCTTAATCTTGTCATTTGACGCATCCCGCGCGTCTGTACGACAAACGGTTCACAAGATCAAGCGTCACTTCCTGTTTGGTGAGGGGCACTTCCTGTTTGGCGAAATAGGCCCCAATTAAGGTTAAGGACTCTTAATCAAGTCATTTGATGCCATCTATATGGAAGTTTTTATTGGACTTTATTTTTTCGTAAGATTTTTCAGTGTATTCGTAAGGTTTTTCAGTCTACTCGTGCATTTTGTGTGTTTCGTCTTTGAAAATGAAACACTTCGCAAGAAATCACTAAGGTACACGTGCATATTGTGCTTTTCGTCTTCATAAATGAAACACTTCGCAGAAAAAAACGACCTCGCAAAAAGAAAAATAGCATTCGCAGAAAAAAATATAATCTTTGTACGTGTTTGCGTTAAAAAAATTTCTACGAAGCATGTCATTTAACTACGACGAATAAAGTCCCTTTTTTACCTCTCCTCTCGTCGTAATTACAACTTCGTACACAATCTCGTTGCCTTGTATAAAAAAGATACCTCGCAAGAAATCACGAGGCTACACGTGCATATTGTGCGTTTCGTCTTCGTAAATGAAACACTTTGCAGAAAAAAAACAACCTCGCAAAAAGAAAAATAGCATTCGCAGAAAAAAATATAATCTTTGTACGTGTTTGCGTTCAAATTTTTTCTACGAAGCATGCCATTTAACTACGACGAATAAAGTCCCTTTTTTACCTCTCCTCGTACACAATCTCCATGCCTTGTATAAAAATAATACCTCGCAAGAAATCAGAAGGTCACGTGCATATTGTGGTTTTCGTATTTGTAAAAAAACACTTTGCAGAAAAAAATCAACCAAAAAAATAATAACCTTTGTACGTATTTGTGGTTCATTTTTTACAACAGCATCCCCATTTTTTCTATGAAGCATGCAATTTATTTGCACACGACCACTGAAAAACACGAAGACGAAGTATTCATTGCTCACACGACCACTGAAAAACACGGAGACGAAGTATTCATTGCACACACGACCACTGAAAAACACGGAGACGAAGTATTCATTGCACACACCACCACTGAAAAACATGGAGACGAAGTGTTAATATTGTCCAATTGCAGTTATTTACACAATCCAGCAGGGGGCAACATTTCACCATTCCTTCATGACCATCCTATCCATATATTTAGCTAATTCCATCACCAGTCCTATGGAAGGAAAACGGGGCCAAATGTTTTCATCATTCATCCAAAAACAAATTGTGAAAAAATAAAAAATGAAGTGAAAAAATAAGATTTGAACCCGAAAAAAATAAAATTTGAACCTGAAAGTCTTGAATTTCGATTTTGAACTCGAAAAAAATTAAATAAATGTAACTTTGATTCGCTTTTTTAATACTTTTGATTTTTTTTTTTTTTTTCAATTTAATATATATTTCGATCTTGGAGTCCTTTTCTTCAGTTGTTTATTTATTTCAGATTCAGATCTTATTTTTACGGATTAATTTTTTATTTTTTTTTCGGTTTCAGATTTATTTTTTTCAGTTTCAGATCTTATTTTTACGAGTTCAACTTCAAAAGTTTCAGGTGCACTTTTGGCCCTGTTTTTCCATGGGGGCGGGGCCTCAACTGAGAGGGGCGTGGAATCATGAGTGACAGGCCTCCCGGAACCAGTTGTTGTCGCTTATTATAAGCGACTTAATTATTACCATTATTATTATTAATATTAATAGTAATTCTTCATCTCCAGAGGCGAGGGGCCGGCGGCCGACCGAGGGGCCTCTTGAGTCGGGGTCCGACCACCCGGGGACCCCCTGGAGCCCCGGGGACCCCCCGCGGACCCCCTGCTATCTAGTCCCATGTATTTTAAAAATGTTCGGCTCTACAATGGTTTCAATGGGAGGGCCGACATTTTTTGGGGAAATCCGGGAAATCCCCCTCCAGGGGGCCCAGGGACCCCCGCAAAATTATAGCGCCGCCTAGCGGCGGCGCGCCGTCACTGCAGCGCACATAAACCTCCATAACTCGGGCTAGGAGCGACCGTTTGAGACGGGACCGGTACCCACGCGTCCGGCTCTGGGCCGACGCCAAACAGGAAGTGCCTCTAGATCTCATGAACCGTTTGTCGTACAGACGCGCGGGTGGCGTCATATGACTTGATTAAGAGTCCTTGACCTTAATTGGTGCAACAGGAAGTGCCCTTCGCCAAACAGGAAGTGCCTCTATATCTCATGAACCGTTTGTCGTACAGACGCGTGGGTTGCGTCATATGACTTGATTAGGAGTCCTTGACCTTGGTTGGTGCAACAGGAAGTGCCCTTCGCCAAACAGGAAGTGCCTCTATATCTCATGCACCTTTTGTCGTACAGATGCGTGGGTGGCATCATATCACATGATTAAGATTCCTTAAAGGAGTAGTTCACCCTCAAAATGACTTTTTTTCTATTGATTACTCAGGCCATGGAGAGTAGAGTTCAATAATATTTTTTGGTTTTTGTCACATTCCTAAGACATAAATGTGATAACAATAAATTTACCCCCATTGATTCCGGATGGTGACCCGTTTCGAAACGGGTCACCATCCGGAATCAATGGGGGTAAATTTACTCGAATCAAAATTTTGTCTTAGGAATGTGACAAAAACCAAAAAATATTATTGAACTCATTTTGGGGGTGAACTACTCCTTTAACCTTAACTCATTGAGTGCCACCCCTTTCACCACTAGAGGGCGCCCAGTGGCCATAGAAAATCCCATAGAGATATGCTGGTATATGCAGAAGCCCTGCAGCCATGACTTGCCTGAACACTTTCCTTTGTGCATGTACAGGAAGAGGATGAAGTTAGCTTGAAGTTAGCTATTGGCTACCAAGCATTTTAGAAGCCTTATTTTCGTCAACTTAGCCATGATTAAACCTTGCACACCTCATGCATGGGAAAAAACAGAGAAGAATGAGCTCTAAAAAATCCAATGCAATCCTGGATTGCATTGAAGTGGATTTGTGCAGTTTGTTCACAGCTTTCAAACAAAAAAATCCGATTGGAAATCCGTTCAGGCATTCTTGAGATAATCGCCATTATGTTTTACATGTTATGTAAACAAACATGGCTGCCCTGTATGTTAGATGGGGTTGTATGGGGGTGGAACATGCAAAATCGCGATTGAAATCATGTTCACTAGATTTGATGGGGTCCAAAAAAAATTAAAAAAAAAAAAAAAAATCAATTTTTTTTTTTTTTTTTAATATCCTGAACATGTTCGGGATAGGCACTCTGGTATGCGATAATATATCCCGAACTAATTCGGGATAGGCACTCAATGAGTTAATTGGTGCTTCCTTCGCCAAACAGGAAGTACCCTCGCCAAACAGGAAGTGCCTCTATATCTCATGAACCGTTTGTCGTACAGACGCGGGGGTTGTGTCAAGACTTGATTAAGAGTCCTTAACCTTAATTGGTGCTTCCTTCGTCAAACAGGAAGTGCCCTTTGCCAAACAGGAAGTACCTCTATATCTCATGAACCGTTTGTCGTACACGTGTGGGTGGTGTCATATGACTTGATTAAGAGTCCTCCAGCAGTGATGACCCATCTCTACCCACGTCACAAGGGGCAGCAGCCAATCAGAAGAGGATGCAGGGCTAGTTAAACCAATTAAGCTGAAGGACTCGTAATCAAGTCATATGACACCACCCAAACGTGTATGACAAACGGTTCATGAGATATAGAGGTACTTCCTGTTTTGCAAAGGGCACTTCCTGTGTGGCGAAGGAAGCACCAATTAAGGTTAAGGACTCTTAATCAAGTCTTATGACACAACCCACGAATCTGCACGACAAACGGTTCATGAGATATAGAGGCACTGCCTGTTTGGCGAGGGTACTTCCTGTTTGGCGAAGGAAGCACCAATTAAGGTTAAGGACTCTTAATCATGTGATATGACGCCACCCACGCGTCTGTACGACAAACGGTTCATGAGATATAGAGGCACTTCCTGTTTGGCGAAGGGCACTTCCTGTTGCACCAATTAAGGTCAAGGACTCCTAATCAAATAATATGAGGCCACCCACGCGTCTGTACGACAAACGGTCCATGAGATATAGAGGCACTTCCTGTTTGGCGAATGGCACTTCCTGTTGCACCAACCAAGGTCAAGGACTCCTAATCAAGTCTTATGACGCAACCCACGCGTCTGTACGACAAACGGTTCATGAGATATAGAGGCACTTCCTGTTTGGCGAAGGGCACTTCCTGTTGCAACAATTAAGGTCAGGCGCAGTGGCACGGCCGGCTCCGGGGCCCCGAGCCGGACGCGTGGGTACCGGTCCCGTCTCGAACGGTCGCTCCTAGCCCGAGTTATGGAGGTTTATGTGCGCTGCAGTGACGGCGCGCCGCCGCTAGTCGGCGCTATAATTTTGCGGGGGTCCCTGGAGGGTGGCGGTGCGGTCAAAGTCCCGGATTTCCCCCCAAAAATGTCGGCCCTCCCATTGAAACCATTGTAGAGCCGAACATTTTCGGCTTTTAAAATACATGGGACTAGATAGCAGGGGGTCCGCGGGGGGTCCCCGGGGCTCCGGGGGGTCCCCGGGTGGTCGGACCCCGACTCCAGAGGCCCCTCGGTCGGCCGCCGGCCCCTCGCCTCTGGAGATGAAGAATTACTATTAATATTAATAATAATAATGGTAATAATAAAGTCGCTTATAATAAGCGGACATGGCAACAACTGGGTCCGGGAGGCCTGTCACTCATGATTCCACGCCCCTCTCAGTTGAGGCCCCGCCCCCATGGAAAAACAGGGCCAAAAGTGCACCTGAAACTTTTGAAGTTGAACTCGTAAAAATAAGATCTGAAACTGAAATAAATAAATAAAAAACAACTGAAGAAAAGGACTCCAAGATCGAAATATATATTAAAGTGAAATGAAAAAAGAAAAAAAAAAAGTATTCAAAAGTATTAAAAAAGCGAATCAAAGTTACATTTATTTTATTTTTTTCGAGTTCAAAATCGAAATTCAAGACTTTCAGGTTCAAATTTTATTTTTTTCGGGTTCAAATCTTATTTTTTCACAATTTTTTTTTGGATGAATGATGAAAATATTTGGCCTTGTTTTCCTTCCATAGGACTGGTGATGGAATTAGCTAAATATATGGATAGGATGGTCATGAAGGAATGGTGAAATGTTGCCCCCTGCTGGATTGTGTAAATAACTGCAATTGGACAATATTAACACTTCGTCTCCGTGTTTTTCAGTGGTCGTGTGTGCAATGAATACTTCGTCTCCGTGTTTTTCAGTGGTCGTGTGTGCAATGAATACTTCGTCTCCGTGTTTTTCAGTGGTCGTGTGAGCAATGAATACTTCGTCTTCGTGTTTTTCAGTGGTCGTGTGCAAATAAATTGCATGCTTCATAGAAAAAATGGGGATGCTGATGTAAAAAATGAACCACAAATACGTACAAAGGTTATTATTTTTTCCTGCGAATGCTATTTTTTTTTTGCAAGGTTGTTTTTTTTCTGCAAAGTGTTTTTTTTACAAATACGAAAACCACAATATGCACGTGACCTTCTGATTTCTTGCGAGGTATTATTTTTATACAAGGCATGGAGATTGTGTACGAAGTAGTAATTACAATATGAGGAGAGGTAAAAAAGGGACTTTATTCGTCGTAGTTAAATGGCATGCTTCGTAGAAAGAATTTGAACGCAAACACGTACAAAGATTATATTTTTTTCTGCGAATGCTATTTTTCTTTTTGCGAGGTTGTTTTTTTCTGCAAAGTGTTTCATTTACGAAGACGAAACGCACAATATGCACGTGTAGCCTCGTGATTTCTTGCGAGGTATCTTTTTTATACAAGGCAACGAGATTGTGTACGAAGTTGTAATTACGACGAGAGGAGAGGTAAAAAAGGGACTTTATTCGTCGTAGTTAAATGACATGCTTCGTAGAAAAAATTTGAACGCAAACACGTACAAAGATTATATTTTTTTCTGCGAATGCTATTTTTCTTTTTGCGAGGTCGTTTTTTTCTGCGAAGTGTTTCATTTATGAAGACGAAAAGCACAATATGCACGTGTACCTTAGTGATTTCTTGCGAAGTGTTTCATTTTCAAAGACGAAACACACAAAATGCACGAGTAGACTGAAAAACCTTACGAATACACTGAAAAATCTAAGAAAAAATAAAGTCCAATAAAAACTTCCATACATCTACGCGTCTGTACGACAAACGGTTCACGAGGTAAAGGGTCACTTCCTGTTTGGTGAGGGGCACTTCCTGTTTGGCGAAATAGGCCCCAATTAAGGTCAAGGACTCTTAATCAAGTCATATGAAACCATCCACGCATCTGTACGACAAACGGTTCATGAGATGTAGAGGCACTTCCTGTTTTGCAAAGGGCACTTCCTGTTACAGAGGGGGCGGGGCTTAATCAATTACAGCTCATCCCTATGGGGCTGTTAAGTATGACATCATTTTGTAGGCAGAGGAGCATTTCTGCCCCCAGTTTCCGTGAATCTTTTTACTATTTTTACTATTTACACATTTTTCTTCTCTTTGTTGTTGAAAGGAAAGTGTTAGAATTATACTTTAGTCGTTATTTTTGTCTCGGATCTGTTGAAAATAGCGAGGGACAGAAAATGCTCTGGGGGCAGATTCTCCTCTGCCTACAAAATGATGTCACGGCTTAACTCATTGCATGCCAGGCCCGATAGTCCCGAGATTATTTTAATGTCTTTCCCTGCCAGGCCCGATAGTCCCGAGAATTTCCGCCATTTTGAAAAAAAGAAAAAAAAAAAAATCAAAATTTTTTTTTTTTCAAAAAAAAATTTGGACCCCAAAAAATGTAGTAGGCATGATAGAAATCGTGAAATTGCATGTTTAACCCCCATAGCAACCCCATCTATCAAACATGGCAGCCATCTTTGTTTACATTTTAGGAAAACATAATGGCTTGTATCTCATGAATGCCTGAACGGATTTCCATTCGGATTTTTTTGTTTGAAAGCTGTGAGCAATGTGGACACACGTGGTGCATTATCTAGGCATGGGTGTGCATGATCCGTGCACTATGAATTACATGGAAGTCTATGGAGACCAGAGGCACCATAGAGTACGAAGGTATTGTTAAATGGCGGGGAATGTGTTAAAAGCCCCATTGGCCGGAAAAACGAAATCACGTTGCTAGGCAAAAGTATGGCAGTTATGCGGCACCAAAGTGTCTGGGTTTTTTTCGGAGTCCGACATTCAAAGTCAATGGGGGTTTTTGAGCGTAGTTTTTTACGAATTACGTTGCTATGGTAACGCGGATCGGAACGAAAAGTAATAGCACACCATTCCCGGCCGAGCCGCACATTTTGATGTATATATTGCGGGGGTGGCGTAAATCGTGCGGCAGTTATTACGTGCCGAAATTTTCCCCATTCTAAGTGAATGGGGTTTTTGGGCGTCGTTTTTTGCTAATTACGTCGCAATGGTAACGCGGAACGGAAAGAAAAGTAATAGCAACCTATTCCCGGCCGAGCCGCACGTTTTGATGTATATATTGCGTGGGTGGTGTAAATTGTGCGGCAGTTATTACGTGCAGAAATTTGTGGCGAAATAATTACTTACTTAACTAGAAAAGAAAATTTCGAAGAAATTTTAAGTGTGCCTGCAGCTCGCTATTTGTGTGCAACCTGTGGGACCACCTACTGAGTTTGAGACCAGTAATGTGTTGGGAAGTGGAGTTATGGCTGTTTAAAGCCCAGCCAATTGGAAGACAGAGGGGGCGGGGCTTAAACAATTACAGCTCATTCCTATTGGCCATCTAAGTACACACAGCAAGTTTCGAGACGGTACCATGCTGCAAACTGGAGATATAGCCGTTTAAAGCTCAGCCAATAGGAAGCTAGAGGCGGGGCTTAAGAGGGGGCGGGGCTTAAGTAATACGTCCCTATTGGCCGTTTAAGTCCAGACACCAAGTTTCAAGACTGTACCATGCTGTGAACTGGAGTATTGGCTGTTTAAAGCCCAACCAATAGGAATACAGAGGGGGCGGGGCTTAATTACAGCTTATCCCTATTGGCCGGAAAAAGACCAAAGTTGTGTGAGCATTTTAAATTTTAAATGACGTTGCTAGGCAAAAGTATGGCAGAGTTATGTGGCGCCAAAGTTTCTGTTCTTTTTTTCCCCGAGTCCCCCATTCAAAGTCAATGGGGGTTTTTGCGCGTAGTTTTTTGCGAATTACGTTGCCATGGTAACGCGGATCGGAAAGAAAAGTAATAGTACACCATTCCCGGCCGAGCCGCACATTTTGATGTATATATTGCGGGGGTGGCGTAAATCGTGCGGCAGTTATTACGTGCCGAAGTTTCCCCCATTCTAAGTCAATGGGGTTTTTTGGCGTTGTTTTTTGCGAATTACGTCGCAATGGTAACGCGGATCGGAAAGAAAAGTAATAGCACCCCATTCCCGGCCGAGCCGCACGTTTTGATGTATATATTGCGGCGGTGGCGTAAATCGTGCGGCACTTATTACGTGCCGAAATTTTGTGGCGACATTATGTACTTACTTACTTAAGTATGGCGGATTACAATAAGTGTTTTGCCATTGCATGGCAGGCACACTTAATTAAGTATGGCGGATTACAATAAGTGTTTTGCCATTGCGTTGCATGGCAGGCACACTTAATTAAGTATGGCGGATTGCAATAAGTGTTTTGCCATTGCGTTGCATGGCAGGCACACTTAGGGCACGTTCTCACCCAAAGTCCGCTTAAAAGGTCCGGATCAGGGACCAAATGTTTACATTGTTGCATTTTGAATTTGGTCCGGTTAGCGTTCACACGGGACTTTTGTTAAAAGAACCAAATATGTAAACAACTGACACGTGGTCATACAGGCGGCTGTTGATCTATTGACAGAATAGGCTATTCCTATGGAAAATTACTTCACTGCCTATTCCAATTAATTTTGTGTTATTAATCACAGCCGCTTCCTATATCTCTTTTTTTAAAAGAAGCGAAACCCGCATTTCAGGCAGTAATTAGCGATGGATGGGTGGAGGAATCTCTCTCTCTTTCTCTCTCTATCTCTCTCTCTCTCTCTCAAAACATAGCCTGTATAAAGACTTCTCCTTGATTCATTTAACAATAAATAGCGCAAGAACGCGAGAACATAATATAAGCATCCCCGTTTCCACATCAAATCTCTCTCTGTCTGTCTCTTTCTTTCTTTACAAGCAAGTGAAGCAACAGGTCCGTAATGATATTTCCTATCCTTATCAGGTTGGAAATGTGAAGCTAAATGAATAAATAACCTAAATAAAAACAATAAAATAATGTATAATCCCAAATGTTGAATCTATATGCGTATGAGCCATAACTTTATATGCGGTGGCGCATGCTTAAAAAGAACATATTAATGTAACGGGATGCTAACCCACATCTCTCCTCATTTAGCCATGAAACATAACAGCCGTGCATCAGACACTCGGACAGTGTTGTAAGCTTATAAATCCGTTATTTTTGTGCACCGCACCCGATGACATGGACATACTGCCGTCCCAGCAACAACGTGAAGAGTTTGACTCGTGCACGCCTGTCCTCAGGGAACAGCGAGAGAGCGAAAAGAGAGCGAAAATCCTAATGCCTCGAAAGAAAAGCCAAGTTTGACTTTATTTTGTGTTGTGGTCGTTTGGATGGAGGTTGTGCGCGCAGCGCGCCCGCCGCGCCTTCTCCTCCTCCTGTGTTATACACAAGATGGTGACCTTACTTTTATTTGTGACTGTATCTGTGTCAAAACAAACAATGATCACCGTGTTCGGAGAGCGACCCCTGGAGTCACCGCACACGATGGGTCACCAGTTTCCATGTAACCTCGCAGTTTCCATGTAGCTAACAAGACACCGCAGCACTTGCTCACAGGGAGAGGAGATGATACAATTATTAACGTGTAGCCTACTGCAGATCATGAAGACATATCAGCGTTCGGGTCATATCAATAATGAATCCCGTTAGAAATTCATGCTTTTAGAACTAATTATTAATCCAGCTTCACAACTGCAGTTAACAAAGATTGATGAGTGTAGTCTCTTGTAGCCGAAGTTACATTGCTTCACGAGTAGTCGTTTATTATTTTTTCCATATTGTTTTTCAATGAACAACACACAATGCAGAATGTAGTAGGCTGATCAGACATAAGTTTGGTCCTCTATAAAGTCCGGCTCCGTTCACACCAGCAGAGGACCGGACCATGGTCCGTTTGGAAGGGGACCGAGTCCTGCCTTTTCAAGAGGACCATGGTCCGGACCAAACAAAGGGACCATGGTCCCTTTGCACGTTCACACCAGCGGACCAAAGGAGAAAGAGGACCATGGTCCCTTTTAAGCGGACCAAATAACCCTGGTGTGAACGCCCCCTTAATGATTGAAAATTAGAAATACTCAAGTAAAGTACAAGTCTCAAAATTGTATTTAAGTACTGTACTTAAAGGGATATTCCACTTTCACATAACTTTTGTACATTTTATTATCTAATCAGGCTTTTGGGAACACCCAGGATAGTTTTAGAATTTCTTCATTTAGTATTTAGATATTTGATATTCATTTCCCACCATTTTCCCCCTTCCAGGACCTTCCTATACAAACCAATTATAACTTCAAACTCCCTTTTAACCATGATAGATTCAATGAAAACAACTTTCCCTTTTTCTGGTGACTCCTGACACGCTCCGAATACGTGAGCAGACCGTGTTTTTTCGATAAAATTTTTCATTGATTTCTATAAATTGGTTGGGGCTTGGGCTTCAACTCAACACAGTGTTTGGGTTAGGTTGTAATTTTCAGACCTGTTGAAAACTCTACAGCAGTGCTTCTCAAACCCCCAAATATACATGCATTCTGCAGACCCCATCTGAAAATATTTATTGCCTGGGAAGAGTTGTCAAGATTTATCAAAATGGTTCACAAAAGAAGCCGATCTAGAAGCTCAAAATGGGCTGTAATGTGACCCTTTGTGAGCTTGTAGATCGGCTATTTTCAAACAAAGAATAACATAGGGTTAAAGTGATAAAACTGTTCCTCGTTCTGCTGTGGACCCCCTGGAAAAAGTTATTGTAATTTAAATCCTATATTATACAACTGTATAATAGAAGAAACTTGGAACTTCTTGAAACTTCATGAATACATTATTTGTGCATGATGTAACACTTATTAAGACCACCCTTGGAGCAGGGGTTCCCAAATATTTTTGTCTCAGGGCACCCCATAAATATTTCTTTTTAATCCGAGGCACCCCTACATTATAATTTTCTCTCCCCAGCACCTTATATTTATAGCATATCGTCGTTGTCGGGTGGAAACCTTGTATGTCCAAAACCGTTCGTTTCTAGTGAAAACAGCCGATATACAAGCAAACAGTGTGCTTGTAGATCGGCTGTTTTCACTAGTTTTGTGTGACAGTCTTGTATGATGAAGCAGGGCTTTGCTTTACCAAAAGACGTACACATTTGAAACTTGGAGATATGAGGTTTCTGCCCGACAGTGACGATATTTTAGTGATTATGTTGCGAGGAAATCGTTGCGATAATAGCCATTTTGGTTAGAACTGACTGAAAATAACTTTGTACTTCAAGTTTAAAACTAGACCAGGTCACCTGGACGTGCCAGACCCGCAATGAAAACTAGTATGGCACTGAACTAACACATGAACACACAGGATTTTATAGTCTCAGCAACAAAGCGTAGTGAGCTTGTAGATCGGCTGTTTTCACTAGTATGGCACTGAACTAACACATGAACACACAGGATTGTATAGGCTGAGCAGCTGGAAATGTTTGTGAGCTTGGAGATGGGCTGAGGAATTTATAGTGTCAGCAGCTCGTCAGCCAACTCAACTCAGCTGGTCCTGTACAGGTGACGGCACTCAAGGCAATCAGCCCAGCAAGGGAAGGGAGGGGCAGATGAGCAGAGGAAAAGAGGGACAGGCAGAGGAGGAAAAGAGGGACCGACAGACCGACCGACAGACCGACCGACAAAGCCTTATGTAGGCCGACCCCCTGGGTCTGGCAATGATACTAAATAATTTTTCAAGTGTCCAAATAAATTCCAAATATTATCAAATTATCTTGCGGCACCCCTGGACTGCTGTCACTGCACCCCAGGGTGCCCCGTCACCCACTTTGAAAACCCCTGCCTTAGAGTGCTATTCTTTCTTAAGAAAACATGGTGTATGCCAAAATCTTCTTAAAAAGAATAAATGTCTTTGAACCGTTGGCAAATGAGGCCCATTGTTTTTATATGTGCCTTTCCAACACAGCCAATGTTAATGTATGCCATGCCATGTCATCACTGGGTTTGAATTTCTTCTCAGATCGTATAAGGAAGATGTTTCCATGTCTTCAGCCTGCACCTGGATGTGAAGGTGAGTTTGAGAACTTTATTTAAACAATTGAACCTCCTACTAATTAATAACCAGTAAGGGCGAGGTCGTGCCATCTGTCTTGGCCATATATGGATTATGTTAGTGTGGTTCTCCTAACAGGGCATCATCTGGGATACAATCCCTTTTATGCCCACATATGGAGATACCTAACTGTAGTGCCCAAAGTCCTATACTCTGGGTACTACAGGTTGCCGAGGGAAGTTCTGACGTGTATTCAAATGACTGAGGTCCAGACATCCATTGAGTGCATACAAAAACTCTATACAGACCACAGCTCCTGAACACAGTCACAAACTGTTTGCCTCTGCCACTGGCAACACCTGAGGCTGATTACAGAGAATGGTTAAATACCTAAGCAATTAGGGCGTGACCATGGCCTTCACTTTAGTGACATCATCAATTAACATGACCAGTTAGAATGGCTCTTACACTAACAGAATCCCTTTTATGCCCATATATGGAGATCCCTGCTCTGAGTATCTGACATCACTGTGATGTCACCTGTGGGTCCAGACTGCGTCCACTAAGTAGAGTAAGCTTTCAACTGTCCACTGATACCTTTGGTTTGGTGAGGGGCTAAACAGTTTTTGTTATTTTCGGACCAGGCGGTGGGGTTTTCCGGTTTTGCCAAGGAATACGGAGGTAGAGGAACATAGCGTTAGGGAGAACTCCACTAACGCTATGGAGCAGAGCTAATTTTCACCCTACCTTCCCCGAAAACGTTAATATTAAGTCAATATATATGGATAGATATTGATAAAGGATAAAATAAATAAAATGTCCATATACAGTATGGACATTCCCAGATGATGCCCTGTTAGGGTACCCCTGTATGCCCATATATGGAGATCCCCAGGCATCAACCCAGGCCCTAACTCGCCATGGCCCTGCTTGTCTTTACTAATTAACATATGTTTTATGCCCATGGAGATCCCTGTCCCAATGTCATCAATGTTAAAGACATATCTGGGAATGCCCATATTTGGTAATGCCCATATATGGACATGTTTTGACCTAACATTGTTGACTATCATGCAGGGGTCTCCATATATGGGTAACTGGTCCGATACACATCACTGGCCAGATGGCCAAGAATTGTCACAACCTCGCCCTTTGCATGTCGCCCTGAGGCGTCTTACTAGTCTCTGTGTTCATGTCAAGGTTTGGGTTTGTCCATAGATGTTGAAATATAATGTCCATGTATTTGCTAGAGAATTAGAATAGATTTTTGACACGTTTCACACAGATTTAATTCCATGCAGGAAATGTTGATTTTGGGAGCGTGTCGCTGTTACTACATCTCATCTTTTCGACACCCGACTCTAACCCTCACCCTAACCTTAACCTCCGTGGAGTGAGTCACTAACCCTCCGGTCGAAATGATGGGCGTTCGCAAAATCGTGATTTCCCCGTTGATTTTGTGTTTGTAAGAGCAGAGGTGTATTGCTACTTAAGAAGTAGACGACGTACAAAGACAAATAAACCCACTTTTTCATTGAATTTGAACACCAGGAATCTAATGAAAGGTCACTGACATGATACAGCCATTCTTTATTGGTGATAAATACACAAATATCACATGTCTGGCTTACGTTTTAGGCTTAATATAACTATTTTAATCAATAAAAACACAATTTTACGGGTCAGTATCATCCATCTCATCGTCAAACTCCACCTCATTCTCTTCCCTCTCATCGTCATCACTGATGACACCAGGCAACAGGCCAATGAGAGAGTGGGGCAGAATTGGTCCACTATACCAGACCAAAACAGACTCCAAAATCCCTCCCACCCCTGACCTTCATCATAGGTTTAGGCCTCCAAAAGATTGTCTCAGCTGCTGGCTTGTGACAGGGCAGTTCACCCGCTGGATGTGGGGGATGAGTCCTGGCAGGGGGGCAATCTAGAACAATCCACTCCACAAACTTCTACCACCGCTCAGCCTAAATACTCCTTGAACACCTTGATATATCAAATAAAATAAACATCTTCCACCCCCCATTCATATATGAAGATCCCTGATGTCATCAGTATTGGCCCATATGGCCAAGCCAATGGCCATGCCCCCTTTTTTTTAAATCCGAATATGTTTTATATTGCATTTGTATTGTATTGTACAGTATGTATATGTTTTACAGAGCTCAGCAATGTGTCAAAGTATCCCTGAGCAAGACATTTAACCCCTAAATCCTCTCTGGGTGAAGCTGAAAACTGTGGCTTGCAAACAACAAACATGACTCTGAAGTTATCAAAGTTGGGGGTTTTGTGTTTGTGGACGATGTTGAATTCCTCATAGGAACAGGGAATATGAAAAAAACATCCAAAAGATAAAGATATTTAGTCTGCCCTTAGAACGTAGTAAAGTGGATCAAAGGGGATTTCCAGATGGGTCTAATTTGTGGACACATCCAGATCATTTCAGTATGGGTACCTTTATATTTACACACATAGGGCATAAGGGGAGCTTAGAGGGTCATACAGTATACTCCTTGTTACTGAGTAGACATTTAGTTTGTGTATAATACATTTTATATTGGGTTTCATTTCACTTATTTCACTTAACAGAATGTTACATTTCCATGTCTACCATTACAGATGAGATGGAGGTCCTCACTCCTAGCAGATCACCAAACCCATGGACCTCAAAAAGTCTAAGATGGAGGCCACGGTTGGAGAAGCTTGCAAGCAACAAACATGACTGTGAAGTTATCAAAGTTGGGAGTTTTGTGTTTGTGGACGATTCTGAATTCTTCATAGGATCAGGGAATAATGGAACTGAGGTCTTCTTGGGGTTAAGAAACGATGGCACTGAAGTCGCAGTGAAGAAAATGACTACAAGGAACTATAAAAAATTGTGGAACAAAAATACATTTTCACGTCTTTTAAAGCTTGATGATCCTTCGATTGTACGATATGTTGACTGTGCAGAGGATAAGAAAGGTGGTTACCTTGCTCTTGAGTTATGTGAATACAACCTGGAAGAATACATCACTGACAATAAGAACAACTTTTCTGAACTGGAGAAGAAACAGCTTGCAAACCAAGTTCTCATCAGCCTAAAAGTTCTTCATTGTCAGGATCCTCCGATTCTCCACCGGGATATCAAACCCCAGAATGTCTTGATTGGTGAGATACAAACAAAAAAAACAAGCACATAAAATAAAATAAAAAACATTTCCCTTTTTTATGTTTTTAGCCTAAAACCGAATTTGCCTTGCAGATACTGTTGCCAAAGCAAGATTAGCAGATTTTGGAATGTTCCTAAAACCCCAAGAAATAACCACCACAATGCAAGGAAAGCAAAAGCAATGCTGGATGTCTAGGGAGATGTTGAAGGAAGAAGAGTGTGCTGATAGCCAGGTTGTTCTTCATTCTACATGGGTATTTAATGAATGAGAACAACATAAAATGTTCTTACATACTTTATCTTCGTTGTTAAGGTGGCTGAGACCGAGGACGATGCTGAGGATGATGCATATACAACAAGCAGTGACATCCAGGTTGTTATTTATTCTGCATGATAATGTAATGAGAACCATATGAATGTGTTCTTACATACTTTATATTCATTTTAATGGCTGAGACTTTGTGATGGATGAACATATTGCATCCCTTATAGGACGCAGTGATGTCCAGTTTATTATATTCTGTGTGAGAATAATTTAATGAATAACTTAAAACACACATTTAATTATGTTCATGTTCATTCTAAAGGTGGCTGGGATGTTGATATATTACATCCTGTCTGGAGGACATCATCCATTTGGTTCAGGCATTAAATGTCCAGTCAACATTCATGAGGGAAAGTACAACCTGGACAATGTTCAAGATGAGGCTGCTAAACATCTCATCGACTGGATGATCATTGAAGACCCAGACAGAAGACCTACAGTGGAGCAATGTTTGGCCCATTCCTTCTGGTCAAATGAGAAGTACGAAAGAAACATTCACACAACATTCAACTTACACACACATTAATTAACATCTAAATCTATATTTATTTTTGATCCTGTGGTCCAACAGTGTGGTACGAGGTGTACTCTTTCTATCATCTAGCATATATATATATTTTTTTTTATGAAAAAATCTGCATCATATCATAACATGAAGATATTACTATTCATTTTTGTTTTTGGAGCCCAGCTAGAAAACGTATGCTTCAATTATGATCTAATTTGACGTTATTGTAGAGCAGGAGCAGAGCGAGGAATGTAATGAGTACTGAGATAGGCACAGGAGTCAGTCGAGGTGAGGAAAGACTCCAACCCAAAGTCATTCTTCTGGCTACTTATTGTCATTGAGTACTTTATTTACAGTTTACCAATTACAGTGGTACACTGTTATACAGTGAATGCACTGTAGGACTTTTTATGACACATGACTCAATCATGACTTTTCAGCCATTTTCAACATTTCACAACATCTCAAAGTAATCAGCGCCCACACCCTAAGTGGGGTTGGCAAAAAGGCCTTTATGTGTGGGGTTTGCATGTTCTCCCCGTGTCTCCTAGTGTAGGTACCCTCACAAAAAAGTAATCCTGGTCTCTATACTGCCTCCCCCTGGCCAGCCAGGACACCTGATGGAGGGGAAAGGAACTGGTTGGAATAACGTGTTCCTTTCCCGGGCTACGTCCAGCCGGTCAATCTCTCCCGTCAGGTGAAAAGAAGTGGCTTGGACTCCTCATGCATAGAAGGAAGCATGAGGTTAGTCTGTTGCTTTCCCCAGGTTGGCAGAGGGAGAGAAGAGCCCAGGATTACATTAGATAATTGACACCGGGTGGAAAATCGGTTACAAAATCATGGAATAAAAGAAAAAGTAAAAACAAAGTAATTAATGAATGGCATTGCACCTACATTAACTCAATTGCTGCCATTTAACAATACCTTCGTACTCTCATATGCCCCTGTCTCCATAGACTTCCATGTAATTCATAGTGCACGGATCATGCACACCCATGCCTAGATAATGCACCACGTGTGTCCACATTGCTCACAGCTTTCAAACCAAAACATCCAAATGGAAATCCGTTCAGGCATTCATGAGATAACAGCCATTATGTTTTCCTAAAATGTAAACAAAGATGGCTGCCATGTTTGAAAGATGGGGTTGCTATGGGGGTTAAACATTTCAATTTCGCGATTGCTATCATGCCTACTACATTTTTTGGGGTCAATTTTTTTATTTTTTATTTTTTTTAAACGGGAAATTTCCGGGTTCTACGGGCGTGACAGGGCGGTACAACGGGATTTTTCCGGGATTTTCGGCCATAGCAGCATATGAGTTAACATGCGACAAGCACTAGCAGAACGCTAACAGTCAAAAGGTTGGACACAGCTTTTGACTGGTAGGGTATATATATATATAGAGAGAGAGAGATCTTTTTGTCTATTTTAATTGTGGAGGAACTATCTCTCTCTCCAGTGTCAGGTGGACGGACGACCGTACAGACACGGACAAGCTGTGACGGTTCTGATAGTAAACTGCGACCATATAGTGAACAAACATACAAGTGCATCGTGCAGTAAAAATTATTTCTATTTTACTTACTACATTTATTTAAGAGGAAGCTGCATGTGGAATCGCCCTTTCCGACCACAAACTCGTTGACATCTTGCATGTGTTGAGGGCTTATAGACCTGTTTTGCCAGAGATTTGCAGCGCTTAAACATTTTCTGCACTTCCTTATTGTTAGTGTGAATCTCCAGGTTAGACAAAGCCTATACTTTTCCATGTCTATGGCAGCACCCCTGGTTGGTACGCGACGTGGTTTTCCCAGGGACCCTGAGCGCAACGGTGGGGGCCGATGGTCAAGGAGGGTTGCGAGCTCCCTGCATCACATCCGGGACGGATAGCCCCACCCACATCGGAAGTCAACTTGTCAGGCCACAGACGGGCTGTGTTGTTGCAGGAGAACGGACATCTTCAACGGAAGCGTGCTTATATGAGAAACAACTAAAATAAGACCTTAAAACCTAACGAAAACAGTTGTGTGCATTAGCGCAAGATGACGATAAAGGAAATCATAAATGCGAAAACATTAAATTAACTTCCGAAAAGGCTTCTAGGCCTACACTAGCCTACTAGTAAAACTAGTGGAACAGCGATCTTGCCACACATGAATAATTGTGGTTGTAAACAATAACACAGACAATATAAATCCGTATTAGTCTAGTAGTGGGAAGAAGGGGTTATCATCATCATGGCCCCAAATAACTTTTGAATATCTTGGAATTGGTGACGAGTCTCTTACAAAATCGGCAAGAGTTCCTCTCATCGTGTCCCACCATGGCTCAGGGGCAGTAATTAAAATGCAATGACTAGCCTCCAGCCGTGTTCGGTCACATTTTATCGGGTTCCTCATCTAGGCATTTTTGCTAAATGGAAAGCAGAGTAGCATACAAAGCAATTCGTAAAATACATGATATACGTTTACTTTTCCAAATATGCTTCCTAACGTGTACATATTAGTCTATATTAGTACTATTAATCAAGTGAATCAATTATATTAGTTTACTGTCATGTGACTGTACCTTTTCCTATGGAATACATCTAATAAATATGTCAATCAAAAATCAACCTTGGGAAAAATATAGCCTTGCAAGCGAAGTGTTGACATTTAATTAGAAACACAGAGTCATGGGGGGGGGGGAACAGAAGCGCAACCGGAAAGGGCGTGGCTTCCTTGGTCCGCACACTCCCACTGTTGCGTTCAGGGTCCCTGGGAAAACCGTGGTCGCGGTTGATACTGGGTCAAAACATTACTGTGTGTGTGTGTGTGTGTGTGTGTGTGTGTGTGTGTGTGTGTGTGTGTGTGTGTGTTATTTTGAAGGATTGGGAACCAACATGCTGACCAGGACCTCGGAGCATTGGAGCAGCATGCTGAGTAGAGACACTTCAACACTTGGAAACACAAGGTGACTTAATTACTACTGCACTTCATACTTCTCCATGAGCACTAGTACATTTAATTATATTAAAAACATAAGGAAGTAATTCTCTTCCATATGTAACCTGGTGGCAAGGAATTTACTTTTAACTAAATCAGAAGGACTACCCCACCTTGGTGATATCTGCACCAAGGAACAGAATTTGTGAATAACTTCTATAATCTTGGGTTCCCCACATAACAAGGTCGATAATAATAAGGGCTTGAGACAAGAGTTTTCCCCCAAACACATGGAGTACGTTTAACCCTCTAAGGCCCAAATATAGAAATACTTGAAATAAAAAATTGAAAAAAATCAGATGGTGTTGTAGGAGTCCTATTAAGAGGAAAATTTAATGTTTAAAAAAAAAATGTTTTTGTAAGGTTTTATAGCCATAAATCATAAATCATAAATCATGCTCTAATTTACATATGGGGGATATTTTTCACAATAATAACATATGTACATGTTCTAGACATTCTAATGATCACCAAAAAAAATAGTACAGGCATTTTACTTATGTTTTAGTGAGGAATATAGCTTCCATGAAAAAGTGAGATGTTGTTCGTCAAAACTATGGAATGTCAGCGGGTGTGGCGGGTGTGAATGTCAGCCCCTGTGGGGGGTATTTATATGCAAATATTGTGGCCAATGGCATTGTAATACTAAACAATAGAATCCAATGGTGATGTTTAGGTGGTAGGGGGAGCTAAAATAAAATGATTTAATCCTTCTTTTGGATAAAATACAAACGTTGTAATATTACAACAGTGGGCCTTAGAGGGTTAAGACAGAATAATATTCCTGTTTCAACAATACATACATTTATTATGCCTAATTAAAATACAATACAATGAATATAACAGTTTAATAACACAGGAAGTCAATGTAACCAGTCAGTTAAAGTACAAACCCCAAACATCATAAAGACAAGCAAACATAAGCTAGGTAGCAGCCAACCAGCTCACAGGGGGAGCTAAGCTAATACATTAAGCTAGAAGATGCCAAGCTTTGCCCAACTGACAAGTACATCTAATTAAATACACACAAACTCAAACTCACAGCATGCAAGAAGAAAAACAAAAGGCGACACGGTGAAGAGAGTGCTCGCGTTCACACTGCAAACCTACTGTCGTGGGCTAAAGTGATCCTATAGACGGGTTTCTTGTTTACAAACATTGAGACTAAATGCACAGGTGACTGTATCATGTAATCAGTCCGTCCAATCCCCAAACCTGTTGTTTTGGGGAGCGCTGGTTTCATTGGCTAATTTTGGTACCGAATCAAACGTGACGTGGACCAGAAACCCGTCTATGGTGAACCCCTGAAGCCGGTCGTCTTTACACCTTGGTTCATGTTGGCTCCAGATGAGCAGCACGCTTGCCATGTTTGGGGGGAGAATAACAAAACAAACATAAGAACACAAGACATAGCTCTATAAACAATAAAAACAAGCAATAAAAGTTTTAAAAAAACTCAGCTAAAACAAAACAGCAGTGGTGAACTCTTAAGTGGATTAAGAACATTTTAGTACATTATACATAAAAATAACAATAAGTCAGTCAACCACCACAAAATGTGTATATACCTTGGGTTGTCTTTGTCATTTCATATTATCCTCTCTTGGTACATGGACTTGTCACCTCAGGACTCAAGACAGCAACCTGGCAATAACAAAATAATGATTAATATACAGCTTTTGGTACAATGATCAAGAACATCCATTCATCAGTTTACTCACCCCGACAGGGAAAAGATAAAGCACAAACACCCAAATTCACAAGACCTGCAACCAGCAGCCTTCAGTCTATTTATGCACTGACGCGTCAATAGACGGGTCCGCTGTCGCGTCAAATGACGCTGACGCGGTCGTCAACGGCGCTTGCTGCCCAGGTGAGGAAAGACCCCAACCAAAAGTCAGAAAGGTTTTTCTGGCTGCTTTAAAAGTGTAATAAATGAACTCAGGATGTTTTAAAACCTACAAAACAACTCTAATATTATGAAAATCGGACATTAACTGGCTGCCGTACTGTTCTGGGAGGTACCAAAATACATAACCCCCAGAAAGTGGGTGGGGGTCTGGAATATTCACCCATTCGATTCCTTGACCCAGAAACATGTTTAATTAAGTTTCTATATTGTCTAGAAGCCAAGATAGCAAAGATTATGTATTTTATGTTGGCCATTTTGAACCTCCAAAATGGCGGCTTTGCACGTGTCTGTGCAAATGGGAACATTTTTTGGATTCCCCATGCTCTGAAGATTACAAAAATGTATAGTTTTACAAATCTCCAAAAAAATCCATCAAAAATCCATAATGAACCAGACTAATAGACTCCCATTATGATAATAATACAAGTAATATAAAGTGTAAACATATATATTAAAAATAAAAATACAAGCGCACATAACTGCATAAAGCTGAACAAAGGTCTAACGAAGTTTCGAGCACAAAGATCATCAGATGTTACTTGAGTAACAACTTATTTGTGTTCACAGTGCTGAGGATGCAGCTCAAGTTGACCTGGTGGAGTGGTTTCCTGGTCTGGTTGGAGTTGTTTGTGTCTGCCCAAGAACAAGACTGGAACTCAAGGTCCACACTGCATGAAATGATTCATTAAGATGATGTCAGTGTAACCAGTAGTTTCTCTCATTCCCCCTGTTTGTGTCACTGACACCAATGATTGTGTCATTAAGGCCTGATTTACACTGCAGCCAAATCCAGCCTGAATCAGATCTGTGTCACATCCAGATGGGAATCTGATTGGCTTCATTTAAACCAATCAAATTCCTATCTGGATGTGACAGATCTGATTCAGGCTGGATTTGGCTGCAGTGTAAATCAGGCCTAAGTGCAGGTGTATGTGTGAGCCAATTCTGGACAGCCAATAATGATGCAATACTGCTTTTGAAAAGCTGGAAGTCCTTGTGCAACAGCAGATCGTTATGTAGAATTGTACATGAGTTCTGGGTAAACCCCACCCACGGACGCATCTGAATGGCTGAACCAGAGCTAGGGAGCGCTCCTTATGTACACTTGGACCGCGCGGAGGTGCTGAAAGTGAAGATTTACTATTCTGTCTCCCAGTGTATGTAACTTGGACGGCGCTGAGTCGGCTCATGCGACCTTTCACAACGCTCGACACGGCGACTCTCGCTACCGCTCACTCGGCGGTGTCTCACGTGGCTCAAGGTCGCCTGAGACAGTGCGCCTCCATCATGGTCAATGGAAACAAGCGCTGCAGATCTGACAGATGCTCCACAGGAAAGCAGAGTGTGTCCCAGTGTGACCATGGTATGGTTTTAAACGTTTTCAAGGGATATTTCACAAAAAAAAAAAAAAAGAACTTTGGTCAGTTTATCGTCTAATCAGGCTTTTATGAACACTGTTTTTAATTTGCTTCATTCAATATTTATAGATATATGATGTAAATGTTACCAGGCGCTCCAGGCCCAGACCCATTGTAACTTCAAACTCCATTTTAACCATGATAGATTAACAGTTTGGCTGCTCTCGGTAGCCAAACACGTTCACAGACGAGATAAGGTTTCCATGGTAACCCGCATCTCAGACGCTTGCTACGGGTGCTGGTGAAAGAAAAAACTGCATACGTCATGACGCAACGCAGCCAGAAGCAACCGAGAGCGGCCATTATCCATTGACTCCTATTCTATACTGAAACATAAAAACGGCTTTATCTCGAAATAAGGTGCAAATAACGTCGAGGAGGCCGAGATCAGCTTGTCTTCACGGCGACACTATGCCGTGATGGTCGGCCCCGGTTAGGATTTTAGTTTTCGCGACCGTTTGTAAACAAACAGACGTCCATCTTGGATCGTCAGTGTACACCCACGTGCACACGCACAGAGCTTCCGGGGCTCTTCAAAATAAAGCGTAAGTGAATGGTGGCGTCCTGAGTGTTAATTAAAGACACCCATTATTTTTTTCTGGTGACTCTACTACTCCTATTATGTGAGCAGGCCGTGTTTTTGAGCGGTGGTCACACCGTCTCCATAGCGTGGCCGTGTGTGTAGGTATGTTTGTTTGTTTGTGGGTCTGTATGTAGCCTCAAGCCTGTGGTGTAGTACCTTTTCTGACCACACATGTTAAGGGAGGGGCGCTGTTGTTCAGGCCAGGCCACACACACACACACACACACACACACACACACACACACACACACACACACACACACACACACACACAAACACACACACACACAGGGGGTCCTCCAAATCTTTGAGTGATATACATTTTTTTTATATTAACCCTTTTTGTGCCGGACAAGTTCGGCTATTTTTCAATCAAATACAATGTTTTTTTTGTTATTTTACTTACCCTGAGCTGCTTGTAGAGATGTGGGTGGTCCTGGCTCGTCCTACGCTTTCCAACGAGTGATTCTAGATGGTCCGACGATTTATTCCATTGAAAATGGTTTAAAATAAAGTTTAGAGCCCCCCCAAAAAAACTCAATCTATACTGTCGGCGGCGCGACGTATTCCGGGGTGCCTATCCCGCTCTAGTCCGGGATATTTAATAAAATGAATTAATTAATCGGAGGCCTCAGCGAAGCCCCGGTCTAATTTTCCATCCATGCCCAGGGCCGCGATTCTGTTTACATCGGCCCGTAATCGGGCAACGCTGCCGCACCGCGCCGCCCACTCCAATACAAACTCACATCTTTAGAGACCTTTTTCTCTGAACTGTGTTCCCAGTGCAGCGTTTTTTTGCAACTAAAATAGCTTCAGATCGGGCTTCTAAAAAATAAAGAAGCTAATAGTTAACTGTTAGCTAACTTCCTCCGGTCTTCATCCATAACAGTGGTTGCAGTGAAATCCCAAGCCACTACTGCCTGTGTCAACGCAAGTTAGAGTGAAGGCCTATACAGAAATGTCTGGCATTCTAGCGGCACCTTGTGGCCCCTGGCATTAAATCAGTTAACCACTTGAACCCTAGTGTCCATATTCTGAGAAATGTAGCCAAAAATAGCAGATCTACTAGCCCACCACACCTCGCAGCGTGAGGCGTTGTGAGCTTGTAGATCTGCTATTTTTGGCAAAGAGGTTTGGTGTAGAGGGGAAAAAGAGCGGACTAAGTTCAAAGTAAAAGGTCAGGTTTATTAAGTATTGAGGGTTCAAGTGGTTAAATATCTGAAAACACAAATTTACATGAATCCAACATACTCTGATAATTGTGCTGTCAAACAATGAAACTACCGGTATATGGAATCTATGAAAAGGTTGTTGGGGTCCCTGCTTCATCTCTGTCTCAACTAAGGGGTCCTTGGCCTGAACACGTTGAAGACAAGTTTATCCAGTCAGGAAACAAATGCACTGACACCAGTATGAGATGTGGCTGGTAGGGCTAGTACAACGAGACAGACAAAGCGGCAGAGAGTTTCCAACAGACAACCACGGTTGCACTCACTGGAGACTATTGGATTTCAGTCAGTAATCACAGTTACTTCGGGGACAGACACAGCACATTATTTTTACGGGGAGTGGGGACTTTGATTGCATCACTTGCATGCACTGACTGTTGAAGACGCAGCCCTGAAACTTGTGCTTGTCTGCCACAATACCTCTGTGGCTCTGCCATGTAGCCAGAGAGTGTATCATTGAAAATAATGTCAGCACGCTGACAGTAACCACCGACAGTGCTTATTATATTTAGAATGTATCAATATTATTTCAGTTAAACCACCTTCTAATGCCTCTATGCTTTGCAAAACACACTAGAGTTGCACTGTACTCGAGTTATTTTACCATACACCAAATCAAAAATAGCCGATCTACAAGCTCACAATTCATCTTGTGGTGAGCTGGTAGATCGGCTATGTTTGGTGAATCTTCCCCCAGAATAGGGATGCTAGGGTTTGAGTGATAGAATGCCAAGTATAAAGGTTTATTTCAATTTGTCCTAATGGAAACGTCAGGATTCCGGACAGTATTTGTCATTATTCCAATAATAATAAACATGTGGCATTTGCATAAAGCAAGTATGTGTTTACTCCATGTTGATATGAGTATTAATACCCGTTATGGTGGATTTAGAAGAGATAAAACAACTATGTGATTAATTAGCGATTAATCATGATTAACTATGGACAATCATGCAATTAATCAGATTACATATTTTAATAGATCCACAGCCTTAGTTTTTTTTTTGTTTTTTTTTAGGTTTACTCCAATTGGTGGGTTAACAAAGTAGCCTTGGGGCAGCATTCTGCCAAGGTGCGTTCCACTTTATTATGTGCTCATAATGTCACTGTAATATTGTTCCTGTATAATGTCCTGCATTTGTTTTGTTTTATTTTAATGTTTAAACCCACCACACTGGTACAGAATGCTGCCACCAGGCTTCTGACTGGCACCCGGAGACGGGACCACATTACCCCGGTACTGGCCTCTCTCCACTGGCTGCCAGTCAGGTTCAGAACCGATTTAATTCTTTTTTAAATTGTATTTGTTTTTAAAGCTTTAAACGGACTAGCACCACCCTACATCCCAGAGCTACTCCCCCTACTGAGATCCTCTGACCAGAGGTTTCTAAAAGTTCCAAAGGCCAATCTAAGGCAAAAGGGTGACAGAGCTTTTCTGTGGCTGGCCCAACTCTGTGGAACAGCCTTCATCCATCCACTGTTAGGCTTGCCCCATCCCTGGACATTTTCAAGTCCCGGCACACCTCTTCACCCTGGCATTTGAGCCATAGACCCCCCCCTCCCCTCCCCTCCCCTCCCCGTGCCCTTTACCTGTCTACCTGTCACTGTTTTTATATCTTAAATGTTTTCGTTTTTTAGCTGTAGTTACAAGGTTTTAAATGTTTACAAATGTTTCTATTGCTTTTGCTTTGTATTGTATTTGCTTTTACTGTGTTTCTCATGATGTACAGCACTTTGGTCAACCTGGTTGTTTTTAAATGTGCTTTAATAAATAAATTGACTTGACTTGTATTAATAATGAATCAGGACTGAGCTCCTCCACTTTGATACCATGTCTACTAAGCATTAAGAGTAGTCTAACCAACTAACTGTGTGTGTGTGTGTGTGTGTGTGTGTGTGTGTGTGTGTGTGTGTGTGTGTGTGTGTGTGTGTGTGTGTGTGTGTGTGTGTGTGTGTGTGTGTGCTGTGAAACTAACCTACTTGAGTTGTTACTATGGTGTGGTGTGCCTCACTTGCTCATAATGTATGACATAAGAGAACTTTTGCTAATTGTGATGTCTTCACTGAGTTCCCCAACCCAGGTTTCAAGCTCTGCTACGAACCTCCCTTTAAAATGAAGACTTAAATGATGTTGGTGAAAATAACTGGCGTAGTCAGTAGTGTTATTTGCTGTGACCGTAGCTCCTGACCTGTTTGTTGATATTGTAACATCACATTGTGACATCACATTCCGTCCTTGTCCCTTGTATGCCCATATATGGAGATCCCTGATCTCTACATGTCTATAGCTAACCTATGACATCACATTGTTGTGACATCACATTTCGTCCTCGTCCCTTGTATGCCCATATATATGAAGATCCCTGATGTCATCAATATTAAGCCCATAGCTCGGAATGCACATATATCGGGCAAAATTAGATCTTATTCTGCATGGGTTTTCAGATTAAAAGGGCCCTGTACTGCCGTGAGGGGGGCCCATAGCTTAGGAGATTAGAGACCCCTGATATATTGGAAATGACAAAATACATATCGTCGTTGTCGGGTGTAAACCTCGTATCTCCAAGTTTCACATTTTAAAATGAAAAATGCAAAACGAACGGTTTTGGAAATACAAGGTTTTCACCCGACAATGACGATATAATAGCCTATGAATTTATAATACTGTCCCCAGTAGGGGGGCCCTTGGGTTTATTAAACCCATCAACCATATACAAATTACGCTTGTGCCATATATGGATATATTGTGTGTGTCCCATGAGGTCTTATGTGTTCTATAACATAAGACCTCTGTGATGTCAGAAGTCAGTAATATCCATATTTGGGAAAATTCTTCTGAGCTGAGAGCTTCCTCAACCTGCAATTTGTCCTCTCCCGAGATCAGGAGTGCTGAGTCATTAGTGAACAGGAACAGTTTGCAGTTACAGACAGCAATCATGTCGTTAATGTAAAGGAGGACAGTGACGTCCCTAGAATGCTACCTTGAGGAACACCGCAGTTCGCTATTATTCCTACCGTAGGAGACGGTGTGGGAAGGAGCGCTTCTTTTCCGTTCACCAGCGTCCGCTATACTCACCAGCGTCAGGGTTACTGAGATTAGGGTTAGGTTTAGGGTTAGGTTTAGGCATAGTTTTACTGAGGTTAGGGTTAGGTTTAGGCATAGTTTTACTGAGGTTAGGTTTAGGCATATTTTACTGAGGTTAGGGTTTGGGTTTGGGTTAGGTTTAGGCATAGGTTAACATTCACCCACGCGGTACAAGTGACCACAGCCGAGTGCTCCAGACCTCCGCTCCAGGCAATCACAAGCCGCACCTTCTAATTTATGCGACACTGTCTCCTACGGTAGGAATATTTGCCCGCAGTACACTAGGAGGGACGAGGACATGGTTCTGTTGATGTCAACCATTTGTTCTCTTCCCTCCAGGTAGGATTTCATCCAGTCTACTGATGTGCAAAACCATCAAAACCAATCCTTAGTTTATTCAGTAGAATTTAATGTTTTACTGTGTTGAATGCCTTTTGGAGGTCCAGCATGACCATGCAGCAGTATTTTCCCGAGTCTACTTCATGATTGATGTAGTCGGTCAGATACAGTAGACAAGTGTCAGTGGAGTGGGATGTTCTGAAGCCAGATTGGAATTCAAACAGCAGTTTATGCTCTGCGAGATAGCTGTTGCGCCCTGCATTGGAATTCCATCATGCACCGTCCAGCACCAAAATGTATATTGTATATATATTTAATATATATTTCAGCTACAACCAAAACATGCTTTATTATGTACACTAGGTATACAGACTATCAGGGGCGCTGGAACTCCCAAATCCCAAGGGGAGCTGAGCTTGGAGGAGTTCATGAAAATTCACGTTTTTTATCCGGTTTTGGGTTATTTTTATTACGGTTTCGGGTGCTTATCCCCACACAACAGTGTAACAAGGAGCTGCATAGTTACTCGTTATTTTAGCACACAGTGCAGCACGCACGCACGCACGCACGCACGCACACACACACACACACACATAAATACATGTAATACGCACATAAATACATGTAAAAAAAATAAAAATAAATGCACAAATAAATAAATAAATGTAAAAATATATGCAAAAATAAATAAATGAATAAATATATATACAAATAAATATATACATAAATAAATGCAAAAATAAATATATAAATACTTAAATAAATAAATAGACAAATACATAAAATAGTACATAAATATATACATTTAATTATATATTTTTACATTTCTTTGCACATTTATTTATTTATTTTTGCTTTTCTGTATTTATTTATTCATTTATTTATTAATTAATTTATTTTGAATAGTGACATTTTTTGTCCTTTTCGTCCGGAAAACAACTTAAAAAAACAGGGTTTTTGTCTCAGGGGTGAAGTATAGCCTACCTTTGATGTTTGTAACTGCTCCTACACGTATTAAAATAGTGTAACTCTAACTGTTGGAAAAGTTTGGTTAATATTATTAATATAATATTAATATAGTGTTGTGTACCAATTTTGTCAAATGGTCAAACTACTGTACATAATAGATCATCTATTAATTGTGCTGTTTGCCACTCTGTGTTCCAAAACAAAACCCTGTTGTTCTAACTGTAGCCCCAGCCAATAAACCGACCCGCAAACGCCCTGCCAATCGAGCTCAGCTCTATTGGCACAGTGGTTTGTGAGTCGGAGCGTCGCCAGCGTCAGGGTTTCTGAGGTTAGGTTTAGGTTTAGGCATAGTTTTACTGAGGTTAGGGCTAGGTTTAGGCATAGTTTTACTCTGTTTATGACGGCAAGAGCCGTCAACAACAAAATTACACCACCACTTCAATAACTCTGTTGTGTTCTGTCCACTAATGAAGGCAAGAGGTGATCACTCGTCACAATATTACATCATCATGATAGGCCCCTCCTATTGTCTTGACTATATAAAAATGTCATGTCAACTGTCTATCATGAGAGAGCAATGGGTGAACCACTGACTTGCTGTATGATTGAACTTTGTTAATACAACTATTTAAAACAGACTTCTTGGTGTGCTGCCTCTTCTTGACTCTATTGTGTTTTATTCTGGGCGGAAGCTGAGTCTTCTGGAAATGGTTTACTTTCTAAAGAAATTAATTAATTTACCTATCACTAACTATTTTTATCATATTTCATTCAGGGATTTCTTGCTTGTTTTTCTGACAATGTAGCCTATACAAATATTAAAAAATAATATTTCTAAAAAATAAAATCATATAGACTATTTCAAAAGGTTTTCCATTTTTTGAAATATTTATTGTAAATGGGATTATTACCCGAGCCGCACTCCAGTCAGTGAACAGCATTTATCTACCGGTCACATTTCACATAATATCCTCATATATCTGACTATTTTGCGCAATAACCGCCTGTCTCAAATAACCGCCAGAGCTGTCTGCTGCTCTCTGCGCAGCATCATTCATTATCATTACTGTCTGAAAAGTCGCTACAATGCAAAGTTTGCGTGAGTACTTTAATGGCATGGTGATGGAGAAATCACAATAAAGACTGGATCAGAATCACTACTGCCCGCCAGGGGCATAGTTCTGCCGATTTAAAATGACTCCAATACGGAACTAAAACTTCCTATGATTGGCCGCTAGTTGCGCTGTTTTCCCCCCCGGCCGGTCGCAAAAAGAATTTCCCACCAGGGGTGGGCTGGCCATCTGGCATACAGGGCATTTGCCCGGTGGGCTGGTAGGCTAGGGGGCTGGGGGAGCTGGTGTAAAAGAAAAAAGAATAAATAGCCAAAGTTCTGACACATTTTGGCACTAATCATGTTCATACTCCACTTGTTGGTGGTGAGAACTGTATGCTAACTTATACAATTTAAGGATTGTGTAGTTATCATTTGTTGTCTGTAAAAGTTGTGGTATTAAACACTTAATACAGTGTATTTATATGTGCCGCCCTCGACCGGTAGAGTATCTTCGCGCGCTGGTTGTGGGGGCTGGTCTGGCCAAGATGCCAGGGCTGAATTTTAGTCCCAGTCCGTCCCTGTGTGGCTGTGTCCCACCATTGGATCCCATTCATTTTCCCCTTTCGTTTTCTAACCTTAATTAGCATTTTCATGAATACTGTATGGTTCCTATCGCTAGTTAAAAAATGCCTTTCAATCACCATCATATTCGTTTTGTCGAAATGTGGTCCAATGTATTTTAAAATAAATGATAAAGTTGCGGGGGGGGGGGGGGGGGCGTGGCCAACTAAACTGATACCAGCCGGCTGTGTTCTTCTTCGTGTGCTGTATTTCGGGAGGCTCCGACCACATTCTCCCATCCCTGCGTTGCACGTGACCGTTGGCAGCCAATACCCAGCTGGCACGCCACGTCAGTACAACGTTGGGACAACGTTGCAATGTTGGATGACCATTGGATTTTGGTTGTAAATGAAAGTTTGTCTGACGTCCTAACCTAACGTTGGTTAGACGTCATAACCTGATGTTGCTTTGACGTCGTAACCTGATGTTGGTTTGACATCTTAAACTAACGTCGATTTAACGTTAATCTCTGATGTTACATAGACGTTGATTAAAGGTTAGACTCCCAACGTTGGATACCAGTTGTATTTTCGTTGTAAATTAAAGTTTGTCTGACGTCATAACCTAATGTTGGTTAGACGTCATAACCTGATGTTGGTTTGACATCTTAAACTCACGTTGATTTAATGTTAATATCTGATGTCAGCAAGAACCGTGGAAGACTGCGTCCCGTCTGAAGACGGGTCTTATGACCCGTCTGATGCCGCGTCAGTGCTTAAATAGCGGTCAAGACGCAGCTTTGCGTTCAGGACGGAGCTGCCGCGGCTCAAGACGCGATTCTCGGTTTCAATCACGTCTTTGCGTCTTCTAGACGCGAAACCGCGGCTCAAGACGCGATTCTCGGTTTCAATCACGTCTTTTAACCTCAAAGACGCGGCTTGGACACTACAATCGCGTCTTTGATAAGACGGGGCTTGGAATCGCGTCTGGCTGGAACTCGGTGTGGCCGCTAAGGAGACATGTAACCCGCAAAGTCTGCTGTGTGCTGTCCTTGTATCTATTAGATACATTTTAGTATTATTTATTGTCAATGGAACATGCTATATTCTACCATATTGTCGGCATTATAGTGTGTCATAACGTTTTTAGTGCGAAAATATATCTTTTCGTTTTTTTTTTTTTTAGCATTTAAAAAAAAAGGCAGGTTATATCTGCCTGGATTCATGGCACAGAGCAGAACGTTTAGCTCAGTCGCTAGAGCGGCCGCCCCGTTGACCGGAGGTTGCCGGTTCGATCCCCGCCTCAGTCACTCTTTATTTCTAAGCACTGTGAAACACGTTTTCTTGCGGCTCCAGACGCGAATCTCGTTTCAATCACGTCTTTGAGCCAAAAGACAGGGCTTGGACCGCGTCTTTGAGCCCAATAAGACGGGGCTTGGACACTACAATCGCGTCTTTGGGGGCTTGGACCGCGTCTTTGAGCCCAAAGACGGGGCTTGGACACTACAATCGCGTCTTTGATCCCAAAGACGTGGCTTGGAGGCTACCGCGTCTGGCTGGAACTCGGAGCGGAGTCAAGTTCATTGAAAATAACGGGGCCGTATGTTTTGACGCGGCGCCTCCGTGCGGCCGCTGTGTCTAGTGTGTGTTCCCCTTCAGACGTCTGCTGTCTGCTCTCCGTGAAAAAAAAAAAAAAAGGGTGTCTATTGTATGTATTTTTTGATGGAGAATTCAAATATTACCTTCTTTTTTGCATAGGACAACTCTAACCTGCATCAATTGGTATTTTATAATTGCCAATTGTACCCTATCCATCTAAAAAACAAATTGGATGTCTATTGTAGGTATTTTTTGATGGAGAATTCAAATATGACCTTCTTTTTTGCATAGGACAACTCTAACCTGCATCAATTGGTATTTTATAATTGTCAATTGTACCCTATCCATCAAAAAAAACAAATTGGATCTCTATTGTATGTATTTTTTGATGGAAAATTCAAATATTACCTTCTTTTTTAGATAGGACAACTCTAACCTGCATCAATTGGTATTTTATAATTGCCAATAGTACCCTATCAATCAAAAAACAAACAAATTGGATCTCTATTGTATGTATTTTTTGATGGAAAATTAAAATATTACCTTCTTTTTTAGATAGGACAACTCTAACCTGCATCAATTGGTGCATCAACCTTCTATCTATCTATCTATCTATCTATCTATCTATCTATCTATCTATCTATTTATACTTCACCTTTAGTCAAGAAGAGAGTTCAGCCTCAGGAACTTGCACACCTGGAACTGTGTCATGACTGTGTCATGGAGCTAAGCAGAACTATGTTAAATACTCACAATGAGTCTGATGATCTGATGATCAACAATAGACAGAAACTGGATAATGCTTTGTTAACTGTCCCACCTAAGTCCCTGCTAGTCTGAACAAATCACCTTCCCTCTCATAACACTACTACTACTACTACTACTACTACTACTACTACTACTACTACTACTACTACTACTACAACATTTATATAAAGCTGCTCTTGCATTTGAATTCAAGTCTGACACAAGTTAAGGTTAACTTAGGTAGTAGTTAATTTTGCTGGCTTTTGTGTGTGAGTGTGTAGGCCCACAAATTATTATAATTGTCTGTCATTAAGTGACTCAAAGGGAGACGTCTAATGGGTGTTTATTATTTTAATATTAACTGTGGGAAGATTATATATATTTTATTTTGCACTTACAGTGTTGTGATATTATTCCTGAAGGAAGAGGGGTATTTTCACAGCCCAGGCTTTGAACCTAAATGCTGTTTACATGCTCTATAAATATTTATTTCTATATAAAACTCAGTTGTGTGGAGTTATTGTGTGCCTTTTCTTGTAGCTAAAGAGTCCATTTGTTCACTAGACATTAAGTCAAGGTTACTATTTTGAGTTGAAGCCAAGTGTTTTATTACTTTGTGGTTTAACATTATTTAAAAGGCAAATTCATTGTTATGGTTACTTTAGAAGACTGCTTTTGCATTCATGAGTTAAAAAGAGAGCCAAGCTAATTCAAAGAGTTAAGTTAAAGGAACACAAAACGTGACTTAACTCACAGCTGCCATTGGACAGACAGTTATAACATACTCTTATCTTTCACAGAACAGACAATTATCATTTATTTTATCTATTTGAGACATGTAGCTGCTCTAGGGGAAATAGAGCATTAATTTGGGATCAGCCTATTCAATTGATAATGACCAATGGGTGCCAGTTTCTAAGTAGTTTAGCATATTACCATAACAATATATGTGGCCACATGGATATTGCCCACTCAACTCGTAATCTACAGAAATGTCCACCACATCACACAGTATAAAACCTAGTAGAGAAATCTGCCTTCTCCTGTATTGTATTAGTGACATTCATTAATAAATAGTAAAATAACAGGACAGAGCAGAACAGGCCTCTGCTGTGTCTTTATTATGGGTGCATTCCAATGCAAATGGATACTCTGGAACAATCTGAAACAATGTATCTTTCCTGAGGCTGTTATAATGAACACAAACAGATCAGAACGTAATTTAACATTAACCAGTTACATTTATCATACAACAATGTAAGGGATGGATTCCTTTCTATTGTGTGAGTTACTTAAATGCTGATCAATATGTGAATCTGGCTCTTATCAGGTGGGTGTTTTCTCTCCCTGTCCTGTGCTGTCCTCAGTTAAACCAAGACAGTGCTGTTGTCACCAATGTGGAAAAAGCTTCAGCTCAATTTATTATCTCAAAGTAGACCAGAAAATACACACAGGAGAGAAACGCTTGTGATCTTTTAGCAAAATACTTCCCACATTGTTCACAGCTGAATGGCTTCTCTCCTGTGTGTATTTTCTGGTCTACTTTGAGAGTATCCATCCATGTCTAGGCCACATATATTGTTATGGTAATATGCTAAACTACTTAGAAACTGGCACCCATTGGTCATTATCAATTGAATAGGCTGATCCCAAATTAATGCTCTATTTCCCCTAGAGCAGCTACATGTCTCAAATAGATAAAATAAATGATAATTGTCTGTTCTGTGAAAGATAAGAGTATGTTATAACTGTCTGTCCAATGGCAGCTGTGAGTTAAGTCACGTTTTGTGTTCCTTTAACTTAACTCTTTGAATTAGCTTGGCTCTCTTTTTAACTCATGAATGCAAAAGCAGTCTTCTAAAGTAACCATAACAATGAATTTGCCTTTTAAATAATGTTAAACCACAAAGTAATAAAACACTTGGCTTCAACTCAAAATAGTAACCTTGACTTAATGTCTAGTGAACAAATGGACTCTTTAGCTACAAGAAAAGGCACACAATAACTCCACACAACTGAGTTTTATATAGAAATAAATATTTATAGAGCATGTAAACAGCATTTAGGTTCAAAGCCTGGGCTGTGAAAATACCCCTCTTCCTTCAGGAATAATATCACAACACTGTAAGTGCAAAATAAAATATATATAATCTTCCCACAGTTAATATTAAAATAATAAACACCCATTAGACGTCTCCCTTTGAGTCACTTAATGACAGACAATTATAATAATTTGTGGGCCTACACACTCACACACAAAAGCCAGCAAAATTAACTACTACCTAAGTTAACCTTAACTTGTGTCAGACTTGAATTCAAATGCAAGAGCAGCTTTATATAAATGTAGTAGTAGTAGTAGTAGTAGTAGTAGTAGTAGTAGTAGTAGTAGTAGTAGTGGTAGTAGTAGTGTTATGAGAGGGAAGGTGATTTGTTCAGACTAGCAGGGACTTAGGTGGGACAGTTAACAAAGCATTATCCAGTTTCTGTCTATTGTTGATCCCTCCCCCCACCACCACTCTGATTGGTCCATCAGACTCATTGTGAGTATTTAACATAGTTCTGCTTAGCTCCATGACACAGTCATGACACAGTTCCAGGTGTGCAAGTTCCTGAGGCTGAACTCTCTTCTTGACTAAAGGTGAAGTATAAATAGATAGATAGATAGATAGATAGATAGATAGATAGATAGATAGATAGATAGAAGGTTGATGCACCAATTGATGCAGGTTAGAGTTGTCCTATCTAAAAAAGAAGGTAATATTTTAATTTTCAATCAAAAAATACATACAATAGAGATCCAATTTGTGTTTTTTTTTATTGATAGGGTACTATTGGCAATTATAAAATACCAATTGATGCAGGTTAGAGTTGTCCTATGCAAAAAAGAAGGTCATATTTGAATTCTCCATCAAAAAATACCTACAATAGACATCCAATTTGTTTTTTAGATGGATAGGGTACAATTGGCAATTATAAAATACCAATTGATGCAGGTTAGAGTTGTCCTATGCAAAAAAGAAGGTAATATTTGAATTCTCCATCAAAAAATACATACAATAGACACCCTTTTTTTTTTTTTTTCACGGAGAGCAGACAGCAGACGTCTGAAGGGGAACACACACTAGACACAGCGGCCGCACGGAGGCGCCGCGTCAAAACATACGGCCCCGTTATTTTCAATGAACTTGACTCCGCTCCGAGTTCCAGCCAGACGCGGTAGCCTCCAAGCCACGTCTTTGGGATCAAAGACGCGATTGTAGTGTCCAAGCCCCGTCTTTGGGCTCAAAGACGCGGTCCAAGCCCCCAAAGACGCGATTGTAGTGTCCAAGCCCCGTCTTATTGGGCTCAAAGACGCGGTCCAAGCCCTGTCTTTTGGCTCAAAGACGTGATTGAAACGAGATTCGCGTCTGGAGCCGCAAGAAAACGTGTTTCACAGTGCTTAGAAATAAAGAGTGACTGAGGCGGGGATCGAAGCGGCAACCTCCGGTCAACGGGGCGGCCGCTCTAGCGACTGAGCTAAACGTTCTGCTCTGTGCCATGAATCCAGGCAGATATAACCTGCCTTTTTTTTTAAATGCTAAAAAAAAAAAAACGAAAAGATATATTTTCGCACTAAAAACGTTATGACACACTATAATGCCGACAATATGGTAGAATATAGCATGTTCCATTGACAATAAATAATACTAAAATGTATCTAATAGATACAAGGACAGCACACAGCAGACTTTGCGGGTTACATGTCTCCTTAGCGGCCACACCGAGTTCCAGCCAGACGCGATTCCAAGCCCCGTCTTATCAAAGACGCGATTGTAGTGTCCAAGCCGCGTCTTTGAGGTTAAAAGACGTGATTGAAACCGAGAATCGCGTCTTGAGCCGCGGTTTCGCGTCTAGAAGACGCAAAGACGTGATTGAAACCGAGAATCGCGTCTTGAGCCGCGGCAGCTCCGTCCTGAACGCAAAGCTGCGTCTTGACCGCTATTTAAGCACTGACGCAGCATCAGACGGGTCATAAGACCCGTCTTCAGACGTGGACGCAAAGGTCAGCGGCTGTCTCTCAGACTCCCAACGTTGGATACCAGTTGTATTTTCGTTGTAAATGAAAGTTTGTCTGACGTCATAACCTAACGTTGGTTAGACGTCATAACCTGATGTTGGTTTGACATCTTAAACTCACGTTGATTTAATGTTAATCTCTGATGTTACATAGACGTTGAATAAAGGTTAGACTCCAACGTTGGATGTTGAAAATGAAAGTTTGTCTGACGTCATAACCTAACGTTGGTTAGACGACATAACCCGATGTTGGTTTGATGTCATAACCTGATGTTGGTTTGACATCTTAAACTAACGTTGATTTAATGTCAATCTCTGATGTTACGTAGACGTTGATTAAAGGTTAGACTCCCAACGTTGGATACCAGTTGTATTTTGATTAAAATTAAAGTTTGATTGACGTCATAACCTGATGTTGGTTTGACATCCTAAACTAACGTTGATTTAACGTCAATCTCTGATGTTATGTAGACGTTGATTAAAGGTTAGACTCCCAACGTTGGATACCAGTTGTATTTTGGTTGATCAAAGTTTGATTGACGTCATGACCCAACATTGGTTTGATGTCAATCTCTGATGTCATGTAGACATTGATTAAAGGTTAGACTCCCAATGTATTTTTGTTGAAAGGTAAATCGGATTGACGTCATAAGGCAAACATTGATTTGATGTAAGCATCTGATGTTATCTTGACATTGAATTTTGGTTGGTCTCCTAACGTTGGATAACAGTTATTTTAGTTGAATAAAATTGGACTGACATAATCCAACGTCAGCTTGATGTTAATCTCAGACGTTATGTAGACGATTACTGGTTCAACTCCAAATTTGGATAAAAGTTCTAATTTGGTTAAATGAACATAACCCAACGTTGGCAAGACGTCATCCTCCAATGTTGGTTAGACATGTAAGCAAGAGGTGCATTGCTGTCAAAACCCAACATTAGGTTGACATCAATGACCAAAATTTGACATGCAAAACATCAGATGGCCGTGAAAACCAACGCTAACCTCACATCAACTTCCAACATTAGACAAACATGAGAAAATAATAGTTAACACAATTCACAAAAAGCTACATTTCAACCCCAGAAAATGGTGAAAAGTGATGAGTCATAAAAAAAAAAGTTAAAAAAAAGGTGATGATTCATCACTTTTCACCGTTTTCTGGGTCTGAATTTTTGCCCAAGGAATGTTTTTCATGCAAAACAAATGCTTGCAATGGATTTCTGCTAACTTTTTTGTCCTAAAATAATGTATTTTAAATGTATGGAAATAAAGTCCAAAACATTGACTTAATTTCTATACATGAGAGACTTAATTTCAGGACGACTTCTGACTGTCTAAAGATGTTAAAGATGTGATTTCAGGACGTCCAAACACATTAGTTAAGATAGTTGGACATCCAGATCAGGTAATTTTTATTGACTGGCCCCATTGTACACACCAACTGAAATGATTAATCTGTCCTATGCAGGGATCAAGATCTGTACAACAAAAATCTATTTGCAAGATAATAAGTACTAATTGTCAGGTAATGGACGGACCACATACACACATTTAGTCCTAATGGGTGTGTCTGCAGCTCCATCTGGATGGCGCACCTAAAATACAGCTGGAGCGCCTAACAAAGCGTGCACACTTCAAAGATGGATCCCCACATATGTCTGACTGATTTCAACATCTGTGTGTAAAATGTTACTATCAAGAAAAATGTAGCTCTCAGAAGACAAGTCCTAACAATTACAATTTGTGTAGAGGGGAAAAAAGAGCAGACAAATTACAGCGTGACATTTTTACTAAGTATTCTGAAAATACACATTAACATGAATAAACCAGCATGCACAACGTAGTGTTCTCAAACAAGTCTATGAACCCATGTATACAATCTATTATAAGTATAGCTCTTTTACTGCCAACAATGTAATTGGTGTTTACCACATATTCTTCTGAAAATAGAAATCAACATGAATCAAATATACACAACATAAAAACAATGCTTTCAAACAAGTCTATGAACCCATCTATAAAATAAAAATGTTTAATCTGCAGCACTATGCCCCCCCTCCCCCATATACACATTATGCAGAATTGTACCCACCCCCACCCTCTCCCAGGGGCATGTTACAGGTGGTCCCCTGCAGCCAGACATATCTGTGACTCTGTGGCGGTAGGCTCAGACTTCATGACAGCCACTAAAAGAAGAAGGAAAAAAAACACACACACACACACACACACACACAAAGAAAATACATGTAAAATAGATAAATGCAGTTGCCACTGACATTTACTTTAGATGAGTAGATAAAAAAGATACGTATATGGCATGAGCTTTGAGCACAAATAGGGATCAGACATGACGTCAGACATATTCTATTATGAGAGAATGTAACTGTTGATACTGGTTTGTCTTCAATAAGCATCTTGTTTGTTTCCATCTTGTTGATGGCTTTTACTGTCACTGTGAGAGGCAAGGGATATGATCGTGCCACCAAATCTACAATCCTAAAATGTAACAAAGCTTATAGAGCTGTATCCTATTACGGATTATAAGCAAAGGCTTTTGAGATTTAACTCAGGTAACAAGTAACAATATTAACTTCTGCATGGGGTAGATGAGTACACAGCATCTTGCAACAACACTAAGCTACCCATGTAGCTGTCAAACTACTGGTTTACAAGATAGACTACACCACTAAGATACCCATATACCTGTCAAACTGCTGGTCTACAAGATACACCAGAGTGTACACCATTAATACCCATGTACCTGTCACAAAGGTCCACAATCACAACAACAGAGGCGGCGCCACAAATCACGTTCAACACAGATTTAGCTCAAAGGGTTCAATTTGTTTTCAGAAAAAAATTGAATGCCTTACGAAAGTGTCCAATACCTTTCCTATGCCAACCGCTAATCGAGTATTCAATTAAAAGCAACAATATGTATATTTACCTAAAATGACCAAGACCATAGTCAATATTTCTATATCTATCAACTGCTATTCACAATAAATGGGTATAACATGTTTCTATGAGGTGCAGGCTGTAGTTAATAAGTTAAGTCAAAGTGAAAACATCATCTATTAATCTAAGTGAGTCTGAGAGGGAGACAGTGAGTCAATTCAAACTTACCAATTACGAAATATGAATGTGCAGCTGCTGAAAGCCAAACTTCCCTCTCGTGTTGGTCTTGCTTGCCAGGGAGCTTGTCAATGTTGCAGCCACACTCTGTGAAATTATATTTCTGTTAGTTGATCAGCAATCCAAGACACTCACCCTGAACAGAGAAATAAGATAGCAGGGGCGCTACTGGTATCCCTCAAACCACCGGTGCTCATGAAAGGGAATACAATGAGGAAAAAGTGAAAAAAAATTGCCACAGAGGCACAAAAATCCAGGTCCAGGCACTGAGGTGGATTTAACAATAAAAGGCCTTATACAATGGGCTAGAACATTATTAAAATAGGCTACACCTTTTTACTCACCCTGAACACTTTCAAAATAGCTCAATTCAATACTGTAGGTCCAACAAGGTTCTTTGCAGCCAATTTAAGACCAGAGTTAGCATTGGACAACGAACTTAAGAAATACTTACTTTTTTCTTTTTGGGGTTTTGAAGAGATCGGCCAATGGCAGTGGATTTGGTTCAACCTATTGAATAAGAATCAACTTTGTCACATCAAGGGTTTACAGGTGTAACACAGAGGGGGACATTTGTTTTGCAAGTTACATTGTTTTATTTCCAAAAATAAAACAATGTATAACCTTAGGTACTTCCAAAAAAGTACCTGAGGTTAGACAATAAATAAGAAACTAAGTAAACTTGAACTGTGGGAGCAGCAAATTTGGAGTGCAGACCTTTTCTTATTTATTTTATAGTGTTTTTTAGTCCAGCACCCATCCTATATGGCTGTGGATATGCATGCTGTTTTTCAGCATGCCTGAAAAACAAGTACCTGAGGTTAGACACAAGGTGTGAGAGCATAACAGCATGCATGAACAGTACAAGGGTAGGGGCATCACCTTCATATTATATGTATGTTATATGTAGTGTAGTTCAATCCCTGGACAATCCCCTGGTCCATCATCATCACTTGATTTGTGAAGATGGTGTGTTAGGAGGAGAAAACGTTTTAGTATTTAAACAACTCATCCTACAAAATATTATGCAGCAGACGGCAGATCACAGTCAGCTATACTGCCCTACAAAGGCAGAGTGCAGTAACTACGTTTTCGAATTTCACTAAAAAATGGGTTTAAAAATGTTACAGCTGATCAGCCAAATAAGATAGACATAAAAGTGATATTACACTGATTGTATATCTGTTCTTGAGCTAATTGTTCTTCCCCCAATATCATGAAGACTAATTTGACCTTTGGGCAACACAAATAAGTTGGTGTGTCCGAAAACGTAGTTACTGCACTCTGCCTTTGTAGGGCAGTATAGGCCTGTACAATAAAATACTCACATGCACGAAGACTGGGTTGGGGTCTCGATCAGTTGATGGTGCAGGTCAGGCGATTTTTGTTGCAGCTCAGGAAGTATGGCTCGCCTTGTGCAGGGATCTCCAGCGTGAGTGCAGTCAGGGGACATACTCTGAGGATGTACAGCTTGATGCAGGGCAAGAAACGCATGGCTTCCCTCTCATAGGCTAGCCTAGTAAACAACCAACTTCCGTTATCCAGGAGGATTCCAGAATGAAATGGTTTCTGGAAGAGGGGCGGGTACGAGGCTACTCATAGGCCAGGTTCTATAGAAATCATAAATATAGATAAATATTTCTGTAGCATTAGACAGTCCATTTTGTACGCAAAGAGACAAAACAAATCACTCCAGATATTATGAGTTAACAAATTAAATTAATAGGTAATCAAACTCAAATTAACAGTATCTTCAGTTTACCACGATCACATCGACGGCCTTATCGTCACCTTCACCAGGGAAGCAATTGTTCTTTGGTCTAATGCAGTAATTTAAGAGAAAACAATGATAAGTGAACGGGTTCAGCCAATAAAAGTATTAACACCATGTCTTGTCAGAGCCTAAATAATTAAGAACTTCAGTTGCATGCTGGCATGCCATTTTAATGGTTTTGATTTCAGATGCATCCTGTACAAATAAATACCTGCTTGTAAATTACAGACAATGATCTTGCTTCCAAACAGTTTGCAATGCTATGCATACTGTTTTAAGTGTTGCACATACTGTATATGATTTATTTTAAAAGGAATAAAACACAGGACACAGAAACAGCATGAAAGGGCTTTCTTAGCTTTACTAGCCTCAGCTGCTTAGCTCTGAATGACAATATTACCTGTCATCACATTTACAGCAGACATAAATGTAAAATGTGAGATGTAAAATAGACCATTACTTAACACACATGTTCTAATGTAATAAATAAAATAATTAGCATTGAATACAATGTGTAGAATAGTATTAATAATAATTGATGCTTTAAATTAGCATTTTAGATCCAGGCACATATATTCCATAACACCAAACATCAACAGATCAACAGGCTTGAATCAAAAGCTCCCAAACACATTAAAATGAGGGTTACAAGAGGCTGTTAGCATTATACTAACGTTAGCATTCTGACAAGTTGCTCATTACATGACATTCATAAGCAACCAAAATGAGTTTCAATAGCCTACAAACAACATGTTTTGTGTTGTTCAACACTGGCTTATACTGTGTTTTAGGTGAGTGTTACCTACCCGAAAGGAATAAAACACATGACACAGAAACAGCATGAAAGCAAGGCATTTTAGTAGCTTCAGCTAATCAGCTGAAGCTACTAAAATGCCTTGCTTTCATGCTGTTTCTGTGTATACAAATTGTATATTGTCCAAAAGTAGGAGTAATCAAACAAGACAAAAACACAATTCAAACAGAAACTCAAGTAAAATACTGGTTTTAGCCTACTTACCAGAAAGAAATGATGTTTCAATTATGTCAAATATATCCAAGAGAGCTGAAATGATGTGTATGTGTCCTCTCCTTGTCTGTGGCCAACTAACTGCCTGCCTCCTGCCAGTCTGGGCAGCAGGCGGAGCTTACTGTCTCTCCCCTTGTGATTGGACAAGGTAAAACGACCCAGAATTTTGAATTTGAATCCAGCCTATCATCATCCAGCCTACACTGCTCAAAGAAATGATCCCTTCATTCTTTGACCTTTCTTTGAGCAGTACTACAGTATACAATAGGCCTACTCAAATAAATGAAGGGAACATTTTGTTCCCTTCATTTCTTTGGGCAGTATACATGTAGAAATGCACTTTCTTACATCATGAAATTATATATATTATATTTTCTGTTATCACCATGCAATCCATTATTTTGTAGCTACCAAATATCAACGTCTGATGATGTTCGACTGCAACGTTGTGTAGACATTGTCATAATAACGTTGGGCACAAGGCCGGATGTAAGCTCTAGTAGTAGGTGGGGCGAGAGGAAATGCCAGGGGGGCAACCTTTTTAGGGGGTCATAACGCCAGAAATGCATAAAAACCTATGCATTTTGGCACACTTATACCAATGACACACCACACCATGCTGTGTACAGTACAAGTCACAGAACTTAAGAAATAAAATACACAAAAAAGTAAAAAAAAAAAAAAAAAAACAATCACACCCGTGTGAACTGAGCGGTGGTTTACCCACCTCATAGATCATGTGTACCGATTTTTGTGACATTTGAAGAAAATATGTAGGAAAAGGAGCAAAAAGTGTGTTTTGGAGAAAATTCAAGATGGCGGAAAATCTATCCTGGCGCAAATGGGCGTGGCCTATATGGGGAGATGCGTCTTGACCCAAGGAATCCAGGGAAAAAAGAATTTTAATTTTCCGATCTACGGTTCAAGAGTTACGGGGCAAAACGTAAAGTGGGCCGTTATAGCGCCACCATGAGGCCGAGTGATGTAATTATTTTTCGATTCATTCTTAAAATCATTATGAATCTCCTCTCCGAGGTTTGAAACTGTAGCTCCAATGGTTTACGAGAGAAAAATACTTGAAAGTGATTTCTTGCATTGTCCCATTATAAGTCAATGGGGACAATTAAGCGTCGTTTTTTGCCGATTACGTCGGCATGGTAAGGCGGATCGGAACGAAAGGTAATAGCACACCATTCCCGGCCGAGCCGCACATTTTGATGTATATATTGCGCGAGTGGCGTAAATGGTGCGGCACTAGTTACGCGCCGAAGTTTAGGCTACATACAGACACGGACGGAGACAGACAGACCCACACACACGGCCACGTATAGGAGCGTTGTGACCACCGCTCAAAAAAAACACAAAAAAAACAACAAAAGGTTAAAGAAATGATAAATAATGTGATGACAAAAGACAGACATGTTACTGGTGTGATAGCTATATAAACTGATGTGATTGACAAAGATGAATGCAAATGATACTATAAACTGATAGATATAGATTGATACACTGATATGAGACTAGATGGATGATAGATATGATACTGGATAGATTGAGACACTGAGATGACACTAGATGGATGATAGATAGATAGATAGATATACAGACAGACAGACAGACAGACAGACAGACAGACAGACAGACATGACACTAGACGACAGACAATGACATTATATTTCCTCCAAATTTGCGACAAGGAAAATAAAAGCAGTAAGCACGCATCTAGCTTCACTGAATATTCCAGCCATGGTTTTCCTCCACGGTACCAGCCCGGGCTGAATGCGCGTGCTGTCTTGCCAAAATGACGTTTTGGAAACACAAGATTAGCGGGCTGTGATGGTGCTGTTGTGCTTAAGCCACTGCTGCGTCGTGTACGGCGAAGCTTTCAGCTTGTGTTGCCGTGCTTGTGGAACTCAATTGGGGGTTAGGGTTTGGGTCGGGTCGAGGAGCAGCAGCTCTACCTCCTGCTCCCTGTGTGCTGTTGTCGGCGGCCGCTGCTGCGTTGCGAACGGCGACGCTTTCAGCTTGTTGCCGTGCTTGTGGAACTCAATTGGGGGTTAGGGTTTGGGTCGGGTCGAGGAGCAGCTGTACCCCGAGTCGACGACGGCTCGGAGCCTGCCTCTGGACTGACTGGAGCCGTAGCAGCAGTGCTACTCGCGTCGCGAGGTTTAGAAACCAGAAATCGACGCATATTGACCGAAAGAGCCAGAGAAAGAGAACAGAAGTTAAAGTGAAACAAGCTGCAAGCACAACTAAAAAACAAACTGTTCCTTCTCTCGATTAGTTCCTTAATGCACTGGACAAAACTGAAGTTAGTTGGCAACCAGAAGTGGTGCGTGTACTTGTCTGTCGAGACGAGACTGACTGCTGTTCCCTCCTACGCATTCAACGCATATCGGGGGCGGAGCTGCTGGCCTGGCTGGAACATTATTATTTGTTTTACTTCTTTTGAGGTGCAGAGAGGGAGAGAGATGGCATTGGCGATCGGAGTTTTTAAAATGTATATATAATGAAATGGTGTTGGTTTTGGTGGTGCGACAGCTGTAGCATAATATAAAAAAAAAAAAAAAAAAAAAACGAAATATATATATTTTTATTTTTTCATGCCATCTTGTTTGGTGGGGCAGACAGGGCATTTAGGGGGGCAATGCCCCCCCTTGCCTATGGGGAGATCCGGCCCTGGTTGGGCAGACATTGAGGTTTGGTCAAAAATCCGACAAGAGCATGTCAGTGTTCGATGTCAACCTGACGTTGGGATAATACCTTGAACAGACGTTGGTTATTGGTTAGTTACCAACACAACCTAAAACCAACCAAATATCAACGTCTGATAATGTTAGACTTCAACGTTATATGGACATTAGTAAAATAACGTTGGTCAGACATTGAGGTTTGGTCAAAAATCCGACAACAGCATGTGAGTATTCGACGTCAACCTGGCGTTGGGATTATACGTTTAACAGACGTTGGTTATTGGTTAGTTGCCAACACAACCTAAAACCAACCAGATATCAACGTCTGATGATGTTAGACTGCAACGTTGTGTAGATGTTGTCATAATAACATTGGGCAGACATTGATGTTTGGTCAAAAATCCGAAAACAGCATGTCAGTATTCGACGTCAAGATGACGCTAGGATAATACGTCGAACAGACGTTGGTTATTGGTCGTTGGACAGACACTGAGGTTTAGTCAGAATAATTTCTGTTATCACCATGCAATTCATTATTTTGTAGCTATTGTATTGTTTTTATTTCCTTCATCTGAAAGCATTTACAATTCACCCTTTGTCAAGTCCCGCCCATTGTCCTGCCCCTCTCCACACCCATTGGTTGCTTTGACTTGGAGGGACATTCAGTGGGACATTCCATCCACTGCCATGTTAATTCAGTTGCTTCATATTGTTATTCTGTGTGCTCAATTCTAATTTCAAACTTTGTTTCAGTCAATTGGAGCTGCTCAGTGGCAGCATAGTGAATCAGCATGTTTTTAAATGTTTTTATTTCTCCAAAAATTATGTTTTAGCTAATTCAACATAAAAAAGGCGGAACCAGGGCGGGACAAGGCAGATAGAGCCTGCTGGTTGGTCAGTCAGGGACCAACCAGGAGGCTAACAAAGGGTGAATTAGGCATTAAACCAAAGAATGTGATTTTAAAATATAAAAAAGGGAAAGAAAGCCCTATGGAACATTATCTGGATACCACAATCACATGTCAATACAGTAAGCCAAATAGCCAATACCTTTTCATTTCAAGGTCCCCCACTTGATATGCATTAGGCCACATGCAAACTGAGAGAGTGTAATGGAATGAATCGAATGGACATTACTAATAAAGGTCCACATGGTTCCCTTCTGAATCTGAATTACACCTGTAGGCATCCATTTCATTTCATGAACAGTCTAAGTTAATAGAAATCCATCTTCAACCGCTGTCATGTAAATATTCAAACTAAAAGTACTTCTGATTGTCAATGGACGTCCAGATCATGGCCTGGACGGACGTACGTAATATCAACTTGTTTTGGACGTCCATGGACGTTGCTTGCTCACTGGGTAGGGTTGCCAACTCCCAGAGTTTCAAATACGGGACACCTCATTATATTTATGAGGAAAGTAGCGTCGCCAAAGGCGACGCCGAAAAATCGGGTATTTTCGGTTATAAAGTTGGCTAAAACAGGTATTTTCCTATATGAAATCATATTTTTCCTTTCACAATATCATTTCGGGTGTCTTTGGGCCATGTCCTATTACCTTAAAATCATGTAGTGTATTTTATTTTATTTTTTTTCCAAAACAGGTCTACCTGGTTCTTATGTGCCCACTCTCTGGTTACCCAACACTAGTTTAATCATATTGACATACAGTAATAACCATTAGGTTTTAAAAACAAAATCAACGCATGCTTATGTTATTTCACATACCAGCCAGTCTGGGGTCGCTTTAGTTGGCAGACAAGAAATACTGTAGTGCTCCCAGGAATACCAATATATCCATGGCTTATTTTCTGCTTGCTTTTTCACTTTGTTGTTTTGGCTATCACCTATCATGGATTCATGTCTAATCTGTTGGTACCAGGCCTAGAATTTCGTCAGTTTAGGGGCAAGGCCAATTGGCCTTTGGTGTTGTCAAATTTTTGAGGGCACAAAGGCCAAGTGCCAGGGCAGGAAGGCCATCATTAAAACAAGGATTTTAAGTCCACGCCACAGTCATAATTAATTTAGCTTAAACGTTAAGGTTTAATGTAATACCTTTCAATTAAATAAATATCAAGAACCTGTTTATTTCTGTTTTGCCATGTGCATTGGTGTAAAGTAACTAAGTACAGTATTGTACTTAATTGTTTATTGTAATTTTGAGTATTTCTAACACTTCTACTCCACTACATCTCGGATCCAAATATTGTACTTTTACTCCACTACAATTATTTGAAATCTTTAGTTACCAGTTACTTTGCATATATAAATTATAATATTATTAAACATACATGAACCACTTTAGCCCTATTTAGGCTATTTGAAAATAATCAAGCTTGTAGAAAAAATAGCAGATCTACAAGCTCAAGATTTGTCGCATACCTATGCGTTGTGAGCTTGTAGATCTGCTATTTTCAAAAAATGTTGTACTTTTACTTTTGGTACTTTAAGTACATTTTGATACCAATACTTTTGTACTTTTACTCAAGTATATTTTGAATTTGAGGACTTTACTTGCAACGGAAGTATTTCTACATTGCAGTAGGCTATTGATACTTTTACTTAAGTAAAACATTTGAGTACTTTTTCCACCACTGGCCATGTGCACGCACGCAGGCACACACGCACACACACAAACTCCTCCCTCCCATTCGCGGAGTGATCCCTTTCTCAACAATAATGTACTTTCTGACAGCTCAGCCTCTTGGGGAAAGAATAGCTTTTGGTTCCCTTGTGCTGCATTTTGGTTGTTGTCCTGAGCTCAGCAGAACTCCGTTTGAAGGCATTCGTTCGCACATTCGGATTTATTCAACAGGCTGCGTTAGATAAAACTCCCGTTTAGCCCTGTGATGTTTTTGTGTTGTAACTTGTATAAACACTGTATCGTGGGACTCCGGAGCCTCCACTATGCGGCGGCTGCTATGCTGCTACTACGAGTGTAAATGGAATCTACTACTGGTCATGTGCGCAGCTCAACCAACCACGCACTGCTGTTACCGTAATGACTGGAAGATCGCGCAGAGGAAAAAACGGTAAAAAGCAGTTAAAGGACTGCTGTGGGCGCCAGGGCACCACGGCCACTGTGGCCGTTTGGGCATGTCATTTTTCGAGGGGCACACGGCCAAAGAGAGGGGCAACGACGGCCATGGCCGTCGTGGCCGCCGTGAATTTCCTGCCCTGGTTGGTACACAATCTTCTGTCACGCCTTTTCTTTTTTAAGGACATTAAACAATGTTCTGAGCCGAGTACTGCTCGCACGCACTCTCGCGCAGGCAACTTGTGTTGTAGACTGAACCAACCTACAGCCGATGGGAAGGGGGCGGAGACTGTGTCTTAGCAACACTGTGTTAATAAGCCAATCAGCTGCTTACAAACAGCGCAGCGCCTCTCACAGCAATGGGATGCAGCACTTAACTCAGAGGAGAGCAGAGCGGAGCTCATTGACAGGCAGAATCGCTGTCATTTCTCAATTAAATCATCCCGTCATTCATATTTATCCCCCAACCTTCAAATACGGGACAAAGAGCGTCCCGTTTCAGTTCAATACGGGACACGTCTTTTAGTTTCCAAAAGCGGGACGATCCCGTATTTTACGGGACGGTTGGTAACCCTATCACTGGGTTAACAATACCTTACAGCGCAATTAATGCATTGTGAGCTTGTAGATCAGCAAGTGTGAGGTGCCCTTGAAAGTTAAACTAAAGGGCACTAAAGGGGCAAAAAAAGTATTTATCCTGACATAAGTTCATTGATTGATTGATTGATTGATTGATTGATTAGAACTTTTATTAGTAGATTGACAGGAAAAAAAACACATATATGATTCAGCACAAGCACAGTTTACACGGAACAGTATGTACAATTGACCACTAAATGGTAACACCCGTATAAGTTATGCAACTTGTTTAAATCAGGGCCCACGATACTCAATCCATGGTAGACATGTTGACCAATAGAATACAGTCATCATAAAAAGTGGATGTCTCAACATGGAAGGATATCTTGCATATTCAACGGTGGTGCAATAGAATATATAGTTTGAGGACTGGCTTTGTTGTCCAGAGAATTCCCTTACTGGGTTGCTGATGTAGCTAAGTTGGGTGTTGTTTAGAGAAAAGCCTTGTGAGTTTGGTGTCCCAGCCACCTGGCACCTGGTTGTGGCATAATGAACCCTAGCCTGAAATCCTATCTTGAAGCTTTCTGCTACCATATGACACGTCACACAATCCCACATGGCATCAGCACACCAAAACACGACATCACATCCCACATGCTGATGAAAGAACACTGGAAAACCCCATAGACCCCGTGAGGTCTGGAATCATACGGACGGACAGTGATTATTTCATCATGATTACGGTGCCATGGCATTGGTCCGACGGTTCTAAATTCCGAAGGTTCTATATTCCGAAAATGGGCTCCGTGGGCCCAGGGTTCGTTGTTCCGACAGCCCATTGGTCCGAACATTGAATTCCATTGCTCCGAAGATTCTTTGTTCCGAAATCACCGGGGTTTCATTGGGCCAGCGATGTCAATCGGCGCTCTCCCATGGTGCCGGTGCCGCCGAAATGAGCACACAAAAAAAGAACCTCGGCAGTCACAATGAATGAAAAGCGATTTACCCTGTTTTAATCCATCCGATCCGATCGTGGGTATTGCGCCTTCGCCTCTGTTGCGCGGCACGCCTCGATCAGCCGATGCGCAAAATAAAAGAAAAAATATCTGTAAAGTGGTCGACTCGACTCTCCTTAGCCCATAATGACCGCTATTGTGGTGATATCGCCAACATTCCCACTGGGCACGACTCTATGCATACAATAGACATGGCAAGGTTCATAAGTTGACGCATTTGGAGCTGAATTATCAGTTAATATGCAGCTATTTGTTTAAAAAATGACACAATGCGACATAGCTCTCGATCATATGGTCCCCATTTTCTAAGGGTTTCATTTTATTTTGACAATTGCTTTGCCAATGTAAAGTATGTTTTCTCATACCCAATAAAGCTCCTTTGAATACCCCCTTCTGTTTGACGTTTCTTTAAGCGTGGCTGTGGTTCGCTATTAAAGGCTTAAAGGCTTCGGGTTTCATGCAAACTCCAAATAATGTAATGGCCCATTGACCACGCACAGTGTCCTTGCTAAATAAAACACGTTTTTACTTTACACGCTACCTTGTATCCTTTAAAAGATCTCCTTCTTATTATTTCACTCTTTTGAAACGCACAGCACCGTAAATTAACTTGGAACCTTTGTCCTGTAACTAGCAGCGCTTTTTCATCTTATCACATAACGTAGTCTTACCATCTGATGAGGCTGAAGTGGCCTATGGATGAAATCTAGGCCTATAGTGTCTCCATATTAGCCAGTAAAGGTGAGTGAGCAATTGTTCAGTATAAGAGTTTATATGATATAATTTATATATTCAATAATATAGCCTATATTTATTAGCCCCTGGTTGCGAGGTTGAATCTCATAATTTAACCTCTTATTTATACATGCCCATTTATAACGCGCAGTGGATCCATTGCGCACTCAGGCCACTATTATAATCTATATTCTGCAGATTGAATAATCATGGTTATATAAAGTGACAACGTACTTTGTCAAACCTATTATTAACCAAATGTTTTATTATACGTTTTATAGATCAGGATATAGAATGTAGGCCTATATAATATAATGTCTATATTATGAATAGCATCTTCAGGGGACGCCTCGCTGCCAGCTTGGGCACAGAATTTGGAAAGCTCCCTCATACACAGAAAAAACGTGTGAAATGTTAATAAAATATGTAGGCCTGATATGTAGAGAAAAAGTAACGCACATCCTCCTGTTCTTGGTGCTGAGCTAAAAACTGACAGTGCAGTAGTACTAACAAACAAGATAGCTCGCACTCACTTTCTCTGTAGCTCCAATTCTTTTATTTAGCAAACAGCAAAAAAATACGTTTCGACCCCTAAGGTCTTCTATACTGAAGAAGACCTTAGGGGTCGAAACATATTTTTTTGCTGTTTGCTAAATAAAATAATTGGAGCTACAGAGAAAGTGAGTGCGAGCTATCTTGTTTGTTTCTAGGCCTATAGGATATGCACATCCGTTTCTTGTTAGGCGGATTTGTGGACTAAATCTGCAGCATAAAGATTATAATAGTAGCCTGCAGTGGAAACATGCACGCATAGATAAAAACTAGTCGTATTTTGACATCCTTGCATTAGGCCCTGTGACTTGAGCAGAGAGAAATACCATACAAATCTTTCGCAGAAGGCGCAACAAGTCTCACGTGACCTATATCATGTCATCACTCCTCAAAATGGACAGATCTACAAGCTAACAACGGGTCATGTGTACGCACTGCCTTGACAACTTGTAGATCAGCTTATTTTGGCAAGCAAGTCTCTCATGTGATGGATCCACTGTCTGCGCGTTAGACTGTCCACATTCTCAAAATATAATTCAGTTTAGTCGTGCGAATGGGAGGTGGTGAAGTTGCCACATTCTTGCATGTTTAATTGATACGTTTGCGCTCACACACATTGTCATCCGAAACAAGGAATCACTGAGTCCACGTCTGTCCACGGGACATGTGTGTATCCAAGCTGCATATGCCTCCTCCATCTCCCTGTGTTTATTAATTCTTCAAGTTCAACTCACAATGTAACCGCAGGAGTCAGGACCCCCGCAAATATTTATCTGCGGTCGACGGTCGTATAAACGGGCGATCAAAAAATAAAACCATGCGGCGGCGGGAGAGACTCGCAAAATCTATCAGCAATTAACCAGACAGCAAATAGGCCTACTTTAGCAAGGTATGAATATCTACAAAGAGGACAACGTCAACGTCTCTCTCTCTCTCTCTCTCTCTCTCTCTCTCTCTCTCTCTCTCTCTCTCTCTCTCTCTCTCTCTCTCTCTCTCTCGTCTTGCCCTCCGCTGGCTCCCTCTCTGCGCTCCGCTCCGCGTAAAGCGTCTCCATTTGGACATGATTTGGCACAGAGTGACAGAGAGCAAGAGAGAGAGAGAGAGAGAGAGAGAGAGAGCCTATATATGATATACAAGTGACTCCAGTGGCACTTTCCTTTCATCTAACTGTGAGCAACTCCTCACAAATAATACACTGTGTATGTGCGATCGAGGGAGCGGTGATCAGAAATGAAATCAATGAGGGGAGGAGGCGGCCAGAATGGTCAGAAATCTAATGAGAGCGGACGGTCTGGAGGGGGATTTAACCTTTTATAAATAACTATGGATTTAACCCGCACATGGCTCTATATATTGCCTGTATTTGAGATAGCCTACGGATGTGTCTTCACACATGTCCAAACGTTGTGTATTTTCCGACAATACGTTAGAGGATTCGTTTTAATCGCAATAAAACGTGCCCCTTGTGAATGCCGCCATAAATGGGCACGTATAAATAAGAGGTTAAATTATGAGATTCAACCTCGCAACCAGGGGCTAATAAATATATATTATTGTATAAATGATATCATATAAACCCTTATACTGAACAACTGCTCACTCACCTTTACTGGCTAATATGGAGACACTATAGGCCTAGATTTCATCCATAGGCCACTTCAGCCTCAGATGGTAAGACTATACGTTATGTGATAAGATGAAAAAGCGCTGCTAGTTACAGGACAAAGGTTCCAAGTTAATTTACGGTGCTGTGCGTTTCAAAAGAGTGAAATAATAAGAAGGAGATCTTTTAAAGGATCCAAGGTAGCTCAGTGTAAAGTAGAAACGTGTTTTATTTAAAATCATAGCAAGGACTGTGCGTGGTCAATGGGCCATTACATTATTTGGAGTTTCATGAAACCCGAAGCCTTTAGTTTAAGCCTTTAATAGCGAACCACAGCCACGCTTAAAGAAACGTCAAACAGAAGGGCCGGGGGTATTCAAAGGAGCTTTATTGGGCATGAGAAAACATACATTGGTAAAGCATATGAGAACTATGTCACATTGTGTCATTTTTTGAAACAAATAGTTGCATATTAACTGATAATTCAGCTCCAAATGCGTCAACTTATGAACCTTGTCATGTCTATACTAGGCTATATATGCATAGAGTCGTGCCCAGTGGGAATGTTGGCGATATCGCCACAATAACGGTCATTATGGGCTACCCCTTATAGATCTTTTATTTTGCGCATCGGCTGATCGAGGCGTGCCGCGCAACAGAGGCGAAGGCACAATACCCACGATCAGATCGGATGGATTAAAACAGGGTAAAGCGCTTTCAGTCATTGCGCGACTGACTGCAAGGTTCTTTTTTTTTTTTTTTTTTTTTCTTTTTGCTCATTTTGGCACCATGGAGAGCGCCCTTTGACATCGTTGGCCCAATGAAACCCCGCTGATTTCGGAATTGAGAACCTTCGGAACAATGGGATTCAGTTTTCGGAGGAAAGAGCCCATTTTCGGAATATAGAACCTTCGGAATTGAGAACCTTCGGACCAATGGACCTTCGGAATTGAGAACCTTCGGACCAATGGGAAGTCCCCATGATGACTACATAACAGTGAGAAACCACATAGACCCGACTCACTGTACTGACATACCAGACTGACCTATGAACAGCAGTTGTAGGTATAACTTCAGAAAAGTTGTTAAACAAATGCAAATATCATGAAACACAATCACTGCACTGAAATTATCACCTTTGTACAATGCAGGGGCATAGGCTAATGGCACAGCTTTGAGTACTAAATAAGGCCTTACTGTGGTCTGCAGTGACCAGTCAAAAAGACCAGCTGCCTCCCAGCCCCGGAATATGTGTCTAATTGTCCTGAGCAAGACACTTTTGAACCGGGAGCGCCCAATCTAACTATTTGAGCAGCCATCAGCTGTAGCTGGAACAGAACTTTAAGGTAGCTCTTTCCCTTTATCATAAAGCAAACAAAGAACAAATTACTGATGATTAGAGTTGACACAGCTGACTACATCACTCTCGGTCACACTCCTTTCAGATGCCGCTGGCTGATCTTTGCAACAACTAACATCTGCCAAGTGATACAACTGGTCTTTACCATGTTGTCTAAATGCACACTGGCAAAGAAACTCTGCATCCGTCTCTTACATACAGATCAGTAGGTTCATGTGCCTGAGCAAGTTTGTCTGAAAGCTGCTGTTGTGTACCTGGACATACATAATCTTAGCCATTGCTGAAATGAAATCGAGGATCCCATTCCGTTGCCATCCAAGGTTTAATGTCAAAATACAGTTTCAGGTATTGCATCATGCATAACAACCATTCAATCCATAGTTACATCCGTAGATGGAGGCCACAGATCACACACTGAGTCTGGCCTGATATCTCAATCCTACATGTTCTTGTGGGTGGTGTCTTCTGTTAATTTTAACCTATGAGAAATGTGTGTGTGTGTGTGTGTGTGTGTGTGTGTGTGTGTGTGTGTGTGTGTGTGTGTGTGTGTGTGTGTGCGCGCGCATGCGTGCGTGTGTGTGTGTGTGTGTGTGTGTGTGTGTGTGCGCATGCGTGCGTGTGTGCCACAGGTAATACAAACAATTTACTGATCAACTTCAGCCACAACTTTAAGGCCTCAGCGTTTTCCTATGGCATTTGTTCAAGCCTGTGTAGTCTACTTTCCACACTTCATATACCAGTATTAATCTATTCTGATACTGTGTTCACTTCTCTCAGTGGGTCAGACATTGTGGCACCTCTCACAGTGGTGTGGTTATTGATCTCCAGGTGGACCTTTGGTCTGTGTAGTCCCTGCTGAGGTGTTAATCAAGTCATTATAATTTGCACAACTCCTGTTATTCTGACTACAAACACCTATAGATTTGATCAGAGGATGACAGAAGTGTTCCACCTTCAAAGGAATTTGTCTCTTCCATTGATGTATTGCAATGTCATGTGTGCTCTCGGTGTATAAAATGCAATGACAAATATGTCTGTTGGTCCGAGAGCCGAAAGGGTGCTCGTGGCTTGGGCGAAGAAAATTGTGTCTCAAGTCAAATTAATTTATCTGGAAAAGGCAGAGGGTTATGCAATCACACAACTATTCAGGGCCATGAGGTGGTCCTGTAGCTCTGCTAGAGCTGTACCATTGATGATCATGAAACAGTTAACTAGTATGTATGTACAGTATGGTCATGTGACTCATGATAACATTAGGAGTCTCTATAAAGGGCAGTTTTGTGTGTCTGCTCATGTCACCATAACCTCATCCATAACCATAATTAGGAGTTCCCAATATAGTCACCTATATTGTCCGCATCCATATATGAGCACGATCACGTTATATAGAGTATGGTCATGTGACTCAGCCATAACATGGTTAAAAAGGTCTTATGCCACTGGGGTTTGCACTACAGGGTGGGGCGTTCATTCCCTATTTACACCATTCCTGAGTATGCCCTGTCACCGACTACATGCTTGGCCAGGTAAAAAAGGTCTTATGACACTGGGGTTTGCATTACAGGGTGGGGCGTTCATTCCCTATTTACACCGTTCCCGAGTAGGCCCGGTCGCCGACCGAAGGGCGGGCTCCTTCTAGTATTCCACATTCAGATTATTTTGGATTTTCTAAACAGCAATATAAACCCAACAAAATCTAAACATGTATAATGTTAGAAGAGTCTAATGATGTTAGACTTGAACGTTGTGTGGATGTTGGCATAATAACGTCTCGATAACAGCATGTCAGTACTCAACGTCAATCAAACATTGGGATAATAAGTTGAACGGACGTTGGGTTTTGGTCAATTACCAACACAACTTAAAACCAAACAGATATCAACGTCTAATGATGTTAGCCTTGAACGTTGTTCCAACATTGGCATAATAACGTTAGGCAGACATTGGTGTTTGGTCAAAAATCCCGAAAACAGCATGTCAGTATTCCACATCAAACTGACGTTGGTTAATACGTTGAACAGATGTTGGTTATCGGTTAGTTACCAAGACAACCTAAAACCAACAAAAAATGTCAACGTCTAATGATTTTAGTCTGCAACGTTGTGTGGACGTTGTCATAATAACGTTGGGCAGACATTGAGGTTTGGTCAATTATCCGACATCAGCATGTCAGTATTCAACGTCAACCTGACGTTGGGTAATACGTTGAACAGACGTTGGTTATTGGTTAATTACCAACACAACCTAAAACCAACCAAATATCTATGTCTAATGATGTTAGACTGCAACGTTAAGTGGACGTTATTATAATAACGTTGGACAGACACTGAGGTTTAGTCAAATATCCGACAACAGCAAGTCAGTATTCGACGTCAAGATGACGTTGGGATAATACGTTGAACAGACGTTGGTTATAGGTCAGTTACCAACACAACCTAAAACCAACCAAATATCAACGTCTGATGATGTTATACTTCAACGTTATGTGGACGTTAGTAAAACAACGTTGGGCAGACATTGAGGTTTGGTCAAAAATCCGACAAGAGCATGTCCGTGTTCGACGTCAACGTGACGTTGGGATAATACGTTGAACAGACGTTGGTTATTGGTTAGTTACCAACACAACCTAAAACCAACCAAATATCAACGTCTAATGATGTTAGACTGCAACGTTGTGTAGACGTTATTATAATAACGTTGGACAGACACTGAGGTTTAGTCAAATATCCGACAACAGCATGTCAGTGATTCCACATCAGCCTGACGTTGGGAAAATACGTTGAACACACGTTGGTTATTCGTTAGTTACCAACACAACCTAAAACCAACCAAATATCTATGTCTAATGATGTTAGACTGCAACGTTGTGTGGACGTTGTCATGATAACGTTGGGCAGACATTGACGTTTGGTCAAAAATCCAACAACAGCAAGTCAGTAGTCGACGTCAACATGACGTTGGGATAATACGTTGAACAGACGTTGGTTATAGATCAGTTACCAACACAACCTAAAACCAACCAAATATCAACGTCTGATGATGTTATACTGCAACGTTGTGTGGACGTTAGTAAAATAACGTTGGGCAAACATTGAGGTTTGGTCAAATATCCGACAACAGCATGTCAGTATTCAACGTCAACCTGACGTTGGGATAATACGTTGATTATTGCGACCGAAGGTCGCATATACTCTGAAAAACCGTGTCGCTTGAGTGTCCTTCCTTCCTTCCGTATCCTCGTGACCGTCCGTATCCTCTGTGATGTCAGTGTGATGTCAGCGAGTTGTGACATCACCTCCTGTACAGGGCGGCTACACGAAATGTGGATAACACTATATATGGAGATAGTCCAGTCCATCATGTCATATGGGACTACCGTCATAGAAAGTAGCCATTGTTAGGCCGGAGTCATTGGCTGTCTAAACATGGAGATGTGGATAACACTATATATGGAGATAGTCTAGTCCAATATGTCATATGGGACTACCGTCATAGACAGTAGCCATTGTTAATCCGGAGTCAATGGCTGACTGTCTGTGCAGGAAGTGATGTCACATGACATACTTTTTATGCCCATATATGAGTCCTAACATGGAGATGTGGATAACACTATATATGGATGGAGATAGTCTAGTCCAATATGTCATATGGAACTACCGTCATAGACAGTAGCTATTGTTAGGTCGGAGTCAATGGCTGTCTGTCTGACTGTCTGTACACGAAGTGATGTCACATGACATACTTTGTATGCCCATATATGAGTCCTTCTGTACCACATCTCCATGTTTAGGCAAACTCCACACAGAAAGGTCCTATCGCCAACCCTTACTAAGTAGCATACATTTACAACATACCTTCTCCAAAAACATCAATATTGAACTCCATATGTATATGGATACATACATGTATTTTTATTAATATAGGATAAAATAAAATTAAAATGCCATAGATGGGCATTCCCAAAAGTAAAATCCCTTTATGCCCATATATGGGGATTTCTGATGTCATCAATCTCTGGCCCTAACTAGCTCAAAAGCCTGCTTTACTCTGATTTACACCCTACCTTTCCAGATGATGACCTATTGGGTATACACGTATGTCCAAATATAGAAATCCCAAGGCATCAAACCCAAGCTTGGCTTTACTAATTAACATACGTTTTATGCCCATATATGGAGATCCCTGTCCCAATGTTATCAATATTAAGGACATATCTGGAAATGCCCATATTTGGTAATGTCCACATATGGGCATGTTTTGACATAACATAGTCAGGGCCCTATCGCTCACACCCTAGGTTGGGTTGGCGTGTTCTCCCTGTGTCTCCTAGGGTTGATATCCTCACAAAATTGGTGCAAGTCAATGGCAGCGTTTCCAGAATATCAACAATACCAAGGGCCACCAGGACCGTAGGGCTGTGGACAAGGACTTGCAGCGCATGAACGCCGCACTGGAGCGTGAAAACCAACAGGCCTGATGGAAAATGCTACATGGCCGCAGGCTTTGTGACGTCCCACATCTTATGTGCTGGGCATACTACTAACCGACGCCAAGGACCTCCAGAGGCCATACAAAGAGTATCTAACCCGAGGCCCCTTACTAAGTAGCATACATTTACAACATACCTTCTCCAAAAACATCAATATTGAACTCCATATGTATATGGATACATACATGTATTTTTATTAATGAAGGATAAAATAAAATAAAAATGCCATATATGTATCCATATACATATGGAGTTCAATATTGATGTTTTTGGAGAAGGTATGTTGACATTGAACAGGACATATATGAAGCGTGTACCACTGACAGATGCAACAGGAAACTTAGAGACCTGGAAAAGGGATCCTACTATTGTCCCAAATGCGAAAAGACCTCTCCAAACGTTAAATACAGACTTCGGCTGAAGGTAAAAATTTAAGAATCTGGAGATGTTCAATGGGTGACATGATTCCACGAAACAGCTGAGGTACTGCTGGGTCACAACATGACTCAGGAATCACTGAAAAATGTCAAAGAGAATGACAAAATTGCATTTGAAGACATATTGAATAAAGTAATCTCAACAAGTCATGTCTTCATAATCAAAGTCAAGGTGACAACATACCAAAATGAGAAACAAATGAACCACACAGTACTGAAAATCAACTGCTGCTCTGGAACACAGGGTAGTGTTCCAAAGATCTAGGCTGATAATCCAGCTTTTGCAGCGTCACAGGTTCAAGTCCTGACTTGCGACATCAAGTCCCCATCTCTTCCTGTACGGGGCGGCTACACAAGACTAAGAAAGACAAAAAAAAAAAGAGAAGGATACACAAGATTAAGAAAGACAAAAAAAGAGAAGAATAAAAAAGAAAAAAAGAAGGAGGAGGATAAAGATACCAAAAGGAGAGAGAAGAAAGGGTGGATGAGGTACAATGTGCGGTATCCTCCTCTGATCTGATACGGGCGGCTGGACTTAGATCACCTATGAAAGGATGTCCATGAAAGAATGTCCATCCACCTGGAGAAAAGAAAATGTAACAAGGAGGTGGCAACAGGGTGGCCAGATAAAGTTATTAGGCCTGGATCCAACTTTAAGTCGACGCACATGATTCCAGAAGTGTAGTGCTTATTCGCTCTTGTATCAAACCGGTACTCGAAACGTACTTAGAATTTAACATATTTTCTAAAGTAAATATGGGGGCTGCTGTGTTAAGAACGTTTCGTTGTCAAGCTCAATGTTGGGCATTTGGACCTATACATGGAGAAATGGAGCGAATCTGTTCGGCCTAAACATGGAGATGTGGATAACACTATATATGGAGATAGTCTAGTACATCATGTCATATGGGACTACCGTCATAGACAGTAGCCATTGTTAGGTCGGAGTCAATGGCTGTCTGTCTGACTGTCTGTACAGGAAGTGATGTCACATGACATACTTTTTATGCCCATATATGAGTCCTTCTGTACCACATCTCCATGTTTAGGCAAACTCCACACAGAAAGGCCCTATCGCCAACCGAACCTAGGGTCTGAGCGATAGGGCCTTTCTGTGTGGAGTTTGCGTGTTCTCCCCGTGTCTCCTAGGGTTGATACCCTCACAAAAAAAAAACAACTAGAATGGTCAGAGAAACGCTGTGGTTGGCCAGATTGTCAAGAATTGGCGCGACCTCGCCTTTTAGGGCGAGGTTGCATGTCACCCTGAGGTCGCATTCCACCCTTGGGTGTCTTACTAGTTAGTTAGTTACCAACACAACCTAAAACCAACCAAATATCAACGTCTGATGATGTTAGACTGCAACGTTGTGTGGACGTTGTCATAATAACGTTGGGCAGACATTGAGGTTTGGTCAAAAATCCGACAACAGCATGTCAGAATTCAACGACAATATGACGTTGGGATAATACGTTGAACAGACGTTGGTTATTGATTAGTTACAAACACAACCTAAAACCAACCAAATATCAACGTCTGATGATGTTAGACTGCAACGTTGTGTGGACGTTGTCATAATAACATTGGGCAGACATTGATGTTTGGTCAAAAATCCGACAACAGCATGTCAGTATTCGACATCAAGATGACACTGGGATAATACGTCGAACAGACGTTGGTTATCGGTCAGTTACCAACACAACCTAAAACCAACCAAATATCAACGTTTAATGACGTTAGACTCCAACGTTGTGTAGACGTTATTATAATAACGTTGGACAGACACTGAGGTTTAGTCAAATATCCGACAACAGCATGTCAGTGATTCAACATCAGCCTGACGTTGGGAAAATACGTTGAACACACGTTGGTTATTCGTTAGTTACCAACACAACCTAAAACCAACCAAATATCTATGTCTAATGATGTTAGACTTCAACGTTATGTGGACGTTAGTAAAATAACGTTGGGCAGACATTGATGTTTGGTCATGGTCATTGGTCAAGGTATTTTGTTATGGTTCATATCATCTTTTTATCAATACATATTGATGGCACAGTGACTGTGTCATATAAGGTCATGTACACTACAGTACCCACAAGGTCTCTGTCTGGTAGAAATCAGACCTTATCTACTGCCATGGAGCCTGTTCCGAAAACAATGAGAATTGTTTTGGTATTCTAAGGCTCGGCCTGGAACATTTGGTGTCATCTAGACACCAGCAAGGACACCTCTCCCCCCAGGAACCCTGTATATAGACTCTTAGTCTTGTGATGTGTGGACAAGAAACATATCCTATTAACTGTTGAAACGTCATCCACTGACTGATGAAATGACCATACTTATACTCATGTCAAAACATAATTTGTCAGAGAGAGCACGAACCATTGATTATTCGGTTGTACCTTTGTCTTGAATTCTCTCTCTCCATAGTAAACATTCCATTCTCACTCTGATCACTCTCCTGTCTTATTTCTGTGTGATGGATTATTGAATCTCATATGGGAATAAGAAGGTGTTGTTGTTTAATAATAATATTTCAATCAAAATGGTCCTACGTCGCCGCATACTGATGTAATGTTGACCGACCGATGGATGGACAAGTGACCGTGGCTTATTAAGCCGATTTGGGTACACTTTCTCTCCCCCGGCGGAACAGTGTTACACCACGTATAAAAGAACCAGCTGTGAGTTTGGAAGTTTACTGTGTTTTCAGACAAGGTTATTATTTTGACAACAGTAGCCTACAATGTATTTAACATTCCCTGCTTGGACATCCGCCACTGGACCGCTGGACACATGGTTTTCTGATTGCATGCTCCACGGTCCGAGGACGGATCTTTATGCACCATTGGTGACCGGAATAATATTTTAAGATAAGTATATTGTTTTCTTCAGTTATCTGCGCGATGAGTCGCTTCTCAGTTTGAATTATTGTTTCAATTTTTGATATTTCAGGGAGTTGGACAAGGCTAAATAATGTTTTAGTATCGCTCATTGTCTATTTTACCTTCACCTCAGTAAGATTAAACACATAAATTGCCCAGACACATCCTATCATAGGCTATTGTCTGTGCCAGCCCAACATAGGGGAAATATAGGACCAGAGACACCATTCATTATAACATTCTTTTAAATTATAACATTTGTAATTACTTTTTATTAATCCTTTATAGTTTACGGTTGGTCCCTGTAACGTTACATGTCGTGTCTTTGAATTTTGAATTAATGATGTTTAAATAATTGAGATTTTTGAATTATTGTCAGATAACTCCTAATTATGTTTTGGTTTGACACGCGTCGTAAATTAACCCTTATCTGCGTTTGGATAACAGTAGATGGTCATTTTATCGGTCGTTATTTCTGTGATTTTCAAACTTTATTTTTTTTTTCGGAACCTTTTTGTTGTCTTTTTGTTGTTTGCTTTTTATTGTTACATGTTTTGAGGACATAGCAGCCGTTTGGCCGCGGAGATTGCTTGTCCAAGTTGGTTATTAGCACAAGACTTCAGTTGATTTCACTTTATGCTCCAGAACAAATGTTGGATTTCACTTTATGCTCCAGAACAAATGTTCTGACGGAAATCCTTATTTGGTTCTGACGGAAATCTTAATTTGGGGCCAGAACATATTTTGTTCTGAAGGAATGTCTTTTCGGCCAGTGCTGGTAAACCAACAACGGCTGATTCCAGCCACTTAATCACATAAGAAATAGCGTGGTTATTTTATCAATAATTGTCCAGTATTATTTTGTTATCTGTCTGTTTTGGTACCGAATTCGCTCCGTTTACTCGCCTCTCACTCCCTCGCTTGCCGTCGCGAAGCAGAGTGAGGGAGTCAGAAGCAATATGTTATTTCTTAGACTGTATTTTGACCATTTCTGTTCTGGTAAAATAATTGGCTTGAATGCCTCTAATAATATTTAAATGTTTATAATGTATCTGACAAGTTAAGTTAAGACAGAACTAAAATGACTCCTTCTCCACTTTCTAAAGGAGTGGACCCGATTGAACCTGCTGTCGGTGGACCCCCAGGACTCTTTTCTCCCCACCATGGCATGTGAGCTCACTGTTTTATCATAAATGTCACTCAAATTGGCAAAGGGGCAAGCCGACAGCAGAGCCAACCAGGACACCACCCAGGTAGCCTAATACAATTCACACACTTTGTCTAGAATATTTTCAAAATAATCCAACTCACTACAGAACAGATTGCCTTGAGTAGCCTGAATCTATCTCTTATCTTATTGTCTCTCTGCTCTCACTACTCCAGGCAGGCCCTTGTCCACTAAAGAAAACCTGTATGTCTCTCATTACACAGTTTCCTTCGACTACTATAGGTTAATATGGCCCAGGAAGTTAAAGGCTCAGAGAAAAAAAAAACTTGCTTAAGTTAAATCGTATTTTTTTTATCCATGATTTAACCTTGTCCATGAGGCCCCTGTGTCCTAAATAATGTGTTCCAAATTCCGTTGTTTCGGCGTTCCGGTTTGCCTTACAAATTAGTTTTTATCTGCGGCCCTGTTAAAAACAGCCATTAAATCGTCCGTGTTATTCTTTTTAAGTCTTTGAAGTTCCGAGGTGGTTTTCTACACCTTAACTTTCTAATCTATTTCTCAGTTTTGATTGTAGGCTATTCATGCCTTTTTGCACTGTAAATCACAGAGGTGTCCAGTACTTAAAGATTTGTACCTGCTGTCTTGAGAGTCTAGCTAGCTCTTAACACTGCTGCAGTTGTTTAATGTTGTTTTTAGTCTATTGTTTTGTTGCTTTTTGTTGCACATGGTTTACCAGAATCAGAGGGTTTGCCTGGTTCTGAAGAATTTGGACATAGCCGCCGGTGGTCACGGTTGATGCTAGTCCCCAGTTGGTGTTATTAACAGAAGATTTCATTAAGTCCACAGAATCAGATGTTGTTCCTGTTTCTAAAAAAAAGGGTAAAAGACAGAGGTTTTTCCTGTCTTTGGAGGAGAAGCCTGTATCGGATGGAAATCTTTTGACCGATGTTAATTAGCACTCATTAATCACATAATAAAAGCTGTGGTTATTTTAAGGTGAAAGACAGAGGTTTTTCCTGTCTTTGGAGGAGAAGTCGCATACATGTCTTGTTTTGTCTTTAGTCTCATTCTTATTTTTATTTTATTTTATTTTTATTTCCGTCTTAAGCCAGCTGAGGTGTTAAAAAAAGGAGCTTTTTATCTCAGAGACTCTCTATCCAACTCTGTGAGCGCTCCCAAGAACATTTTAAATAAACATGACCACTGGAACTAAAGAAGCCCCCTTCTGAATGATGACCTCTGAACTGACTGACCCACGTGTGTAAACTTATGAGATATTGTCTACATGGATACATGTACTGTATGTACGTGTGTTTTAATCCCATTTTCTCCCCTGGTTACAACTTTCGTTTGTCTATTATGAAAGCAGGAAAATCAAACCAAGTATGAAGTGAGTGGTGCTACTTCTGTGTACAATACTGTACAATATGTGCTTGGCTTATGCTGCTTGCTTGCTCAATGCCTGCTGCTCGCGTGAGCCGCTTACGCTGCTTATAGGCTGGCACGGCTTATGTGTTATTTTATTATAATTTTATTTTGAGAAACTGTGGGGGTCGTTATAAACTTCGGGTGGCTGGTTACATACTGTATGCACATATGACCTTTGGTCTTGGTTTGGTGTCTCTCTCTCTCTCTCTCTCTCTCTCTCTCTCTCTCTCTCTCTCTCTCTCTCTCTCTCTCTCAAAAGGGATCTCATTCGCTCTTGATATGACTCCACTTGCCTTGTACTGATAACAACCAACGCTTGGGTTTATTTGAATGGGTCTATGTGATGCTCCTAATGCTTTTCCATCAATGACAGGTGGTAGGGATTATTTTTTACTTTATTTATTTTTATTGGACTTGACGGACTTGACCTTGGCTTCATGTTTTATTTACATTTTATTTTGGCCGGTTTTCTCTGTCCTCCTTTGTTGGGAAAGGGGCACCATGTCCGGTGGAGCCGTTCTTTTTGTTTTGCTTCCCGAGGGGCTGGTGTCCATTTAATTATATTTTATTTATTTTGTTATTATTATTATCTTTTATTTTTATTTAAACCTTTTGTCTGTGTTCTCATGTCAAAGGGGCCCTGTTTATACGGTGCCTATGTTACAGAAGAGGCTCGGACACTTAACTCCCTCTCGGCCTGTGCGTGCGTGAGCGTGTGTGACTGTGCATTGGCCATGGCGGTTATGTGTGAGAAAGTGTTAGATGCTTTGTCCTCCTTTCTACTGATTTCATCAACATTCTGATTGTTTACTGTCTAAAGTATTTTGTTAATGTTCCATTCTGGTACTGTTATGAAACATTTTAAAAAGACTCGATTACCCACAATCCTTGTTTGGAACTTCCGATGGCTGATTAAGTCAAGGTCCTCTTTGGGTGTCTTACTGGTAGGCCTACTAAGAAACATTTGACACTGACGGAAGATGTAACTATCTTATGATTTTAAGTCATTTTTGATTTTTTTTTTGAAAGTTTTGAATAATTGAAGAACTGTGAACAGATTATAAATCTGTGGTTTAAAAATATATTTTTATTTTTTATTATTTTATCCATTTAGCCCCAAACATCAACAACATTTTTTCTTGCCACACCTTGTGTCAAGAGGGGGGGAATATGCTTGATTGTTTGGAGTATGTTTTGAATTTTACTGTATGCTTATGCTTGGATTTTTGTTGTTTAATTTTGATTTTGAAACTTTTGATTTTAAAACTTTGTATGTTTTGAGTATGTTTGTGTTGTGTGCATTAATCCTTCTGTTGTCCCACACAAGCCCAACACAAACAGACTATCAGAATGGCTTACAGCCACTCAACACCTAAGGGCTATCCATGACAACACCACAGCGGAGACAGAAAGACAGAGGGCGGAGAGTGAAAAGGGCACCACCAACAGACGATGGGCCACCAGTGCATGAGCCAATCAACCGCAGGACCAGAGCTATGCTCTGGTTGTCGGTGAGTAACGGAAATGCACTGTGAAGAGAAACATCTAGGTGGAGAAATTATGATTGTAAATTGTTGAAATACAAGTGACCTGCCGCCAAGCCCTGTCATCCTCTAGGCCCGACGGACGACAGGCGGTGCCGAGGAACCACCAGAGGCCAAAGGGCAGTGCGAACGCGCCATCATCACAGCGGGAGGCCATTGCCTCCCGGGCCTGTGAGTATTCTGAAAGCGCACTGTCGAAGAATTAAGCCGCTATAATTATGACTGAAGAATCCATTGTACCGATATTAGTGAAATGCCGCAAGCTTCTGTCCGTAGGAGCTGTCTGAAACCCACCTAAAGAACCCCACTTCCACTCTCCGACCCGTCTCCGCCCATCTCTGACCCGTCTCAGACCCATCTCCGGCCCATCTCCAACAAGACCTCAACTCGATCCTTGGACTTTGCTCTGTCTCTAACCCTCATCATATCGAGGACTTATGGACTGATGGACCCCTTTTTATTTTTATTCGGTCTTATATTCTTCTATTTGTTTTCTTTTGAACAGGTTGCAGGGGAAGACTGATCAACTAATCTTGTGACTTATCAATCTGATTACAAGGGGTTATTTCATTTATGTGTAAACATGATAACATTTTGTCATTTAATGTCATGCTTTTCATGTCAACTCTAACCCTAACGATACTTACAGTTCCTTTTGCTATTGAAGCTATTGAAGAAATGTTTTAACCCTTAGGGAGGGGATTGGGCACCCCGAACCTAGGGGTTAACAGGCGGCGGCGGAATCGCAAGGTTCCGAGGGCACGTTAAAGACAAACTATAGTGCTGGGGAGTTTGACTGAAGGCCCCCGTGTCTAGTGAAGGGTGAGTTCACACCCTGCCGTGGTACCGTCTAGTCGGCGTGGTTGTCGCACATGGTGGGTGTGGCGGGCAACTACGTGGTACGTGGACGACAGTCCACACCTAGCAGAGGGTGCAGTCTTGGAGGACGACCTCTGTGAACAGGCAAGGCTGGTGAAAAGGGTCAAAGTTTCGATTCCCATAGCCAAGTGGGGTCGGGATCAGACCGTCGGTTTCCTCCCTGGGTGACCAATCATCACTACGGGGTCAGGGGGTCGCTATCGACTGGGTCACCGGCCGGTCGGGTCACAGATGGCAGTAAGACCATGCAGTGCCTGTTGAGGACTGATGGCCGCCGTGCTCGGCTCAATGTACAGTCAGGCCACAGTAAGCCAAAAGCGAATGCGTCAGTAGGCGAGCTGTGTCTCCTGTGATCGGTGGGCTTTGAAAAGAAGACACCGGGAAGCAGGAGAACTTGAACTCTCTGTCCAGGGTCGCCTGGGCGCAGACCTCAGGTGGAAAGGGGTCTGCCCGGGACTGTGCCTTATGGAGGTCCGAAGGACTCAAGTGAACCCTAACCATCTTTCATCCCACTGTTTGCCTATTTTGTTTTCTTTTGTTGATCTATTTGATAAAAAGATCAATATTAACCAGCCGGTGGATATTGATAGGTATTTTGTTATGGTTCATATCATCTTTTTATCAATACATATTGATGGCACAGTGACTGTGTCATATAAGGTCATGTACACTACAGTACCCACAAGGTCTCTGTCTGGTAGAAATCAGACCTTATCTACTGCCATGGAGCCTGTTCCGAAAACAATGAGATTTCTTTTTTTCATTTTTCACATTTATGTTAAAAAATAAATCATGATTCTATCCATTTTGAATAGCTTGAATACATGATTACTATGCAATTGACAGATTGTTGATATTATTGACATTGGTTCTCAGTTAATAAGTTGTATGTTTATAAATGGTAGTGGTACGGCCCACCCTGCTCGCTGTAACTTGTACATGTTTAAAATAAAAAATATGTCGTAGCCCTGACCCCCCCCCCCACCCTACAAGGTGGTAGGGGGTCCCTGCTCCATCTCCCCATCAGTTTGGGGGTCCCCGGCCTGCCTGTACAAATAATATATTCATCAGGTCAAATATCCGACAACAGCATGTCAGTATTCGACGTCAACCTGACGTTGGGATAATATGTTGAACAGATGTTGGTTATTGGTTAGTTACCAACACAACCTAAAACCAATCAAATATCTACGTCTAATGATGTTAGACTGCAACGTTGTGTGGACGTTGTCATAATAACGTTGGATAGACATGGAGGTTTGGTCAAAAATCCAACAACAGAATGTCAGTATTCAACGTCAAGATGGCGTTGGGATAATACGTTGAACAGACGTTGGTTATTGGTCTGTTACCAACACAACCTAAAACCAACCAAATATCAACGTCAATTGACGTCACATTAATACGTTGATACAACGTTGGAAGTTGACGTTGGTCCAACGTTGGATTTTGGTTAGCTGACGTCACGACCTAAATCCAACCAAAAATCAACATCAACGGACGTCGTGTGCCAGCTGGGTAGCATCTCTGATGCTTTTACAATTCTATGATGGTGACACCCATTCGAAGGGGTAGAAAGGGCCATTTGCGCTGCATAGAAACCAATGGCTTCGTTTCGTCCATATTTTTCTACAGTCTATGCTGCCCGCTGCCTCTATGTGATGTTATCCGGTCCGCATTTGAATAATCCATTATTTTGAGGTGAGAACAAGGGGAATGCAGAATAGGCTTAATTATAAGTTGGCTGAGAATACCATATAATATAATATAATGCCATACAATACCATAATGGTCTTATGTAGAGGAGAGCTGTTAAGTGGTCAAAGAGTCAGATCAGCAGCAGCCCTATTCACGACCTGCCCACCCAGCAAATTTCTCAGCATCCCCCTGGTGCTGATATCAATTTAGAAGGGGAAACTATAACAGAAATAGCTGGACTTAAAGCCAACAAATCATTATTTCGAACGGTAAAGTAAATTATAATGCTTTGTGCCTTTTACTATCATGTGTTCTTGATCATGCTAGCCGTATTTTATACTTTACTATTCGGAAATTGCATTAAATTTGCGATTTCTGTGTTAACTCTATAGGCTTATAGTAGGATTTTCCCCTTCAAAACGTGACTTCAGCACCCGGGGGATGCTGAGTGGGCGGGTCGTGAATAGGGCTAATAGGCTATAGGCTACATTATTTAGATATATTTTTTGTCAATAAAACTTTATTTTTACACTAGAAACATAATTTTCGTTGTATAGCTTTAATTAAATGCTTAATTTATATTGTTAATGTGTATAACGTATGGAATTCGTGCGTAAGGCGGAGTTAGGGAGGAGTTTCGCTCCAGATGACGTATTTCCCGTCGCCATCCTCGAGGGACGTCACTTATAATAATAATAAGTGCACTACAACGTTTACACAACCTCCATGACGATCCTATTACTGTATATTGAGATAGATTGTTGTAGGCTACAACAGACCATATCAAAGTGTGCGGGACATTTCTCTCTCAAAATAACAACTTTTCTAGTGTTATTTCTTTCTCCAGTCACCCTGTTGCTCCGTTTTGTCTTTGGTTAATTTAATTAATTGTTTTGTATTATAGCCTACCTGCTGAGGCCATCTGTTATTTGATTGATTGAATACTTTAGTCAGTACACATATGGGTAAGTGACGTGACGCCCCAAAAAATGTGTTTTTAAAAAAACTTTAAATAGCAGGCATAACAATTATTTACTTTTGTTCTACTCACTCTCAACCTTATGGAAACACATTTTGTTTTTAGATATTTTATTGGAATCAGACTTTATTCAGCAGTTTGTTGTACTTGTGCCTAAAATCGTCATATGGTGTGACATGACAATAATTGTTCATAAAATGAAAATGGAGTACACCTTTCTTAAATTACTCACTTTATCAAAGTCCTTTATCATAACTAACCTGTGATCCACTATAGTTTTGTGAAAATTAATTAAACTAGCCCATACCCGTTCAAAGATATGAGCTCCAAAATGATGTGCAGTGTGTGGGTTATGGGATGTGCACTGTGCATACAGTATATGAGGGATGGAAAGTAACTGTAACTGGTGCTTGCATGATAATATGTAGGAGCATCAATGTAAGAAATACCCGTTTCGTTTAATGGCTACCCCCCCCCCACCCGCCCACCCGCCTGCCTGCCTGCCTGCACACACACACACACACACACACGCACACACACACGCACACACACACACACACACACACACACACACACACACACACACACACACACACACACACACACACAGAGAGAGCTGGTTAAACATGTTGCCTCATGCTAGATGCAGAATAGATGAGCCTCAAGCTAGATGCAGAATAGATAGTAGATACACCTTCACAGTTATGTTAGGTGTGTTCATATGCTAATTGTGATGCGATTTCAGATCAATTGCTCCAGCCACTGAGGAGAAACGCTGAGACAGACAGACAGACAGACAGACAGACAGACAGACAGACAGACAGACAGACAGACAGACAGACAGACAGACATTCGCAAAATTATAGTATAGATCTGTATATTTTTTTCATAATCAACACTCTGTGTGAGGCCCATGTTGTCAATCTTTCAACATATTTTAAATTTATTCTGACAAAACTTTCTCTAAAATTACACAAATATTTGTGACTCTTCCTGATACTATTTTCTATGTAATCCATAAACATTTTTTTAGTTTCATCATTAATAAAGGTATGATTTTTCACTATTTGGAATGTCACACCAAATGATTTAGTGTCACACCGTATGATCATATCTTCATGTGTCAAAGCAAACTGTGTTTTAACCTACCTATTAGTGAGTACTGAACATTACTGATTGATTAAACAATTACCCAGGAAAAACAGCAACAGTAAAATTGCTTTAACATTAAATAACATGGCCTTAATATTTCTGAACAGGATATTATTGTAGGGCTTTAACATGGGATAAGAAAGAATTGTAGTAGTAGATGGATGATGAGGATGTGCACAGGAATGCTACGCACACCTATCACCTAAGTATTCTGCCGGCCCACGGCAGAAGGATCTTAAAGAGACAATAAGGTGCATAGCCACACTGGGAGCCAAGGCAACATTTTATTAACACAATTAGTGGAAACAGATCTCAGCATTCAGGTGAATTGCTTTTTTTCCAAAGTCTCCTGAACTTGAACACAGCATTTTGTGTTGAACAAATGTATTTAGGAATCATGACGTTACACCACATCTCTACTAGCTAAAGAGTGCTGGGTTGTGCAACTCCGAAAATAGCTGATCTACAAGCTCTCGCAGCACGACGCATTGAGAGCTTGTAGATCAGCTATTTTCGCTATTTTTGTCTGGGGTCCTACCTTAACACTGTCCACTGTCCAGTCCAATGAGTGAAAGTACAAAAGTATTAGATCAGATTAGATTATACATTTAGACTGTATTGTACATCAGCCAGTCGTATTTGGTGAGGGTAGCAAACCGGCTGCCTTGTTGCGGTTCTGCTATGCCACAGACAACCTCCTGCAGTCTCGCCCCTTTGGCTCCTCTCTCCTTGCTGGGTCATTGTTTAGTTTCTCCCTGTACTTTCTCGTTCTCTCAGCACTTGTCATTTTCCAGCTGACAAAAGAAAATGGAATGTATAGTTTAAGACAAAGAGAAAATATTGTTGCGACCGTCAGGTCGCACTTACTATCAAAACCTCCACAAACTGTGAGTCAGTCCGTCCGTCCGTCCGCCAGTCTGTCTGTCTGTCACACCTCACACGTCACACTATTGCCCTGCTCATATCTCCGCAACCGTTGCCCCGATCCATGCCAAATTTTGCACACACACTCCTTGCCTGCCAAACTACAACCTCCAAGGACCCCCGGAACTCCGGACCCCCAGATGTAAAAAATGACCAAATGTGCAAAAATGACCAAATGACCACCCCAACAGGGCTGCTCACGGGGAATTCCCAGGGACCACCGACTCCTGGTGCTCCAGAACGGATGCCAAAGTGGTGGCGCCCCCAGTGGAGGACCCCCTCCACTGCAGCTCACATAAAATGCCGTAACTCGGGCTAGGAGCGTCCGGGAGAGCCGGGGCCGGTACCTATTCGTCCGCCAAGGCAACGCGGAGACCCCACCCCTCATTTCTCACATGGCCCTCTTCTAGCGCCACCATGAGGCCGATTCTTGCAAAACACATTTTTGGACACTGCTCCTACAGATTTTGCCCTAAAATCAGACAAATCGGTACACACTATGTCTACACTCATGTCATCAACATGGATCTGTCCCATATAGCGCCACCATCAGGCCGATTTTTTCAAACACATTTTTGGACACTGCTCCTACAGATTTTGCCCTAAAATCACGCAAATCGGTACACAGTATATCTACACTCATCTCATCAATATGGATGTCCCATATAGCGCCACCATCAGGCAGATTTTTTGAACCACATTTTTGGACACTGCTCCTACACATTTTGCCCTAAAATCACGCTGCGACCTGACGGTCGCTTATCTCCCGATTAGGGAGTCTTACTGGTTTAGATTGAAACAATATATGTTAAGGTTTCTGTGAAGGGGTTTCTGCTCTGTCTGATGAATTTGAAGTATCACTGAATGAAGCTAAATTACATTTTATGTAAAAATGTTTAAAACAAATGTTTAAATGGACAAAAGAAACATGGGACTTTGTTATTTATTGTTAAATCTGTAGTTAAATACAGTATATATCATATGGTGTGACAATCAAGTCATATGGCGTGACAAGCAGACATGTCACGCCATTATGATAAAGTGTCACACCATATTACGTTTTCTGCATTTAGGTTTACCTTGAGGCTACTAGGTACACATTAGCATGCTAACAATATGCTAGCTATAACAAAGCAACCTAGATCTACATGGAATTATGACCAAAACTTCAAATAACTTAAGCTTTTTTTAATGAAAAGATGTCACACCAACAGACATCCAGAAGTGGTGCACTTGTCAAAGTTTCAACAAGATGGCATTTCATGAAAATGTTAAAATCATAACTCACCTCAGACACCTGTCTTGCAGTTGTGCTGGGAGTGCTGAATAGCCTTACAGAAGAAGGACCTCTCTAGCCAATAGGTGTCCAAATAATTGCCTGTTTAATTTTTCCAAACTAGTGTCACACCAAATGATTTTGGTTTGGGGGACAAAATGTTTTTGATCAGAAATGACTGAAAACATTATGCTTTGACTTTGAAAAGATATAGGCTCACAAATAGATATTTTTTTTTAGCCTAAATTCATTTTCAAATGATTTTTAGCAATTCTTTTTCTTAGTTTTATTCAAGTTCCCACTTTGAGAAACAAGGTCAGGACAGTCACACCATATGAGTTTTGCCATGTTTGGTTGAAAATTCTGAAGAAATGAGGAATTAAATGTTTTAATCTTGAGTAAGTTCACATAAAGCTTAATGTCCTGCACAATATTCAGAAGGTTTTTGACAAATATATTTTTTATTTATACATGTTTGACACCGAGGACAGCGAAAACGTTACGTCACGTCACCCACCCATGTACACAAATATGTACACAGTGAGCCAGCCTACACACCACCTCACCGACAAGAAGCAACTAGGCTACAGCTTTTTATTTTTTTTTAGTTTTGGCTGAAAGGCCAAAACTCAATAGGTAGGGTCTGAAAGTCACTTTGGAAGTCACGTGGGCATGGGAAAGTGATAAATAACCCCTGGCTAGTCCAGGCGGGCGGCGTATCATGTATTCCATATAGAGGCCCGCCCCTGAGTGCCCCTGAGTTTCCACAGCTTGTCGAATCGGATGCTCCTCCTTTAGTGGGCTTTGCTAGTTGCTCCAAGTAGCCCCCCTTGTTTGGTTTGGGGAGGGCGATATATGTGTCGGAAGGTATTTGGCCGGGCGGAGCCAGGCTGTCTGCACGTATTTTAGCGTATTTTAGTGCCCTCGTGATAGCATAGATGCTTTCCCTCGTTTGTGCTCGGCTCGTTTGTGCCTCGGAGTCGGCACGTTTCACCGGACACTCAGTAATGGCTGAAGTGAGGAGAGGCGAGCGATTCATTGCAGCAGAGGAGGAAAAAACGGTGAGTGGTTTAAACATGCTAAAGTTAACATTTCCCATTTGGCAATGCTTTAGATGACAAGTCGAGGTTGTGATGACATCATTTGAGAAATGGTTGAGAACTCGATATGTTTATCATGGTGATGTGGTCTGTTGCTTAGCTCTTTCGTCACGAGAATTTACCCACAACAAGCAAACGTTGATATAGCCTCGGATGTCATGGTGTGTTGCAATACAGTGGATTAATGTTTTAAATTAATATGGATGTTATGATAGTGTAGAACTCTTTGGCTAACTGCACTATATAGTGTACAACTCTTTGGCTAACTGCACTAAGCTAGCGTGTTAGCATACGGCCGTCATGTTTTCAAGACGTCTTTTTAACATAAAAATACGCCTGCAACAAGTTTGCACTAGCATTACATATTATATTACTCTATATGTTTATATACTCTGATGTGTGATTTTACTAATACTAGCGTGCTTAGGGGCACTAGGCGAGCGGATTCATAGCAGCAAAGTTAACTAAGTGGGAACACAGAATGGGGTCCTGTTTTGTGTAAGCGGGGAACATAGAACCTTTTTTATGGGGGTAAATGGGGAACAGAACTTGGGGAACATAGGTACAGTCCCCACCCAAAAGGGCATAACATGATTTAATTTCATCTCTGCCGACAACAATGGCAGAATGCCAATTGCAAGATATTTAAGTTATTTGGGGCCATGATAACCTTTTCTTCCCACAACTAGACAAAGGATTTATATTGTCTTTTGTCTGTGTTATTGTTTACAACCACAATGATTCACGTGTGGTAAGATCACAGTTCCACTAGTTTGTAGTAGGCTATTAGAGTGTAGGCTTAGAAGCCTTTTTAGAAGGACAGGAGACGAGACGATGAGCAGGAGACTGCACTATAGTGTACAACGATATAATCTATCAATTAGCCTGGATTAGCAACGTCAATGTCCGACACAAAATGAGTGGACAAAGCTACCAGAAAAACACACAAAGACTTAGGCTAACGAAGACTATAGCCCTGATTAACCAGAACGTCTGTAATTCAGTGTACAAATGGAACCAAATGGACCTGTGATAAACTGAGCTATGAGTGTTCTGGGGGTCTTTACAAATAAAACATTTGATATAACCAGTAGGCTACTAGGACTCATGTCTCAGTAAATAGTGTTCCCTAATTAAAGTGTAGCCAGTCTATACTTCTGTTGGTGGACAAACAGATAAGAAGCAGTAGTCAATCACCACTGACACAAAATGAGGACTAGTATTATCATAAACACAAGCTAGCCCTGAATGACCATTCTGTAACTCAGAGTGTACAAACGGGTCCATTTGGTACCATTTACCATTTGAGAACTAGTACTAGTTGAACTCAAGTGTCATAGTAAATCAGTGTCATACATGATATTCAGGATAAAACCTGTAGACTTGACATTCAGTGATTGGGTATTATGATGACATTATAATGGTGTGTAAAACAGACAATCTAAATCTAAAAATAAGGTATTGGCAAACATATTGATGACCCCTTGTCAGCCTTGTGTATGTTGTCTTTACTCAGGAGGTGATTCAATCCGGTCGTGTCAGAGGCTGAAGTGGTGGAGGACTTGATGTATGAAGAGCAGATCAGATCCACAACCACGACGATATCAAGCAGTGGACAAATCTTCGCACATTATTGCTAATAAAAAAACATTGATTTACACATGCCTTTCACATTTTCTAAAACCTTCTGATGACCCGGTCAATGAAGCAATCAATCCATGATTGGAAAAAAAGAACTTTATTTACATACATGTACATGTCAAGTGCTGGTGATTAAAGCAAAATATTTGAGGGCACCTTGTTAGATTGTAATTATTAGAGATTGAATATATACACACAGGTCTACAATATACATTTTGCAGCAAAATGTTATCAGTTTTGTTTTAGACAATTCACAGTCTATGACGTTATGAAAGAAGTGATGCTGATAGGCCTACTTGCTATTTTTTTAGGCCATAAAAATTCAGGTGCATTTTACTCAACTCATGGGAAAGTAATTTGTTGTGCGGTGTGTCTGTCCATCTGTAGAACCATGTGACGAAGACCTAGAAGAGAAATACACAATATCAAAATGTTGGTAGTCAAAACTCAACAATTAGTTCCAATAAAATGTAATCAATGGGTGGATGGACCTGTATCGTAGGTATTGAGCGACTTTCGCGACCCCCCAAACATTAAATCACTATTGCACACTGATGGGGATGTTTCTATGAACAATGTATTATTATTCAAGCCCGATGAGATTGTATTGTTGTATTGTACCGGTATGTTGTAGGCTACAATGCAAGCTAATAGCGTTAGCATCGGTTACAATGGAGAACAAGACAATTTGGCAACATGCACGTTTTGAGGCTGTACAATAATACGAGCTCATCCTACTTGTTGATTTAGATTGAGCTACGTTTTTATTATGTAAAGAAAAACAGACTTACTTGTCCAAAAGATAAAATCCATTCCCCAAACAACCAGCATTGCTCCGGTCTGCAGTGTGCTGCAGCCGCACCGTTGTCGTATCATTTTACACCGGGAAGAGATAAGCGGTGATGAAGTGTATCGTGTCGTGGCTACATCATGCACGTAAATTAGAAGTTGACGTGAGCTGCAGGCTGCAGTTGGCTAGGCTAGCTGCATTCGGTTATGTTCCGTGAACAAATTTAGTGTCTGCAGCAGCCTATGTGAAATGAGCAGAAATAGCGTTACCAGAAATAAGGCTTCCGGCGCCGATCTCTTCAGAATAAGAGTACCCTTAAAGCCATTGAAAAACGTTGAAAACGGATAATGTTGTCATAATATGGACGTTAAAAATATAGATTATTATAGATTAAGTATCTAAACGAACAAACAAATGCAAATTAGGTTTCTGGGTAAAAAAGAAAGGTTTTAATAACATAAAAACATGATAAATGGATAAATGCTGTTCACTGGAGTGCATAGATAGCCTTTACAAATTTTACTCTGGACAGCAGACGGCTCTTTGTGTCGCCACTTTGGAGACATGCACGCGTGCGGGGTAACCTCCTCTATCACGCCACATCATATTGTAGTAATCTCAGGAACCGGAGACAGAGACGTGATCCACGGTTTAGTGTTACGTTTATTAAAGGCACATTTCCAGCGTAATAATAACACGTAGCTTCTCAACGTTGTACATACAATCCACTTCCGTGTAACAACCACCACAACATGACGCCACTTCCCCCCAAAGTCCCCGCATCATCACGTGGCATCCGGCCACAGTTAAAGGGGCCGTTACACTACCCCCCCCTTAGAAAAAGTCCTCGTCCCCGAGGACCGCTCAGGAATGTAGAAATAAACACAGCCTAAAGGCAACTTGGCATCAACCTGACATAAGCAAAAACTCAACACAAACCCCACATCAGTACAATTTCACAATCTTTTTTTTTTTTTTTCCTTTTACTCACGTTTTTTTTTTTTTTTAACACTGTCACGTCAGTCCTGTGCCCCAAGGGACACCACATAGTCACGTAGGCGGGGCGGAGGCCTCGTCCGCCTCCTTGGGCGAGACCCCGTAGGGGTCGGGGAAGCAAGGGCGGGGGGCAGAGGGGCAGACCCCGGGGAGGGGACAGCCGGGGCATGGGACAAGGGTTGCGGGGTGGGGCAAACAGGCATGGGGGCCTCCTGCGGGAGGCTGTGAGGGGGCAGAGGAGCTGGGGAAGGGGGAGAGTCCGTGTCGGAGGAAGGAGAGCCCCCCCTGTAAGGGGCCAGTCTGTCTCTGTGGAGGGCCACCCTCCGTCCTCGAGGGGGCATCTGCACGCGGTACACAACCTCTCCCAGTCTCTCCAGCACCTTGCAGGGCCCCACCCACTTACTGTCAAGCTTGGGGCTGCGTCCCTTCTTCCGTATAGGGTTGTAGACCCAGACCAACTCGTCTGGCTTGAAGTCCCGTCCCCGAGACTTCACGTCGTAGTAGCGCTTCTGCTTCACGCCGGCCTCCTGCAGCTGTTCCCTGGCGAAGCGGTGCGCTGAATCCAGGCGGTCCTGCAGCTTCCTGGCGTACTCCGGCCCTGCAGGGACAGCCGGGGCGTCCGGTGGGCGTCCGAAGGCCAGCTCAGCCGGGGTGCGCAGCTCCCTCCCCAGCATGAGAAGAGCGGGCGTGCACTCCGTGGACTCCTGTACCGCGGAGCGGCACGCCATGAGCACCAGGGGCAGGTGTTTGTCCCAGTCCCTCTGGTGCCGGGAGGTGACGATGGCCAGCTGGTCTCCCATGTTCCGGTGGAATCTCTCCACCAATCCGTCGCTCTGAGGGTGCAGCGGGGTGGTGCGTGTCTTGTGTATGCCCAGGCGCTCGCACATGGCAGCGAACACCCGGGATTCAAAATTAGTCCCCCGATCACTGTGTATGGACTCCATCGCCCCGAGCCGACTTATCATGCCCTCTACCAGGGCATCAGCGACCGTTTCAGCCTCCTGGTTTGGGATGGCATACGCCTCCGGCCACTTGGTGAAGTAATCCATGGCGGAGAGGACATAGCGGTTGCCCCCGTCAGAGAGAGGGTACGGCCCCGTAATGTCTATCCCCACTCTCTCCATAGGGGACCCCACCGGGAACTGCTGGAGTGGCGCTTGCGAGCGCCCGGTGGGGCCTTTGCGAGCAACACAGGGGTCACAGCGATGGCAGAAGTCAACAACGTCCCTCTTCTGCCGCCCCCAGTAGAAGCTCTGACGAAGGCGGCGGAGAGTTTTGTTGACCCCAAAGTGTCCAGACCCACCCGCCCCGTGCATAGCTTCCAGCACCGTCTCTTGCAGGCCCTTTGGGACCACCACCTGCCACTGCTCCTCCCCGGTGGCTGCTGTCTTGAACGCCCGCTGCAGCACACCTTGGGACAGCCGCAGCGAGTCAAACATAGTCCATAGTCCTTGAGTCGCCTTGGAGAAGGGCGCCACCTCCTCCCAAGGCGGACGCTGCTGGGCCTCGACCCACTGCAAGGCAGGCTGCAGGTCCGGATCTTTTTCTTGCTCGGCTCTCCATTCTGCATCCGACACCGCTTGCAGCTCCCTGCAGACGACCTCCCCGACTCTGACGGCTGCACACTCCTCCTCGTCCATGTGCCGCTCCAGCTCCCGTGCCTCTCTCCGCTCGCAGTAGCGGCACCCTTCTGCTGCACAGGGCCGACGTGAGAGAGCGTCTGCGTTGGCGTGGCGAGCCCCAGGGCGGTGCACTATCTTGAAGTCAAACTCTTGCAGCTTCTCCAACCACCTGGCAACCTGCCCCTCCGGCTCCCGGAAAGTCATTAACCACTGGAGGGCTGAGTGGTCAGTTCTTACAGTGAAGGGGTGGCCGCACAGGTAGTACTTGAAGTGCCTGACAGACAGCACCACTGCCAGGAGCTCCCGGCGGGTGACGCAGTAGTTCCGCTCGCTTTTCTTGAGCTTCTGGCTGAAGTACGCAACCACTCGCTCACCCTCCGGCCACAACTGCGACAAGACACCCCCCACCCCCACACTGCTAGCGTCAGTGTCCAGTACAAAGGGCAGTGTGGGGTCAGGTGGGGCGAGAACCGGGGCCTCGCACAGGGCTCGCTTCAGCCCGAGAAATGCCTCCTGGCACGCCTCGGACCACACATAGTCTCTGTCCTTCTCCAGCAGCCTGTACAGGGGCGATGCAACCGTGGCAAACCCCCGCACATGCCGTCTGTAGTACGAGGCCAACCCGATGAAGCTTTTCAGCTGGCTCTGGTCGCGGGGGGTGGGCCACTGCTCCACCGCCCGCACCTTCTCGTCCATGGGGCCGATGCCATCTGCCCCCAACTGGTGCCCCAGGAATGTCACCTCCCTCCGCATAAAGCGGCATTTCTCTGGGTGCAGCATCAGGCCCGCTTCCTTAATTTTACCCAGAACCCTCCTCAGGGACCCCAGGGCCGCCTCGAAGGAGCGCCCGTGCACCAGAATGTCGTCCAGGTACACCAGGCACTCCTGGCGGGGCATACCAGCCAGCACTTTGTCCATAAGGCGGGCGAAGGTGGCAGGGGCGTTGCAAAGTCCGAAGCTGAGCACTTTAAACTGCCACAGGCCGCGTCCGGTGCAGAAGGCTGACTTGGGGCGGGATTCAGGGGAGAGGGGGACTTGGTAGTAACCGCTTTTGAGGTCCAACGTGGTGAACCACGAGGACCCCGTCACTAGATCCAAGGACTCGTCGATACGGGGGAGGGGGTAAGAGTCCTTAGTGGTCAAGTCATTCAGCCGCCTGTAATCCACACAGAACCGCCAGTCTCCATTCTTCTTCGGGACCATGACCACCGGTGCCGCCCAGGGGCTTTCGGAAGGCTCGATAAAGTCTGACTGCAGCAGGTCGTCCACGGCCTGGTCGCATGCCTCCTGACGAGCAAGAGGGAGGCGGCGCGGCTGACACTTGACGGGCCGCTCAAGTCCAGTGCCAATCACGTGCTGCGCCATGTGAGTTCTCCCCACCTCGCTCTCGCTCGCTGCAAAGCTGTCCTGGAACTCCGACAGCAGCTGTCTCAGCTCCTCCTGCTGCCGCTCCTCCAGGTCTCCATACTCCTCCCTCCACACCCCTCCCCCCAGGGACAGCTCACCTCCACCACCCCCCCCTCTTATCCGCAGAGAGGGGGCCGGAGTGACAGGGGAAAACACAGGGGCTAGAGGGGACAGCTGTTGGCAGGGGGCGTCGGGAAACATCACAGTCTCCCCCACCACAGGGTGAGGGGGGGCAGGGTAGGTGGGGTAGCTTGGCCACATGAAGGGGGGCGTGGGGACAGGGGGCACATAGGGGAGGCTCAACGGGGCAGCGAACCGTGGGGCAAAAGCACAGGGGTCGGGGCAGGGGAAGACAGGAACGGTGAACGGCACCTCCAGTGCCTGGACAGACCGGGCAGGGGGCAGCAGGCCAGCAGCAAGAGGGCCCATGGCAACGGTAGGACCCCCCGGGAAGCTAAGAGTGCCCCTCCCCATGTCCAACAGGCACCCCGTGTCCTGGAGAAAGTCCAGTCCCAGGATGCAGTAGTCTTGTACATCCGCCACCCACACTAGATGACGAAAGTGTCTGCCGCCCACACACAGCCACAGCAGCCCCTTCCCCAACATGGGAGCCAGCTGCCCTGTGGCCGTGCGGAGCTGCACCGCTGTAGGCTGCAAGGGTGTCCCGCTGGGCAGAACGTCCGGTCTCACCAGCGTCACCGACGACCCGGTGTCCACCAGGCCCGCAGTAGGCACCCCCTGGACGGAGACAGCGACGTGGCAGGAACCCGCTCCACTGGAACTCCCACGGATCCACCCCACCACGACCGGCGGAGTACTGCTGTCGTCTCCTCCAACGCTGCACTGCTGGGCTCCCTCCGCTGGCGGATGAGGCTGGGAAGGCGGCGGCCTGCTGTCGTCTTCTTCTAGGGGGAATGGAGCCTCCCCCCCCTGGCTGTGCTGTTGTGCTTCCCCCGCTGGACGGCACGCCCGGACTGGCGTCGTTGGGGAAGCAGTGGGAATAGGGGCCCGCATATCCCCGTCTATGCGGACCCCGAGGCGTTTCCCTGCCCCTGGCGAGCGGCAGGGCAGTTCCTCCTGATGTGGCCGGGCTGGCCACACCCCCAGCAGACCTGCGGACCTGGACGTGGTCCGCTTGGCCTCTGTAGAGTCACCGCCCGCAGCAGCTCGGTTATCTCCGCCGCCCACGCTGGCGCCTCCTCCCTGGCAGGGCACCCTGACGCTGACCTCACCGCATGGGGGCTCACCTCCTGTCCACCGCTGGCGGCCGCGCTCTGCAGACTCTTCCTCTCGATGGCCGCCTCCAACGCCTCCTGCAGTGACTTCGGGTGCTGAAGCTGCACCTGCATACGCAGGTCAGGTGGCGAGATGGCCCCGACAAACAGGTCAGTAGCCAACTCGCTCCGCGCGTCGGCGGATAGGTGACCGTAAGCCCGCCGCACCTGGCTCTCAATGTCATTAGCCAGCCCTCGGAGTGACTCACCAGGCTTCCTGCACTTCCCTCTCAGTTCATTTTTCACCAGTGCTGGCTGGGACCATGTTCCAAAGCGCCGCTTGAGCGCCCCCACCAGGGCGTTGTAGCACCGCCGCTGCTCAGCATCCAGAAGCAGGAGGCAAGACAGGGCATCTCCCTCCAAACACAGAGCCAACTGAAGAGCTTTGTCACTCATTGTCCATCTTCTAGCATCTGCTAACAGTTCGAATTGAGCATGGAAAGCCTCCCAATCAGAGTTACCAGTGTACTTGGGTGTCTTCACAGAGCCAGCTGACGGCGGTGCATGGGCGTCGTCATGGTAACCGCCCGACGCGGTGAAAATGGCGGGACCCGGCGGCCGCACATCGCCGGTTCCGCGGAGCGGCGACCCGCGAAAACGTGAGGGGAAGCCAGGGTAGTTGGCCACCCGTCCTGGAGTCAACTCGAGCCGCCGCGGCACGTTCACTTCTTCCGACATACCGTATCGCGCTCCGTCCCGCCGTTCTTCTTTTATCTTCTTCTCATCCATACTGCTCGCCTAGCTAGCTAACACACTGAAGCTAACTAGCTAGCACACAACGGCACGTCTCCTCACCGACAAAGTCTTTGTTTGTTTTTCTTCTGACACCAGTGTAGTAATCTCAGGAACCGGAGACAGAGACGTGATCCACGGTTTAGTGTTACGTTTATTAAAGGCACATTTCCAGCGTAATAATAACACGTAGCTTCTCAACGTTGTACATACAATCCACTTCCGTGTAACAACCACCACAACATGACGCCACTTCCCCCCAAAGTCCCCGCATCATCACGTGGCATCCGGCCACAGTTAAAGGGGCCGTTACAATATACTCATCTTTTAAATACATTTGTGTCTTTTAAATATACATTATTTACTGTACTTTTATTTTGAAGGCTGGAGCCTGGCTTATTTCTGCTTGCGCCCAGACCGGAAACCTTCTTTCTGCTCATTTCCCTCATTTCACCAAGGAAGTTATTTAAGAAGGAAGGGAAACACGTATGGAGCTCAGCATGGGTGCCAGAACTCGCACCGGAAGTACGATAAAATACATGTCAGTGAAGCGACCGCAGTTTTCCCAGTGACCCTGAGCGCAAAGGTGAGGGCCGATGGGCAATAGGCTTCCCACACTCCCGCGCCCCCACCATTGCGCTCAGGGCCGTTGGGAAAACCATGGTCGCGTCAGTGAATGGAGCCGGCTTGATCAGCTCATGAACAAACCTGGAACAAAAACTATTTATTAACTACTGAGACCTTTGTCATCTAATCTGTTCAGGAATATAAAAGAAGACATACCAAAGGTATTTTTACAATCACTTGCTTTTCGATGTGCACAGTACATAATGAAATAATAATAATAACTGTAAATAATAATCGTTTCTGTCCCCGAAGTATCGCGAGATTTGGTTCCCAGACAGGAAACGGTGGATAGTCTTGCGATACTTGGCTCGTTTAGAAACATACTTTTTGCTCTTTAGATAGGCCTACTGCTATAAAATGACACAGTGCACACATCGAAAATCCACACAGCACAAAAAAATGTGTGACATGCCTTCTTTTATTTTCCTGAGCTGAGTATGTTATAAAGGTCTCAATTGTTCAGAAATAGTATTTATTCATGAGCTGCTCCCAGCCGTCCCAGGCTGCCTGCATTCTGCCGAACTTCCGGCTGCAGTTTGGCACCCATGCTGAGCTCCATACGCATGCCCATGTGGTCACGTGTTTCCCTTCCTTCTTAAATAACTTCCTTGCATTTCACTGGAACTTCTCCTTCTTCTTGGTTTTTAACGGCGGTTGGCATCCAGTTTATCCGGTGCATTACCGCCCTCTACTGGTTTGATTGATTGATTGAAGACTTTATTAGAAGTTTGCATAGGAAAAGGTACAGTTTCATGACGGTACAGTTCACTGGTACAAGGTCTACTAAAAGGAGATCCATGAAAAGACTAAGCTTATTTCCACTGGAAACCATTGAAGTATCTCTCATAACATTGAATGACAGACACATAGAACACAGTACTATGCAGTAGATATGTAAAGAAAAACAAAAAAGAAAACAGTAAGTCTAAACAAACGGTAGCCTATATACAAAGAGGGGAGGGTTGGGCTAGGTTCATTTTTTTACCAGTTGCGAACGGCTGCTGCCTGTGTGGTTTTTCAGGGCAATTTTAAAGGATGCTAGTGATCCACACTCCTTTATGGCCTTCGGTAAGGCTTTCCACATTTTGGTGGTATAGCAGAAAAACGAGTTTGACCCTTTGTTGGTTTTTACTCTGGGTTGGAAGTGATCTGTGGCGCTGCCTCTGGTGTTATAATTATGGACATCCTTAATGTTTATAAAGTATTTTGACAGGTACTTGGGTATCATAGTGGTGTAGTGTATCTTGTACACCAGGCCCATTGCAAGTTGCTGTACTCTGTCATCTACTCTGAGCCACCCCACTCTTAACTGGTGAGTAGCGGTGAGGTGAGTCTGATAGGGAAGGTTAAGCAGGACCCTAATTAGTTTATTTTGGGCTGTTTGGAGTTTTGTTTTCAGGGCTTGTGGGGCGTCACGATACCATACCATACGTATACTCCGTAGTCAAAGAGGGGCTGGATTATTGCACCAATATGGTCTTCAGTGTTTTGAAATTGACCATTGGGGCGATCCTCCTCTGGTCCAGACTGGACCAGACTAATCAAACTCAATCACACTCATTCACTCGTCCTTGTTCTATATTCTATCATATAATCCTGTTTCTCTTAGAAACTCAAGTAACACTTTTACATTACATGTTTTCTGTTCTCCATTTTTAATAACCTCTTTATAGTAACTTCCTGTACTTCTAATTCCCTCATTTTTTCCCTCAATGTCTCCCTCTCTGTCTCATATCTTCTGCAAACCATTAAAACATGCTATTGTCTCGTCTTCTTGACAACCCTCGCAAAGACCATTCTGATGCTTTCCTATCAACTGCAAGGTTTTATTTAGAGCACTATGCCCCAACCAATACAATTTCTTCTTTTCTTCTCCCACTCCCCACCCTTTTAACTCGAATGCTCTTTTGACTATTATAGTAATGTCTTCCTTTGACCTCATTGTCACATTTTTCTTGCCACGTTAAGAATATAAAATGTACTTTTACATAGTGAAAAGCATGAACCAAATGGACCCGTGAGGTGGTCTTTGCAAATAAAACGCTTGAGAACAGGACTGTGGCTGCAAGGGAAGCTTGTTTGCCTTCAGTCAGCTGATCACTCTGTGTCCCACTCCATCAAACATATAATTTTCCAAATGTCTGTCTGTCTGTCTGTCTGTCTGTCTGTCTGTCTGTCTGTCTGTCTGTCTGTCTGTCTGAGTGAGTGTCTGTCTGTCTGAGTGAGTGTCTGTCACAGCGTTTCTCCTCAGTGGCTGGAGCAATTGATCTGAAATCGCATCACCATTAGCATATGAACACACCTAACATAACTGTGAAGCCTGTTTGTCACTTTCACAAATCATATGCTGTATATTAGCATTTTTATGGTGTATCTATATCTATTCTGCATCTAGCTTGAGGCATATCTATTCTGCATCTAGCATGAGGCAACATGTTTAACCAGCTCTGTGTGTGTGTGTGTGTGTGTGTGTGTGTGTGTGTGTGTGTGTGTGTGTGTGTGTGTGTGTGTGTGTGTGTGTGTGTGTGTGGGCGGGCGGGCGGGGGGGGGGGGGGGGGGGGGGGTCTGTTGTCTGGCCCTGTTACAGATTTTGTCCAAAAATCATGCAGATCGGTACACAGTATCTCTGTAGCCATTAAACGAAACGGGTATTTCTTACATTGATGCTCCTACATATTATCATGCAAGCACCAGTTAAAGTTACTTTCCATCCCTCATATACTGTGTGCACAGTGCACATCCCATAACCCACACACTGCACATCATTTCAGAGCTCATATCTTTGAACGGGTAAGGACTAGTTCTTAAAATGCAGCGATGAGGATATTCTCATCCACACTGAATTATTATTATTATTTAAATAAAGAGAGCGTTTATAAATATTGGCACATTTCCAATTGTAAATATGTAGAAGGCAAAACCAGCTGACATGGACATATAGAGTTGGGCCATAGACATTTTTGGGTCCTTACTTATTCTGCAAAGAACCTCTAAATGATTGTTGTTTCTTCTTTGCCAGAAATAATTAAATAAATAAACGTATGTTGTCATGTCAAGGACTCACAAAATGATATGTATTTGGCTGCGGACCCCATCTTGAAATATGTAGGTCAGGGGTCCCCAGAAAGTAAGCCCTGAGGCACATACATGTAATGGGCTTTATGCTGTTAGATAGTGACATGTTTTCTGAAAGTAAAGGTTATAGCACCCGACAACGACGATATCCTAACAGCAATCACTACATTTGTGCATTTCCAGCGGTTAGCTGCATTTGGCAAGCTGCCATGGCGGCGCGCATCGGTGTACCGAGTCTGGCTGCTAGATAGAGATGGGATTTATGGTTCTTTGAAGTGAGCCGGATCTCTGACTCTGAGATCCGTTCCTTTCAAAGAGCCATTCAAAAGACTGGCTCATTTTAGTTACTGGTTACTTTGTAGATTTTGATTATGATTGCAAATCACTTCCACCCAAATAGGCCTATACATTTTGGCCATTGGATACATTTCTGGCATTTGAAAATAGGTGATCTACAAGCTCACAATGTGTCACGTTGCGATGCATTGAATGAATTGTGAGCTTGTAGATCGGCTATTTGCAAATGATTTTTCTACATTTACTCATTGGAAAACCTGTGAAACAGGACATTCTGCATAATGAGTACGTTCTAATATTGGTAGACCTACTTTAAGTACATTTTGATACCAATACTATTTTACTTTTACTCAAGTACATTAATAACATTCCAAACTTGATTGCAGTATTGATATGTTTACCTAAGTAAAGAAATGTAGTACTTTTCCCACCACTGTTCATTAGAAAGGAACGGCTCCCTACTGTGAACCGAATCATATCGTTCATTTCAAAGAGCCGTTCAAAAGACTCGATTCGTTCGCGAACGTCCCACCCACTCGCTCCGTGTCACAAACACTGAACAAAAACAGAACGGATTGCACTGACCTACAAACCCACGGGAATAATTTAGGAGCACTTCATGAGAAAATATAACTGGTAACACTTGTGTACTGTATGTTAATCTGACTTTAGTATAGGCTATTGTTTTCTTCCTGGACGTGCGTTTGTGTCAGGTTTAATATGGGATTTTGACAGCTGGCTTCTCCTCTGCAGTCTGCACGCCGCCATGGCAGCTTGCCAAGGCACCCGCCTTAGTAACCTGTCGCTAACGTGGCATTGGGCAAAGTCGGCTTTAGGAGGGGCATAGCGATCGGTCAATTCCCCCATACACATCGCCAAAACTTTCTATTGAATATTTCAATTCTAGTTTTTTGACTGGTCCCCCTCAGCAATGGCGCTGGTTTTGTAGGCCGATAACTCCAAATCGGCCTACAAAACGTCATACGCACGTTCCCCATACAAACTAATTTCAATGGCTTTAGGTGTACTCTTATTCTGAAGAGATCGACCACCGGTAGTCTTATATTTGCTAGCCTAGATTTGCTCACAGAACATAGCCCCCCTAGACTTCGTAAACGTGCCATTAATGTATTCATAAACACTTTATATAGCCAGGAGTCCGTTCCCTGCGGTTGGTGGATTCTTTATTCTTTACCCAGTAGTGGATACAAAAATGTCAACCTAAAGCAAGGACCTTCAAAGAACAACTCGGTAGGTTTGGGAAACTTTAGCTATGTAGCTTTGATAGCTATAGCTAGCTCGATATCAACGTTACAACTTATAAAAGTTATTTACTTGTTAGCTATAGACATCGAGGCGTTACCCTTACTACGGATGGACATCTGTTGGGTTCATAGTAAACGTAGTAGAATATGAGTGAGATATGTGCGGTTTAATGTTGTCTTAACTAAAGGCCCTCTTTGATTTTGATTGAAGACTTTATTAGAAGTTTGCATAGGAAAAGGTACAGTTTCATGACGGTACAGTTCACTGGTACAAGGTCTACTAAAAGGAGATCCATGAAAAGACTAAGCTTATTTCCACAGGAAACCATTTAAGTATCTCATATAACATTGAATGACAGACGGATAGAACACAGTACTATGCAGTTAGGGTTGCCACCTTTCAGAAATTGAAATAAGGAACACCTCTTCTGGGCACGCGGTGCGTGCGTTCCGTGTGCGTGGCACAGCCGCCGGCCGGCGAAGAAATGCAGTCCCAAACCCATGAAATGCATAGAATAGTTATAACTATAACACACAACATGGTATAACCTATATTGTATTTTTGCTATGTTTGATTTGTTCTTTTCTTATTTAAATAGAAAATGAGAACTTCCCCATAGGGGTGCTGTAACACCTGCAGCACCCCTAGTTCCCATTAGCCATAAATTATAACTTCCAGCAGAGGGTGCTAATATTCGGACGTTTTGTCTCTCCTGGAGTTATAAGGCAGAGTCAAATAGCTCTCGCTGGTTGAGCCTCCACGTCCCTAATCGCCTCAAAACATGTTTAAATCATGAAGTTGCTCACCTCATCGTCGAAACAGCTTTATATCTACCTATGAGCCCACTCGTTGGCATGTGTTAGTCCATATGTTTCTAATAAATTAATGTTTACTAAAACTTCTCCGAGACTCGCGTTTCCTCGGCGGAATCCTTCCGCCTTCAGAACGCTTCAGAACTACAGAACGTTGGAATACTTCCGCATACAATAAAACGTCATGTCCTAGTATGAGCGAATCGCAACGGCGATCAACGTCACGTGATGTTCGGCCATTTTTACCCAAGCAGTTCAAAAACAAGGAAAACGATGAGACTCGGTGAAGTTTTAGTAAACATTAATTTATTAGAAACATATGGACTAACACATGCCAACGAGTGGGCTCATAGGTAGATATAAAGCTGTTTCGACGATGAGGTGAGCAACTTCATGATTTAAACATGTTTTGAGGCGATTAGGGACGTGGAGGCTCAACCAGCGAGAGCTATTTGACTCTGCGTTATAACTCCAGGAGAGACAAAACGTCCGAATATTAGCACCCTCTGCTGGAAGTTATAATTTATGGCTAAGTTCCCATGCTGTTCCCATGCTCCTGCACAGTGGCCACTGTGCCAAAAAATCACATTCACTTTCTCTTTCAGCGGAGATGCCTGGAAGCAAAGAAAGTCACCACAGTTTGATTTGATCATTGCTTTAGTCAATTATGAAGGGATTTTAAAAATTAAAACGTCTCCATATTGCTTGGGAAGTCTACTTCGCAGAGAAACCGTGGCCTTCGCGGGATTTCACATCGCGATTTCGGTTTGAAAACGATTAACCAGCACTAGTTCTTTTCTGCTTTTAAAGCGCAACGGTGATTGACAGCGACATGCAGTGAATTGTATATGCAGACAGGGGCCGGGCTAGAGGAGAGGAGAGGAGACGAGACGAGACAGTAGGCAGAGCGTAGAGCGCACCGCAGCGACTGCGAGTCGCCTCACAGGCGGTCCTCGTGCCTCTCCCTCCTTTTGCTGTCTTTTCCTGTGTTTTATTTCATTCATTATTGTTAAATTCTGTGTTGAGGTTTGTGTGACAGACCTTTATGGGGCATTTGGTTAAATACGGAACAAACCGCGTTCCGTATTGGTTCAATACGGAACGCATCTTTTAATTGTCCAATAAGGAACGATTCCGTATTATACGGAACGGGTGGCAACCCTATGATATGTAAAGAAAAAAAATGATAGAACAAAAAAAGAAAACAGTAAGTCTAAACAAACAGTAAGTCTAAACAAACAGTAAGTATATACAATGAAGGGGCAGGGGAGGGTAGGGTTGGGCTAGGATAGTTTTTTTTTTACCAGTTGCGAACGGCTGCTGCCTGTAAGTGGTTTTTCAGGGCAATTTTAAAGGATGCTAGGGATCCACACTCCTTTATGGCCTTCGGTAAGGCTTTCCACATTTTGGTGGTATAGCAGAAGAAAGAGTTTGACCCTTTGTTGGTTTTGACTCTGGGTTGAAAGTGATCTGTGGTGCTGCCTCTGGTGTTGTAATTATGGACATCCTTAATGTTTATAAAGTATTTTGACAGGTAGGCCTACTTGGGTATCATAGTGGTGTAGTGTATCTTGTACACCAGGCCCATTGCAAGTTGCTGTACTCTGTCATCTACTCTGAGCCACCCCACTCTTAACTGGTGAGTAGCGGTGAGGTGAGTCTGATAGGGAAGGTTAAGCAGGACCCTAATTAGTTTGTTTTGGGCTGTTTGGAGTTTAGTTATAAAAAAAAATGTGTAAAAGACTGGTTCAAGATTCCCTTTTATTTGTCTGAATTGGCCTATTATAGCCATTGTGTTCCTAGGATTTGTATCAAGGGGGTAGCAATGATCAACTATTTTCCGTGAACGTCGTGTGTGTGTGTGTGTGTGTGTGTGTGTGTGTGTGTGTGTGTGTGTGTGTGTGTGTGTGTGTGTGTGTGTGTGTGTGTGTGTGTGTGTGTGTGTGTGTGTGTGTGTGTGTGTGTGTGTGTGTGTGTGTGTGTGTGTGTGTGTGTGTGTGTGTGTGTGCGTGCGTGCGTGCGTGCGTGCGTGCGTGTGTGTGTGTGTGTGTGTGTGTGTGTGTGCGCCCAATCAATCTATCCAAGGAAGAGTGACTTTTTGCCCTTTCCTCTGGCCCCCTCTTCTGGCGAAAGTTTACCTCACCTTGCCTATTTTAGACAGTAAAATACTGCACCCACCCACTCTCAACATCATCACACGAGAGGATATCTAACATATAATTTTCGGAATGTCTGAGTGAGTGTCTGTCTGTCTGTCTGAGTGTCTGTCACAGCGTTTCTCCTCAATGGCTGGAGCAATTGATCTGAAATCGCATCACCATAAGCATATGAACACACCTGACATAACTGTGAAGCCCGTTTGTCACTTTCACAAATCATATGCTGTATATTAGCATTTTTATGGTGTATCTACTATCTATTCTGCATCTAAAGTTGAAAGTTTGTTTTATTTGACAGGGACCGTGCTCATTAATGGACATGTCAGTTTTCACTTCAATGTAAATGAGCCAGAGTTAGCCAGCCGTAGGCTAATTTTCATCTGTGGTCCCTGGACCCCCCTTGGTGGTGATCAACCCCCCAATCCAACCCTTGATGCTGAGTGCCAAGCAGGGAGGCATTGGGTCCCATTTTTATAGTCTTTGGTATGACCCGGCCGGGGAATTGAACCCCCGACCTCCCAGTCTCAGGGCGGACACTCTAACCACAAGGCCACTGAGCTGGTCTAGCATGAGGCTTATCTATTCTGCATCTAGCATGAGGCAACATGTTTAACCAGCTGTGTGTGTGTGTGTGTGTGTGTGTGTGTGTGTGTGTGTGTGTGTGTGTGTGTGTGTGTGCGCACACGCGGGTGGGGGGGTTGTCTGGCCCCGTTATAGATGTTGTCCAAAAATCATGCAGATCGGTACACAGTTTCTCTGTAGCCATTAAACGAAACGGGTATTTCTTACATTGATGCTCCTACATATTATCATGTAAGCACCAGTTAAAGTTACTTTCCATCCCTCATATACTGTGTGCACAGTGCACACCCCATAACCCACACACTGCACATCATTTCAGAGCTCATATCTTTGAACGGGCAAGGGCTAGTTGTTCCTAACTCAAGTCCCTGTAGTGCAACCTCAAAGCTATGTTGCAGATGCTTTGGGATTGTTTTAACTATATGTTGGGGCTGTGGGTGGGTGGGTCCTGACAGATAGTCAAATACGTCTTTGAAGATATGAGAACCCCCTAACTGGTCCCAGGCCAATCACATGTTTCCCCCCCCTTTTCATAGCCTCTTTCGATAATATGATTAGTATTTCTAAGTTATAAAATACTTTCAATCTAAATACAATAACATGGTATTTACATTGGCCATATTGCATAGGTTATAGATAAGACTAATCACAATGCTAGTAAAGCAAGCCTGATAAAAGTATCAAACATGCACAAAATTCAACAGAACACAGGAAAATATACTGTATATCTGTTAAGAGGTTTTGGGGGGAGGACCAATGTTGGCAACCCTGCTCATTGGCGAGGTGTCCTAGCAAGTGATTTGGCGAGTTAGATTTTTGCGAAATGACCAGTATTTCATTTTCTATGTTTACCATTACAGTGGATGGGATGGAGGGCACCTCTTCCAGTACATCACGAAGATGGATCCCAACCAGTCGAAGATGGAGGCCACAGTTTGAGAGGCTTGCACAGATTGATGACTGTGAACTTGCAAAAGTTGGGGAATTTGTGTTTGCGGAAAAAGAGGAATTCCTCATAGGAACGGGGAGTAAAGGATCTGAGATCTACTTGGGGTTAGCGGAGGATGGCACTGAAGTCGCAGTGAAGAAAATTAAAATTAGAAACCTTGCAGGGCTGAAGAATGAGAGAACATTTTTACAAAAGCTTGATCATCCTTCAATTGTAAAATATGTTGACTATGCAGAGGATAAGAACTGTGGTTACCTTGCTCTTCAGTTGTGTGAATACACCCTGAAAGAATACATGCGTGATCACAACCCTTCTGAAATGGAGAGGAAACGGCTTGCAAATCAAGTTCTCCAGAGCTTAAAAGTTCTTCATTGTCAAAATCCTACAATTCTCCATCGTGATATCAAGCCCCAGAATGTCTTTATTGGTAAGCTATGATGATGATGATGATGATGATGATGATGATGATAATAATAATCATTATTAAAATATTAAAAGTATAATTATTAATATTAATATTATGTATGCAACAGAAGCTGAAATGTATCTTAACAAATATGCCTTGCAGATATTATAGGCAGGGCACTATTGGCAGATTTTGGAATAAGCCTAGAATTAAAAGGACACACAAGTATACGCATGGCGCCTGCAGGAACAAGATGCTGGATGGCACGGGAGACTTTGGAAGATGATCCTGTCCTTTATCAAAGAAGCACTGACATCCAGGTTGTTATTTACTCTGCATGATAACATAATGAGAACCATATTGTGTTTGTTTTACATACTTTATATTAATTCTTAATGGCTGAGACTTTGGTAGAAGAAGCAGTGATATCCAGTTTATTATATTCTGTATGAGAACAATTCAATGAATAACTTAAAACACACATTTAATTTTTTTCATGTTCATTCTACAGGTGGCTGGGATGCTGATGTATTACATCCTTTCTGGAGGACATCATCCATTTGGTTCAGGCATCAGATGTGAAGTCAACATTTATGATGGAATCTACAAGCTGGACAAGGTTCAAGATGAAGCTGCAAAGAATCTCATCAAGAAGATGATCAAAAAAGACCCAGAGAGAAGACCTACAGTGGAGCAATGTTTGGCCCATCACTTCTGGTCACATGAGAGGTAGGCCTACGATAGAAACATTTTACTTTTAGCTCCACATTCATTCATTAACTGATCAAATCTTATTTCGGCTGAAGTTATTGATAGCTTAGTTTTTCGTACCCCATATCTATCGGACAGTGAAATAATTATTGACATCAATGAACAGAGGAAACATCTTATAAGTTATAATAGTATTTGGGTTTATTCCAGGAAAGGGATCTTACAAGCATCAGAAAGACTTGGTTCCAGATCAATTATTCCTACGTTAACACAGTGATGCAAAGGTTTTATACACATTGCGGGTTACGTATGACGTCTTTACGTCAAGCTGTCAGTCGACATATTCATTTGTTCCGTTTCCTAGGCAACTGGCGTGACACCAGAACTTTAAACAACTCCGGGGTTACTTGATATTATGGTTTTCTGTGAGAGATTCTACCAAAACAATGATGATAACAGCCTCAGAGGCACAGCCATTTTAACCAAAGCTCACTCACACAAGGTCTGCTGGCTACCAAATTAGGGATGGCCAAATGGAGATTTTTTCTTAACCGATAACTGTAAGGCCTTATTGGTTAAATAACCGTTAACCGTTAAGGAAATGTGTTAAAAAAATTGCTATTTTAGCGATTTAAAAAAGGAAAATACACCCACTTTTCCCCATAATAAAGTGCCATATTTACACATTAAAAACAATAAAACTAGGAGAAATAAGAATACAAATGTTTTCTAAAAGAAATTTGTTTTTGCAAAGAAACTGGGATTGAAATGATCAGTCGGTAATGTGATGCGCCTGTCGCCAGGCACGTGCACACATAGACAAAGGGGGCTTGAACCCCTGCCCTTTTATCCGTCTGTAAAAAGTGCCCTCTTCAGACCATGAATGCATTTTTTTACTATGGTAAAAGAAATGCAAATTTCCCCTTTCCATACCATAAGTGAAGGCTGCATTCAAGAGAATTGTCCACCAAAAGGCCCTTTGTCAGCCCCTGCCTCTCTAACATTCAACAGTTTGCTCGCCATCTTGCATGTGCACCCCCCCTTCCTGATATTCCCTCAGTAAATGATATGGTTCAACATTTTAATCTTAAATTAGAGTCAGCTCTGGATATAGTGGCTCCTATGAAAACTAAAAAGAAACATAAAGTAAAAGAAACACCCTGGATAAACGATCATATACGCTCACTCAAGAAACAATGCCGCAAAGCAGAGCGAGCTTGGAGAAAAAATAAACTAACTATCCATCTACAGATTTTTAAGTCATTAACAGCCACGTACAATAAAACCATGCGTCTGGCTAGGCAGGCCTATTTTTCCGGAATTATTAATGAGAACAAGAACAATGCTAGGGTCTTATTCTCCACTATTGAACGCCTCTTAAACCCCCCCCAGTCCTACAAGCAGTCACTCCTTGCCTCTAAAGCAAAGTGTAATGAGTTTGCATCCTTCTTTGACAACAAAATTGTGAACATCCGAGCTGGTATTATGAATAATACTGTCACAAATGCAAATGCGGTTAATGGTGCCATGTGTAAAAGTGTAGATAAATCTAGGGGCAGCCTAGTATCATTTTGTGAAATTGATGAAGAGGAACTTCGTAAAACCATATCGCAAATGACATCGTCTTCTTGCTCGCTGGATGCAATACCCACGCCATTTCTCAAAGAGGTTGTAGACTGTGTGATTGGAGATATCCTAAAAATAGTAAATAACTCTATACAATCAGGTGTCTTTCCAGAAACACTGAAAACGGCCGTAGTTAAGCCCTTACTCAAGAAACACAACCTCGACCCGTCCATGCTGTGTAATTATAGACCCATTGCCAATTTGCCTTTTCTGGGCAAGGTCCTAGAAAAAATTATCTTTCATCAATTGGATGTATTTCTGCAGAACAATAAGGTGCACAACAAATTCCAATCCGGCTTCAGGAAAGGACACAGCACAGAAACTGCACTTTTAAAAGTAATTAATGATCTTAGGGTGTCTGCTGATAACAAAAATGTATCCGTTCTCCTACTGCTGGATCAAACGGCGGCTTTTGACACAATTGACCATACAATTCTAATACAACGTCTTGAACACTGGGTAGGGCTGTCAGGCACAGCTTTGTCCTGGTTTTACTCCTACCTAACAGGCAGAAGCTACTTTGTTAATCTAGCTGACTTTGAGTCAAACAAACACAACATCTGCTCTGGTATTCCACAGGGCTCAATTCTTGGTCCTTTATTATTCTCCCTCTATATACTGCCGCTGGGAGAACTTATTTCCGCTCACGGTGTGAATTTCCATTTCTATGCTGATGACACCCAGCTGTACCTTTCGGTAGCTCCGGACGACCCCTGTGCTCTAGACCCATTGCTGACGTGTGTGTCTAGCATAAAATGCTGGATGAGTGAGAACTTTCTCAAACTAAATGAGGACAAGACAGAAGTTCTCATAATTGGTTCTACTGCGCAGAGAGAATCAATAATAAGTAGACTTGGTAACCTGTCTAAAGAAAGTAACACTTCTGTAAAGAACCTGGGAGTGATCATTGACGCTGAATTGAATTTTAATACACACATTAATCATGTCACCAAGATTGCCTTCTTTCACCTTAGAAATATTGCGCGAATTAGAGCCTATCTAACATTGGACGATGCAAAAACGCTGATCCACGCTTTTGTTTTCTCTCGGCTTGATTACTGCAACGCACTTCTCTCTGGTCTGCCAAAGAAAACAACTGACAGTTTGCAACTTGTTCAAAATGCGGCAGCCAGAGTTTTAACTAAAGCTAAGATGAGAGAACATATTACTCCAGTCTTAGCGTCGCTACACTGGCTCCCGGTTGTTTTTAGGATTGATTTTAAAATTAGTTTACTTGTTTATAAAGCTCTAAATGGTCTGGCACCTTCGTACCTCTATGACTGCCTGCATAGATACGTTCCAAACCGCCCACTCAGGTCTTCTAGTGCTGACCTACTCGATGTGCCTAAAATGAAATATAAAAAATATGGTGAAGCAGCTTTCTGCTTCTACGGACCGACAGTTTGGAATAAACTCCCACTACACCTAAGACAGGCAGCCTCTGTGGATAGCTTTAAAGCACAGCTCAAGACCTATTTCTTTACTCTTGCTTTTAGCGGAATTATTTTTTTTATCTCTTTGATGCTATTGACGTCCACACTGTTCTGAAATTGTTCTTCAATGTTTTATGTTTTTATTGTTCTGCTTTATTGTATTCATGTGTATTTTATTTTTTCTGTTAAGTAACTGTGCTTCATTTTCTGCTCTGTAAAGCACTTTGAGCTGCATTTCATGTCATGAAAGGTGCTATACAAATAAAGCTTTATTATTATTATTATTATTCTCTGCAGTCCCTGGCTGTCGCCTAACAACAGCAGCAGCGAGACACTTCCCCCTCTCCTCTGTGTTTGTTGTGTAGAGCAATAGACCTTATTCACACCGTGGCCATCTTGGATCACACAACTTCCTGGGATAGCAGCAGCCTGCATTACAAACCATTGTGAATAATTGAGCGATGGTCCCAAAATATGAGTTCTATTCAACCTTCAAATGGGCAGATGACAGCATCAACATCCCCAAAATGATTAAACAGAAGGGCTACAGTAGATGGATTACATCCATGGTAACGACATTCAAGGTAAGTTAGGTTGCAACCTTACTGTGTACAAAGACTTGCTATCTGTGCAGTGCTTGCTCCACCATCATATTCACTATTTGTTGTTAGATTGTTCCTGATTAATATGCAAAAATCACGACACAGTAATATTAACTATATGATGGCAGAGCAAGCACTAGTCTGCACAGATACTGTATCAAGTCTTTGTACCAGTAACAGTGTTACCTAACTACCATGAATATTGTGGATGTACCCTTCTATTTAATACTTTTGGGGATGTTGATGTTGTCATCTGCCCATTTGTTGATTTGGTCAAAATAAGTTGGTTGCAGGCTGCTATCCCAGGAAGTCATGTGATCCAAGATGGCTGCGGTGTGAACTCGAAAAGAAAATTTCTAAGAAATTTTAAGTGTGCCTGCAGCTCGCTAAGTCTGTGCAACCTTGTGTAGCGGTTGGTGTTAGTGTTTCGTTTTGAGAGGGTCGTTCCCCCTGAAAAAACACGTTTTGGCATGAAACGGTTACGTTTTGCGCGTTTGTGGTGCCCCCTATGGTCGAAGTGGAAATGCTTTTGGGTATATGTTCAGTATAGCGCCCCCCACTTGTGGTTAAAATTTGGTGTTGACTGGATGTTTCGTTTGTGATTTATGGCTACTTCTTACAAAACGGGCTCCTCCCGCTAACTTTGGAACCCTGTTACGGAAGAACGGTATGGACTATCAAAATATCGTTTAAATATGTTTATCGCATGAGTCCATAGATCGTGTGTATTGATTTTTGTGACATTTGGAGAAAATATGTAGGAAAAGGAGCAAAAAGTGTGTTTTGAAGAAAATTCAAAATGGCGGAAAATCTATCCTGACGCAAATGGGCGTGGCCTATATGAGGAGATGCGTCATGACCCAAGGAATCCAGGGGAAAAGGAATTTTAATTTTCCGACCCACGGTTCAAGAGTTACAGGCCGAAAGGTAAAGTGGACTGTTATAGCGCCACCATGAGGCCAACTGATGAAATATTTTTTTATTTAATCCTTGATATCATTATAAATCTCCTCTCCAAGTTTTGAAACTGTAGCCCCTATGGTTTGCGAGAAAAAAAATATTGAATGTGAGTTTTTGCGATTCCCATTATAAGTCAATGGGTAAAATTAATTCACTAATAAATTAATATCAATTAAACGATACAACTTTTCTCTTAGAAAAGTAATAGCACCCCATTCCCGGCCGAGCCGCACGTTTTGATGTATATATTGCGGCGGTGGCGTAAATCGTGCGGCACTTATTACGTGCCGAACTTTGTGGCGAAACTAACTACTTAAAGGGGAAGACCACCCATTTTCAATATTGAACTATGTCATTAATATACCTTAGAGGAGTTGTGTGGAAATAGAAAAAAAGTTCCCCCCCTTCTGTGTTGCCTAGAACTGGAGGATTGATTTTGGGGTTTGTATTGTAAATTACAACTTGATGACATCACACATTGTACTTTACAATACAAACCCCAAAATCAATCCTCCAGTTCTAGGCAACACAGAAGGGGGGGAACTTTTTTTCTATTTCCACCCAACTCCTTTAAGGTATATTAATGACGTATTTCAATATTGAAAATGGGTGGTCTTCCCCTTTAATGACTTAATTAAGTATGGCGGATTACAATAAGTGTTTTGCCATTGCATGGCAGGCACACTTAATAAGGTCTATAACTTCCAATTGTATGACTTTTGGAATGTTTGAAACATCAGCTAAACGTGATGTCCATTTCATTCATATTCTTCTCTCTCGCCCTTGTTTTGTGTGCTGATGCAGCGATCATTGCGACTCTGAGCTTTGTGTTATTTTTGCATAGCCTACTCTGTAACCAAGACGACTTTAGCGTTCCACACGTCATGTAGCATTAGAAAGTTGTGTTTTAAGCTCTTCTTAAATGGGATTCAATGTCTGTTTTGTAAAATCCAATCGGAACATTTGTTTCCTGATGAACAAGTCAGCGTGCTGTGTACGATTCCAAATCAAGCATCGCAGACTCGCAGTTGCGTGCATGCATGGATGTTACACAGAGATTGGTGTCCAGAAATGTGTGTCCACAGCACGTATAGTTGCATGGTTGATGACTTGATGTTGCATAGACATTGGTGTACGGGGCTTTTGGTGTGACACATGCTTTTCTTTTTTTATCGCTCACCATTAACCGTTAGTGCTTACCGGTAACCTGTTTCTTATTGGTTAAACGGTAACAGTTAACCGTTGGCCATTCCTATACCAAATATGGAAGCACATACAAATGTACGAGAGTGCTACATACATATTTCTCACTCTATCAGTTATATTTTTCTATTCTCAGAGTAGATAGATAGATAGATAGATACCTTTATTATCCCAAGGGGGACATTTAGTTGTCCAGTAGTAGCACAGCAGTATACAGTTATTTACAAAGTTACAGAGACGTAAGAAAGATAGATAAGAGGGAAAAAAACAAAACAAAGACAAGAGCAGTACAGTACCAATAAGGAGAAGGTGCATCAATAGAGGGGGCGAATAATATATAAGAATATATACATAAAGTGTCTTGCAAAAGAGACCATAGCAGTCAATGCTAGTTAGTGCAAACAAGTATCTCACTGTCAATGTTAAACAAAGCAAAAAATACTCAGAAACTACCAACACTAACAACCTAATAGTGCAGTGTCAAAAATCAGTGCGAAAAAAAGAAGAAACTAGGAAGCGTGTCACCGCAAGGCGCACATGAGCACTCTTCCTGGAAGGTCCTTAGAGGTCAAAGTCAATACAGCAATTGTTCCTTAGAGGTCAAAGTCAATACAGCAATGGTTCCGTAAGTCTAAGTTAGGAAGGGAGACCTTTTCAAGCGTCCGTTATGTGTCTCGTTGTACAGCTTAAGGGCAGCCGGTACAAAAGATTTTCCTAATCTATCACATCTACGTACTGGGTAGTTAAAGCGGTCGTTTCCTCTCTTACTCCAGTAACTGGTGATCTCTAGATGGAGGGGGTGGGAGGAGTTCTCCAAGATGGAATCTAGCTTCTTCGCAGTGCGCACCCTGGTTACATCCTCCACCCCCTGCAGAGAGGACCCAACGACAGAGCCTGCTTTCTTCACCAGTCTGTTTAGGTTAAACGTATCACCTGCTCTGTTGTTGCCACCCCAGCATGTTATGCCAAAAAAGAGGACACTTGCCATGACAGACTGATAGAACATCTGTAGCATCCTATTGCACACCCCAAACGATCTCAGTCTTCTCAGGAGGAATAGCCTGCTTTTCCCCTTGCTGTGAATCGCCTGCGCGTTGTCCGACCAGTCCAGTGAACTATTCAGGTGTACTCCGAGGAATTTGTAGTTATCCACGAGCTCAACCACCTCACCGTTAATGGTGCTTGGCACCGGGGGGACTCTCTTGGAGGTGCGGAAGTCCACCACCATCTCCTTAGTCTTGCTTGCGTTGAGCTTGAGATGGTTGTCCTCGCTCCACTGCACAAAGTCCCTAACCACACCATCGTGCTCAGCCGTGTTGTCACCCGAGATCTTGCTGATCACTACGGTATCATCTGAGAACTTCTGCAGATGACAGGTCTTGGAGTTGAAGCGGAAGTCCGATGTATAGAGAGTGAACAGGAAGGGTGAGAGCACAGTTCCTTGAGGGGCCCCTGTGTTGCTCACCAGCACATCGGACCGACAGCCCTGCAGTCTCACAGACTGTGGTCTTTCTGAAAGGTAGTCTGTGATCCATGCCACAAAGCCCTTGTCCACCCCCATCAGCGTAAGCTTCTCCGCAAGCAGAGACGGTTGGATAGTGTTGAAAGCACTGGAGAAGTCAAAAAACATAATTCTGACTGTGCTGCCCAGATCTTCCAGATGGGTGAGAGACTTATGGAGCATGTAGGTGATGGCGTCATCAACCCCAATATCAGCCTGGTAGGCAAATTGAAGGGGGTCCAGGTGATCACTGACCGCCGGTCTCAGTAGGTTCAGAACCAGCCGTTCAAAGACTTCATGACCTGTGATGTCAGGGCGACTGGTCTGTAATCATTGAGGACCGAGGGACGGGTCTTCTTAGGCACTGGGACAATGCAGGAGGACTTCCACAGCTGTGGTACCTTCCCCGTCCTCAGGGAGAGGTTGAAGAGATGCGTGAGGGGGACAGCAAGCTGCTCCGCGCAAGCCTTAAGCACCTTAGAGTTGATGTTATCAGGTCCCGCTGCTTTCCTGGTGTTGACTTTTCCGAGTTGGCGCCTCACTTGCTCGGTGGTGAGAAACAGGGTGGGTGGGGGGGGGGGGGGGGGGAGGGGGATGGTGCAGGGGAAGAGAGAGGGCGGCAACCGAGGTCACCGTTTGACCCAGCCGCTGCTTGTTGAACATTAACAGGAGCACCGTCAAACCGATTGAAAAAACGGTTCATCTCGTTTGCCAGCTCCTCCGTGCCTGACACAGTAGAGTTGGCAGAGCCGTACCCCGTGATCTTCCTAAAACCACCCCACACTTGTCTCGTATTGTTCTCCCTCAGAGAGTTCTCCAGCTTAGCTTTGTAGCTCCCTTTTGCCTGAGCCTTGACTGTTTTAAGCTCCTCCACCACCACCCTCACGCCCTCCGAGTCACCTGCATGGAACAGATCCCTTTTTCTCTTAAGGAGGTGAATGATTTCTTTTGTCATCCACGGCTTGTTGTTAGAGAAGCAGCGAACCTTCTTAGTAGGAACACACACCTTCTCGCAGAAGCAGATATAGTCAGTGATAACCTGACAAAGGCTATCTACATCATACCCATGTTCACTGAAAAATGATTCCCAGTCTGTCATTTCAAAATCAAATCTGAGTCTCTCCTCCGCCTCCCCCGTCCAACACTGAACATCCCTGATGAATGGAAGCACTCTCTTCACGACAGGAAGATACGAGGGCTCCAGTTTCACCATGGAGTGATCAGAGCCACACACAGGGGGGAGGGAGACGCAACTGTATGCGTTCCTAACATTAGCATACAGGAGGTCAAGAGTGTTCTCACCTCTTGTTTTGCAAGTGACATACTGGGAGAAATCAGACAGGCCCTTAGCAACATTCACCTGGTTTAAGTCCCCGTTCAGCAGAATAAGGGAGCTAGGGTAGTGCGTTTGAAAACTGGCCACAGTAGAAAAAATAGTGTCCCGAGCTACCGCTGCATTGCCACTAGGTGGACAGTACACGGTCAACAGGGCGACGCACGAGAATTCCCGTGGTAGATAAATTTGTCTCAAAACGACCCCCAGTAGTTCGATGTCTGGGTTACAAATTACCTTTTTCACTGTGGCGTGTTCTTCCCTGCACCAGGTCTTACTAAAGTAAACAAGTATCCCACCCGCTCTTTTCATTTTGCCATTGTTTTTCACTATCTCTCGATCTGCTCTTATCATACAAAAACCATCTACAGAGATAGAGTTATCTGGACATGAACTGTTCAGCCATGATTCTGTAAGACAGATAATGTTGGCATTTTTGTATTCACTCTGAGATAACATGAGAGTTACCAGTTCGTCCGCTTTATCAATATCCTGAACTGATCTAACATTCCCCAAAACAACAGAAGGAAGACAATGCTGTGTAGAAGAGGGGGGAGGGGAGGGGAGCTAGATGGGGGGAGAGGGGGGAGGGGAGGGGAGCTAGGGGGGTTTTTGATTCTCCACAGGGCACGCTTTTTCCCTTTGTGAATTCCACTGCTCTTCCTCCTTCCATTACTCTTCCTCCTACCTCCAGTCTTCCTCCTACCTCCAATCCTCAGGTAGGGAATAATGTCTACATAAAGTAAACATACTATAGGTCTTTTTAAGGCAAAAGACCCACTGCGTACGTTTGCGGCCCTCGAGGGGCAACTGTCCGGACCCCACGGACCCCTCACCAAAAAAAAAGAATATATATTTAATCTGGCTATTGTACATTTGAGAGCAATGCCAATTGTTAAGGACGGTGTCAATAGACGGCTCGGGTGTGTTCCAGGGCCACCTCGCCTCTCTCTTTCTCTCTCTCTCTCTCTCTCTCTCACTCCCTCCCCCCCCCCTCACTCACTCGCAGTCTCGCATTTACTTCACTAGCTGCTAACAAGTGTATGTCTTTGCGACCTGCCGCTTGTTGACGTTGTGTAAGCTCCGTGCCAGCGTGCCTCTGTCAGAAGCTCGTTAAAGTAGTTGTTGAGCAGTAGCAGAGCCTCTGCGATTTTGATTGACAAAGATAGCAGTTAGTTGAGTACTTTTTGTCAATACGTTGTTGCTACAGAGCATAGCACTAATCAGTGCTAAGGGCTAACAGCAAGGCTACAGAAGGATGTCTCTGCCACTGGTTACACACACACACACACACACACACACACACACACACACACACACACACACACACACACACACACACACTAGGGCATTAACCAAAAAACGACTTTTCAACTCAGTCGACTTCATTACACAAGTCATCATTATTTTTGCTCCATGTGTGCTTGTGTACAGCATTCAAACCGTAGGATTGCTTATTGTCAAGGATAGAATGTTTCTCCTTTTCCAACTGTGTTTTTGAAGGACAGGGAGTTTTGTGTGTGTGTGTGTGTGTGTGTGTGTGTGTGTGTGTGTGTGTGTGTGTGTGTGTGTGTGTGTGTGTGTGTGTGTGTGTGTGTGTGTGTGTGTAAAGGCAGTAAACTTGACCCTGGCAACTACAGGCCAATCTCTATCCTTAGTTCCATCTCTAAGGTAATGGAAAAGATTGTCTATGAACAGGTAGCTAAATATCTTGAAGAGAATAAACTGATCTACGAGTTCCAGTCTGGCTTCAGAGAGTCCCATTCCACAGATACATGCCTCATCTATTTGAATGATTACATCAAACGTGAAATTCACGATGGCAAATATTGCGGCATGGTCATGCTGGACCTCCAGAAGGCATTTGACACCGTCGATCATTCTATTCTGATTGAAAAACTCAAAGCTATTGGTCTTGATAGCACAGCAGTGAGATGGATGCACTCTTACTTGGTGGGGAGGGAACAGATGGTGGAAGTCAACGGAACCCTGTCCCCCCCCCTCCCTGTAAACTGTGGAGTACCTCAAGGGAGTATACTAGGACCACTGTTGTTCTTAATATACGTAAACGACATGTCATCTGCTTGTGACTGCAATCTGTTTCTGTTCGCGGATGACTCGGCTCTCCTAGTCTCAGGCAGAGACATATTGCAGGTTGAAAAGGCCCTTAACTGTGAACTTAACAAGATCTGCACCTGGCTCAATGACAACAGACTCTCAATTCACCTAGGCAAAACTGAATGTATCCTCTTTGGATCTAGTCAGAAACTTAGCCTAGTTGAGAACTTCACAATTAAAGTAGGTGACACTGTGATAGAAAGAAAAAACTACATCTGCTACCTGGGTTGCATCCTGGAGGCTAACCTATCCAGTGAAAAAATGACCACCAAGGTAATCAATAAAGTCAACCAACGAATTCGCTTTTTGCAAAGGGTTGCCCCGCTGATCAATATTAAATCCCGAAAGACACTAGGAGGTGCTCTTATCGGGCCCCTCATTGATTACGAAGTCCTTGTCTGGTATCGCGACGCCCCAGCCGCCTTAAAGTTAAAGCTCCAAACAGCCCAAAACAAACTAATTAGGGTTGTGCTTGGTCTCCCTCCTCTGACCCACCTTACCGATCATCACCACGAAAGCGTGGGATGGCTCAAAGTAGCTGACAGAGTACAGCATCTTGCAATGGGCCTGGTGTACAAAATACACTACACCTCCAAGATTCCCATGTACCTGACAAACTACTTCTTAAAGGTCAAGGATGTTCACAACCACAACACCAGAGGCAGCTCCACTAATCATCATCAACGTAGATTTTAACACTAAACAAGGCTCTAACTCGTTCTCCTGCTACACCATCAACATGTGGAACGCCCTTCCTCAAGCCCTAAAGGAGAGCAAATCCCTAGCCTCCTTCAAAATTGGTATGAAAAGTCACCTTCAGACAGCTGCTACCTGTGACTTGTAAATAGACTAAGCCCCCATGCCCCCCCCCCCCCCCATTTTTTCTGCCTTTGTATTTGATGTTATGCTTTTGAAACTGATATTATCCTAGATAAAGTACTATGTTCTATCCGTCTGTCTTTCAATGTTATATGAGATACTTAAAGTGTGGTTCCTGTGGAAATAAGCCTCGGCTTTCTAGGATCTCCTTTTAGTTGACCTTGTACCAGTGATTTGTACTGTCATGAAACTGTACTTTTTTCTATTGCAAACTTCTAATAAATTCTTCAATCAATCAATCAAAACCGCGTTATTTTTTCGAGTTTTTTGAGTACTTATACTTAGTACTCAAACTAAGTACTAAGTATTTAGTTTGCTACTAGGGAAGCACGGGAAGTGTATAAACGATTTAATAATGCTACTCTCTTTTTTATAGTTTTCTTTTTTATATGTTTTAATTCATTAATTCATTCATTCATTCATTTCATTAATAAACACTGTTCCTCTTTTCAGGTTCACCACGCCAGCTAGAGTGCCTAACTTACCAGCCCTGTGTGACGACAAGTCAAGTAGGTTAACTCCACATTGCACAGCTATATAAAGCCATGTCTTACCTTGTGCCAAAATATCCAATATTTTATTGAGGTGCCCAGATGTCCCTAGTGCTATTCCTTTACCGACACAGGGGAGACATACAGCATACAACCAACATGTCATGTCATGTCAGCCTCTGTGTACAGCATCTAGTTCACCAAGGTACCGTACATTTAAAAGGCATCCACATGTCCTATGGATGTCTGTAGTTAACCCCAGGTGGTAAAAGCATATTCCACTTTGAAACAGCTCTTTAATTAGAGAATTTATATAAACGAGAGACTGAGTTTGTTTTTTACCGGCGTTCCCAACGTGCATCCTGGAAAACACATCCAGATTCAATGTGATTGGTTGAGAAGGACGTGTAAGCCAATCCTAAACCAGTTGTCCTCCCAGTCGGCGTCGCCGGTTCGATTCCCAATCCGAGCGACCTTTGCCACGTGTCACTCCCTGTCTCTCCACCATTTCCTGTCAGTCTACTGTCCTATCCAATAAAGGCAAAAAGCCCAAAAACAAATCTTAAAAAAATAAAAAATAAAAATAAGTAAACACTGTGATTCTCTAGCAAATACATGGACATTATGTTTCAACACATCTGGACAAACCCGCACCTTGACATGAACACAGAGATTACACACTTTTATCGATAGATCAAGAGTTGCTATATGGAATGGAAAAGTAATGAAACCATTCTTTTTCATTTTCCTTCTTAACCGATTTAGTGCCATTCCCGAGATATCTCGTGAAAAGTACTCGAGTATCCGCAGTGCCGATTATTACAAAAATACACTTTAGAAGTGAAGATGGAGGCAGATGCTCGCTTATATAAAAGCTCCGGTCCGCCATTACACAACTCCACTTGGACTACGATCGCTTCCTGTGAATGACGCGATGACGTCAGACCGGAAGTGTTTACGCTATGGACTTCTTGCCTTCAAAATAAGACAACGGCCGTTAACTCATCTGCTGCCATTTAACAATACCTTCGTACTCTCAGATGCCATTCGTCTCCATAGACTTCCATGTAATTCATAGTGCACGGATCATGCACACCCATGCCTAGATCATGCACCACGTGTGTCCACATTGCTCACAGCTTTCAAACAAAAAAATCCGAATGGAAATCCGTTCAGGCATTCATGAGATAACAGCCATTATGTTTTCCTAAAATGTAAACAAAGATGGCTGCCATGCTTGAAAGATGGGGTTGCTATGGGGGTTAAACATGCGATTTCGCGATTGCTATCATGCCTACTACATTTTTGGGGGTCAAAATGTATTTATTTATTTATTTATTTATTTTTTATTTTTTTATTTCCGGGATCTAGGGGCATGGCAGGGAGGTACAACGGGACTTTTTCGGGATTGGCAGCAAATTGGTTAATGGGGCCGGGGGGGGGGGGCACTCTGGATATTTTAATCCGTTAATTTCTGAGGCTTTTAATGGGTTAACATTGCTAAATACAAGGCACAAATACTTAATACACAAAAACGAGCTGTACCATAACAAGATAGGCTTTACCAAAACAATAGCTTCTCAGTCTTAAGTAGACATCTAGACTCTTAGAAACTGCACAGTATCAATGATGTGTCATTAGGCTAGATATTAATATAATCAATAAACACTTGATCTACTCTATAACGTCACACACAATCGATAATCTCTAATCTACTACTAGTAAGGGAAAGTTAGCCTATTGCTAGACGAATCTGGGAACTAAATCTAAATCACTAGCTTTCTTCACAAATGTGTTCATAACACAGTTCATTCCAATGTAATTACGAAAAGACATAGGCCTATCTGTTGTAATTACATTGTTGGACTGGATGCATACAGTATGTGCATTGTTGACATAATCACGTAGACAAAGTTACACTCCAATGAGAAAAGTCCATAATTAACTGATATTAAGCAACATAATTCAAAGAAAATGATGATGGACTTCTATGAAAATAGTCTGTACTAGCTACTAGGGGTGTGTATAGTAAGGGAAAGTTAGCCTATTGCTAGACCAATCTGGGAAATAAATCTAAATCACTAGCTTTCTTCACAAATGTGTTCATAAAGGTGTCTACTATCACCTCTGAACTTTGTCAAACCCAACTCCCTTGACATACGAGGGCCTGTGATTAACACTTCGCCAGCCAAAATAGAATGGTGGTTGGTAGATTAGCCGTGAAATTTCTATTATTGTATTGTGATCTGAGACATAATATTATGTTTATAAACATGAGCCCGCCGCCCCTCCTTCTTGGACAGCGCCGTTGTTTTTTCTTCTTTTTTTTTCCCAGGTCATTAGCTCACCGTGATTTTCTCGATCTCCGTTGGGATAAAGTGGTGGTTTTGGCCGAGCATCGATCTCCCTGTGTGTTTCGCGTGCGCGATCCGCGCGCATAACGATCCATGCATATAGTCCAGGAGTGACTGAACAGTCGATGTGTCCACTTTGGATAGCCTAGCACCTAGCACTCCAGCTCTGCTAGTGCTAACGTCCAAACAACAAGTGGGTGGGAGGAAGGAAGGCTGAAGAAGGAGAGGCCATGAGAGTCACTTCTGTTTCATGTCAGAGCAGCCACGAGCCACCGATGGACGAGCGGTGACTAGGGAAGGTTAGACGATCGCCGATTTTCCGATCAAAATCATTTATTCCGGTTTTAATGACAAAGTCCGAGAAAGTACGGCGCGGCTGAGACTCCTTGCTGGGATGTGCGATATACTACGGTTTTAACATTAAGGGGCTCCCCGTGGCTTGCAAAGGGTTAAAGGGGTAAAATACAAAATGGCCAATATGAGCATATGAGGTGTGTAATTTGGGTATTGTTGGGCTGCTGAATCCATTCCAACCATTAGTTTTCAGTTAAAACGACTCCTTGGCCATAAAATAGGTCACACCTAGTTATGTATGTCCATGAGACATAATAACATTGGCAAAAAAAAAAAAAAAAAAAAAAAATTGGAGTAGGGTTTGAATTCATGAAAACTATTCAAGATCAGGTGGGTAAGCACACATTATGACACACAGGATAACATGATACAATCTGACAAGGAACACTCAAACACAGGGTTTAAAACATAGGGACTAACAGGACACAGGTGAACTCGAATGCCATGATTGGCTAAGCCTTATGCTGCGTTCAGATGGGCTCAGGCAAGCGGTAGACGGCAAACCGGAAGTCATTTTAGTGGACGGGAGTAGAACGGCAAACGGTACAGTAGTCCGGCAGTCGAAACCGGTGATGGTAAACGGCAGATGTGCCGTTCAAAGTTAAATTAATTTATCTTTTTACCGTGGTACAGGACGGAATCTGGAACCGGATGTTACGTAGCTCCATCTCACGGGACAAATTCGAGCAGAGCGCCAACACACACAGAACACACATCAGCCAGCAGTAGCAACCACCGCAGCGCACGTTTTCATTTTGCATTAGCCAATTAGGCCTATTTTATGGCCAAGGAGTCACTTTTACTGATAACTAATGGTTGGAATGGATTCAGCAGCCCAAACATACCCTAATTACACAACTCATATGTTCATATCGGCCATTTTTTATTGTTTCCCCTTTAATCCCACAAAGTATGTCAAGGGAGTTGGGTTTGACAAAGTTCAGAGGTGATAGTAGACACCTTTATGAACACATTTGTGAAGAAAGCTAGTGATTTAGATTTATTTCCCAGATTGGTCTAGCAATAGGCTAACTTTCCCTTACTATACACACCCCTAGTAGCTAGTACAGACTATTTTCATAGAAGTCCATCATAGTTTTCTTTGAATTATGTTGCTTAATATCAGTTAATTATGGACTTTTCTCATTGGAGTGTAACTTTGTCTACATGATTATGTCAACAATGCACATACTGTATGCATCCAGTCCAACAATGTAATTACAACAGATATGTCTTTTCGTAATTACATTGGAATCTATACACTCAATTTAATAATACATACACCTAGCATAAATAAAAAGTGTGTGAGATGACTGACATCACTGATATGTCTGGGTTCTCCTACATTACTTCTGAGACTCCTACATTCAATCCCTCATATCCTCTGCACACCCTATAACCCATGTTCCAGTATGTTTGAAGAAAGAGTACGATTGAAAAAGGAACGCTCGTTTCTGAGTCTGCTCATGCGACCTTCGTAATGCTCAACACGGCGACCCGCTCGATTTAGCTCGCTCTGCGGTGTCTCACGGTGCTCAAGGTCGCCTGAGACGGCGCACCTCCGTCATGGTCAATAGAAAATTATTGCTCCTTTTTCAATCGCACTGGTTCTTCAAACATACTGCAACATATACAGTATGCTGTATATAATGCAGAAATCTACACCTCTCTCAACAGCAGTGTCAAGAGTAAAAAGAATTCCCTCAGAGCAGGTGAGTGCTTCATGTTTTTATGACAAAGTTATAGGTTTACTGTCTGTGTGTTTATGTTCTGTACAAATACATGTTTAGGATCTATATATTCTACTTCTATACTGCCATGCCAGAGCATGAAAGTAGCAGGAATAGCCTCTGAATATAACTGCACAAGCACATTAACTTACTGATCGAGATAACACCAACTAACTATATAATGAACCTTTAATATCTTACTGTGAAGTTAAATAAACAATATAAAAAGGTTATTACTGTACAAAATAACGAATGCAGCATGATATTGCACACTCTTACTTGATAGACGAGACAAAGTCATTTAACCAAACTAAATACATTAAAGGAGTAGTTCACCCCCAAAATGACTTTTTTTCTATTGATTACCCATGCCATGTAGAGTAGAGTTCAATAATACTTTTTGGTTTTTGTCACATTCCTAAGACAAAAATGTGATAACAATAAATGTACCCCCATTCGTTCCGGAACGGGTCACCATCCGGAGTCACCATCCGGAATCAATGGGGGTAAATTTACTCAAATAAAATTTTTGTCTTAGGAATGTGACAAAAACCAAAAAATATTATTGAACTCTACTCTCCATGGCATGGGTAATCAATAGAAAAAAAGTCATTTTGGGTGTGAACTACTCCTTTAACAACTGGTAACTTTAGCTTAGAACTTTTCAAGAGGAAATGAACACATCACAAACCGGTACTAAACAATGGCAACAATTAGACGTCTAAGCGGCTATGCTAAAACTGGGTTAGAACTCGTGTAAAAGTGAATTTCTACCACTTTTTGTGGTCACATGTTCAGATACTGGATTCTGATTGGCTTAAAACAGTGGTAAGTCAGTCAACAACCTTGAGTTGGCTCATGGACTCCGCCCACTGTTGTGTTGCTGTTGTAACATTTCCAAGACTGGCAAGTTACAACTGTGTTTTCTTTCATTTATATGGTAGAAGTGGTAGAAAAGCAATTTACCATTCGAGGGTCGTGGGTTGTTGCCTGATTTACCACTGTCAACAACCCACTCCCTCTCATGGTAAATGGCTTACGTTTCAGGTGGCTAGGTATAGATTACACTTTGTTGTTGCTGTTTTTTTAAAACATCTATATATAGACCATCTACAGTATATTTGAAATAACGTTGGTTCAACGTCTAGGCTAAGCCTAACCATCTAAAAACATAAAGACCAGTTCTAACCCGGTTTTAGACGGGCATCTAATAGCTGGCTATGGCTCACTGGGGACTGAGCTGAACTCTCTCTCTCTCTCTCTCTCTCTCTCTCTCTCTCTCTCTCTCTCTCTCTCTCTCTCTCTCTCTCTACAGGCTACCATGTCTCTATTGGAGATGCAGGATATGCAGCCCCTTCTTCAAGGTAGGGCCACACAGAATGAGCAGTGTTCAAATTGCTAATTGTAACTCTCTCACACACTTACCTATTTGGAGTGTTATGTTCTTCAGAAAGGTGGTCTATCATTCATTCATGCATTATTAGGCTAGCTGAAATGGTTATAGTGGTTTTCTCTTGCAGTTTACTAAAGCTGTTGTAAAGGAGGGTAAAGGGGGTACTTGGGATTCAGAAACCAGCGAAAGGGGGTACTGAAACCTGTCAGCTAGCTTAGCTGGAGAAATCAAGGTCTTCATCAGCTACGTCTCCCCTTCATCTAATTCCTTTGCAGCGGATGCTTTAGAACTATCAAATAGCAACCAATCACGGTGGGACCAAGTTATACCAATTAATTGAGTCCAATGATACCACTCAAAAGTGTGTATGACAAGCGGGCAAAATTCGATGTCAGCAGGATCTCATAGGCTCCAATGTAGCCCGAGATGGTGGGTTCGAGTCCCATTTCCGACAATCTTTAATGCATGTCTCAAAATTCAAGGTCAAAGATTTGAAAATGTATCGATTACTACATCTGTGGGAACAAGGATATGGACACATAATTTCCCAATCCACATGTGCTGTATCCACAGGAGGCAGAGACGTAGAATCTAACATACAACCAGGGTCCCTGCAGGTCTTAGACCACAATGAACCAGAAGAAACACTAAGGTAAGGCCCAGTATCCTGTGTTGGAACAGTACAGTTGGAAGTAGAAAGGTGCAATTGGGAAATTGCAAGTGTGGTTGCACTGACGTGAGTCACAAGGAATCCCCTAAGAAATTAATTCCATCTTACCATTTATATTACATATTGGAAGGTCAAGTGAAGCATGACCATTAGTTGCGACCGAAGGTCGCAGTTTACCATGAGAAATCGCAGCTAGTCTCCGTCTGTCTGTCTGTGTCAGTCAGTCAGTACACATTTTTACAGTCTATGGGTTGGTTCCCTTGTCACTGTGACATCACAGGTGATATCACAGGTGACATCACCTATGTACAAGTCCATATATGGGTATTCCCCAGAATCCCTTTTATGCCCATATATGAAGATCCCTGATGTCATCAATATGTATATCACTGGCCAGATGGCCAAGACATGGCCCATATCTTTGTGGCTGGTTCAGATAGGGATCTCCATGTATGGGCATAAAATATATTCTATGTATATGGATACACATTATTATTAATAAAGGATAAAATAAAATAAAAAGGCCATATATGGGCATTCCCTGAAACAAAATCCCATTTATGCCCATATGGGCTTGGAGCAAAAAGTGACATTTTACATTTTTTCACAGGACAGCTTTCTATTGATTGTAATTATCTAATTTAAATCAATATGTATAATCAGTCTATACTTTAATAGATTAGGCTTCAATGAATGTATTTCAAAATATTCTTTTTAATGTTTTTAATAATAATAATTACAATCAATGAAAAGCTGTCCTGTTAAAAAATATAAATGTCACTTACGCCCTTTTTGCTCCAAGCCCTCGTTATAATAATAATAATAATAATAGCTTGGATTTATATAGCGCTTTTCTAAATACCCAAAGCGCTTTACAACAGAAAGAAACAACTGTATTAGGAAAAAACTTTAGAAACAACAAATACAAAATACAAAAGAGTTAAAAGTAGGTCAAGTACTAGGGAGGCATAATTTGCCAGACCTCAGCTGGGATATGCTATCTTGAAGAGGTGAGTTTTTAGTGAAGCTTTGAATGAGGGGAGGGAGGGAGCGCTTCTGAGGTGGTTGGGGAGAGTGTTCCAGAGGGTGGGGGCAGAGACAGAGAAGGCTCTGTCCCCCCAGGTGCGGTATTTGGCTGTGCAGACCTCCAGAAGGTTGGCTTCACTGGACCTGAGGGATCAGGTAGGTTATCATGGGCCAGCAATGTTCAGAAAACTTAAAGTTATACCATGTAACTTTTTTTATAAAACAAATCTTAAAATTGTCCTAACTGTTAAATCGCTAAAGTTTTAGAACACCCACTCCGTTATTTTCAGCTTCTGAAGCCTTCTCTTTATATGTTTTCTTCTTAGCAGTGACAGGGGCGGGATTTCCCGGCAAAATGACGTAATCTGCATCATCTGTATACGTTGTGTATACGTTGACCAATCACATCGCAGATCATACACACATGATACACTACCGGCCAATCACAGCTTATCTGCTCTGGTCTTCAGGAAGCGCCTCCGCTCAGCTACAGTGTTTACCATGGTGAAGGATTTTAACCTCTTAATCCCCAAATCCTGGCCAGAAAATTACGTTCTACCATGCGTTCTACCCCTCCACGGATTACTATCGGTCGCGGTGGTTTGCGACACCGCTCCGGTGGTCTGCGGCGGTGGTCCGCGACGACTCCGGACGAAAAACGGCCGAAAAAAGCAATACCGCTACTGACCACTAGTTTAGCAACTTACACAGTATAACTTTAAGATGTCATTCTTCAGGATGGAATAATAATAATAATAAATATAGCTGCAAGCAGCGATAAAGTGGCCAAGGCATAAAAAGCAGGAAAGCAAAAAGGCATCAAGGGAAAGCAAAGAAGACATCAAAGAAAAACTAGAAGCAGTGTTCTTCCGAACAGGACTCCGGCAGGTCAGGTAGGTTTTTTTTTTGGCCTAGTGGTGACTCTATAATAGGCCAAAGTGAAAAGGGTGCCACGTGTTCTTGGGCCTTTCACGGCAATCGGACGCTGCATGCGGGATTTGAAGCATTTTGTTCCAAAAATGTGTTTTGCGAAAATTGACCCGCTGGTGGCGCTATAACAGGCCAATGTGAGAAGGGTGGCATCTGTTCCTTGGCCTAGTGGGAATGTGTGTGCAAAATCTCACACACATAGCAGGCTGCGTTTGAGACATTTTTTCAAAAAGGAGCAATCCTGCAAACCTTGGAATTCAATGTTAGCCAATTAGATAGAATATGATATCTGACAAATCCGTCATGATTACATCACTGTAGAGATACTGTGTACTGATTTGTGTGATTTTCGGATAAAATCTGAAGGAGTAATATCGAAGAATGTGTTTTACATACTGTAAGTCGGCCTTCTGGTGGCGCTATAAATGGCAGATGTGAAAAATGCAGGGCACAGGTTTTTCCTTGGCCTCTGGGAAGTGTGCATACAAAGTTTTACACTAATCGGTGGTTATAGGTAAAAGCACAAATTGGCCTCTACACAACATGTATGCAAAAGACTGTAGGCCTATATGCAACAAACATAAAAAAACTGTGATACTATGCACCTGGACAGTTTGATGATGTACATAGTAAGCCTTGCTGAGCTATGAAGACCATATGAATCGGCCAGGCTATGAATCGCCTATCTCCTGTTTCTGTAGCGCAAGGTAACTTGTTGTACAAGTACACCCCCTGGACATGACACTAGTATGTCGCAGGGAGTTACCCCCAATCCAACCCTAGATGTTGAGTTTCAAGCAGGGAGGAACTGGGTCCCATTTTTTAGAATCTTTGGTATGACGCGACCCGGGTTTGAACCCAGATCTCCCAGTCTCAGGGCAGACACTCAAACCACTAGACCACTGAGCTGGTACATGGTATCATTGCAATCCTTGGAAATCACAACATAGGTGTAGACATGACAGTTTGTATTATAATGCTTGTTTCAGGTTTCAGGCTTTATGTCATGGTTTTATGCTTATACAAGCCCCAGGTGGGATTCGATCCAACGAGCTTCTGCATGTAAGGCATGTGCCCTGACCACTACACTAGGCAGCCACAGGATCTGTTAACCATGTTTGTTTAAAAAAAAAGTTCTATGTAGGCTGAGTGCCTTGATTTTATTGATTTCTTTTTTATCTTTTGGAGGCTTGGGGTGAAATCAATCTGAGTAAATGTAATCTGAGTATTTCTGACATTTTCGAGTGATCATATTTTCTTTTACTCAAAACGGCCGGTAGAGAAGGGCTCATTTTAAACATGAACGTGATCTGGAGTTAGATCAGACGTGTCAACATTAAAGAGTTTGACATACGCACATGCCATGGGCATCCAGGATGTTAACATCAACTCTACCCAACGTGGGGTTCGAACTCACAACCATCCGAATATCAGGCACAGGCACTGACCACTACACTACGGCAGTCACACATAAAGGACCTGTCATTTAAAAAATAAATAAAAGAAAAAATAAAAAGTTTCATGTAATGTACTTGACGCCTTCTTTCAAAATGATATAGCGCCCCCCTTTGGCCAATTGGGGTAAGATTGGTTTCAGTGATATTTGGACTAACCCTCTATAGTAGTTCATCATGAAATTTTACTTTGCATGTATGTTTTAGAGGCAGAAGAATAATTTGCATAAGACTTGCAATGTTGATTGAATTATTAAAAAAGCATGTTTCAATAAAAAAAAAAAACGATCTGACAGATCTTTAGATATTGGTCCAAAGTTCATGTAAAAAAAGTTCCGTGCACGTGACGCGAAAGTTCCAGAATAAAAGCGGGTTTAAGTGTTTTACAAACTGCTCAAAATGTCGGAAAATGTAAGGGCGGAGCTTACTTAACAAAGACACAGATGTCTTCCGCTTGAGTCAAGGCCCGCGTGTAAGCAAGTTGCATGTCTTCAAACGAAACGAGGCATGACTTATGCCCCTTTAAAGTTTGAGTTTTCAAACGCTTCGTATAGCGCCCCCCTTTGGCCAATTGGAGTAAGATTGCTTTCAGTGATATTTGGACTAACCCTCTACATATTTGCCAAATGCCATGAACGTGTCACTTTGCATGTATGATTTAGAGGCAGAAGAATAATTTGCATAAAACTGCAACATTGAGTGAATTATTAAAAAATAATGTTTCGCTTTAAAGAAAATCCGGCCGCTGTGCGATGACCGTGTTGGTCCAAAGTTCATGTAAAAAAAAGTTTCGCGCACGTTACGCGAAAATCCCAGGAGGAGATAGATTTTGACTGTTTTTCATATAATTCAAAATTGTGGGAGAGGTAAAGGTCAGAGGTCAAAAGTCAGAGCGTAAAAGTTGTTCGGCATGAGGAGACGCATAAGTGTATACAGGTTTCATTGCTGTACCTGAAACAGGGCATGAGCTACACCAGTTCAAAGTTTGCACTTTCGAAGGCTTCCTACAGCGCCACCCTTTGGCCGATTGTTGCGAGCTTCGCGTTTTAGCCGTTTGGCATAGTCCTCTGCCATACTGCCATGAACGTGTCACTTTGCATGTATGATTTAGAGGCAGAAGAATAATTTGCATAAAACTGCAACATTGAGTGAATTATTAAAAAATAATGTTTCGCTTTAAAGAAAATCCGGCCGCTGTGCGATGACCGTGTTGGTCCAAAGTTCATGTAAAAAAAAGTTTTGCGCACGTTACGCGAAAATCCCAGGAGGAGATAGATTTTGACTGTTTTTCATATAATTCAAAATTGTGGGAGAGGTAAAGGTCAGAGGTCAAAAGTCAGAGCGTAAAAGTTGTTCGGCATGAGGAGACGCATAAGTGTATACAGGTTTCATTGCTGTACCTGAAACAGGGCATGAGCTACACCAGTTCAAAGTTTGCACTTTCGAAGGCTTCCTACAGCGCCACCCTTTGGCCGATTGTTGCGAGCTTCGCGTTTTAGCCGTTTGGCATAGTCCTCTGCCATACTGCCGAGTTTCGTAAAAAGCGACTGCACGGTCTAGCCGCTAGAGCAAAAGTGGCGGAAGAATAATAATAATAAATATAGCTGCAAGCAGCGATAAAGTGGCCAAGGCAGAAAAAGCAGGAAAGCAAAAAAGCATCAAGAGAAAGCAAAGAACAAATCAAAGAAAAACTGGAAGCAGTGTTCTTCCGAACAGGACTCCTGCAGGTCAGGTAGGTTTTTATTGGCCTAGCGGTGACTCTATAATAGGCCAAAGTGAAAAGGGTGCCACGTGTTCTTGGGCCTTTCACGGCAATCGGACGCTGCATGCGGGATTTGAAGCATTTTGTTCCAAAAATGTGTTTGGCAAAAATTGACCCGCTGGTGGCACTATAACAGGCCAATGTGAGAAGGGTGGCATCTGTTCCTTGGCCTAGTGGGAATGTGTGTGCAAAATCTCACACACATAACAGGCTGCGTTTGAGACATTTTGTTCAAAAAGGAGCAATCCTGCAAACCTTGGAATTCAATGTTAGCCAATTAGATAGAATATGATATCTGACAAATCCGTCATGATTACATCACTGTAGAGATACTGTGTACTGATTTGTGTGATTTTCGGATAAAATCTGAAGGAGTAATATCGAAGAATGTGTTTTACATACTGTAAGTTGGCCTTCTGTTGGCGCTATAAATGGCAGATGTGAAAAATGCAGGGCAAAGGTTTTTCCTTGGCCTCTGGGAAGTGTGCATACAAAGTTTTAAACTAATCGGTGGTTATAGGTAAAAGACTGTATGCCTATATAGAATCTTTGGTATGACACAACCGGAGTTTGAACCTGGATCTCCCAGTCTCAGGGCAGACACTCAAACCACTAGGCCACTGAGCTGGTACATGATGTCGTTGCAATCCTTGGAAATCACAACATAGGTGTAGACATGACAGTTTGTATTATAATGCTTGTTTCAGGATTTATGATGCAAAATACATTATTTAGTAATGGCGGATATTAAAATACGCATCAAGGGGGGTTGGGGGACATTTTTAGGAAGGCTCCATATCAGACATTGTTCAAGGAACCAAACTGTGAAGTGTACCAAATATCATGGTTTTACGCTTATATAAACCCCAGGCGGGATTCGATCCAACGACCTTCTGCATGACCACTACACTAGGCAGCCACAGAATCTGTTAGCCATGTTTGTTTAAAAAAAAAGTTCTATGTAGGCTGAGTGCCTTGATTTTATTGATTTCTTTTTTATATTTTGGAGGCTTGGGGTGAAATCAATCTGAGTAAATGTAATCTGAGTATTTCTGACATTTTCGAGTGATCATATTTTCTTTTACTCAAAACGGCCAGTAGAGAAGGGCTCATTTTAAACATGAACGTGATCTGGAGTTAGATCCGACATGTCAACATTAAAGAGTTTGACATATGCACATGCCATGGGCATCCAGGATGTTAACATCAACTCTACCCAACGTGGGGTTCGAACTCACAACCATCCGAATATCAGGCACAGGCACTGACCACTACACTACGGCAGTCACACATAATGGACCTGTCATTTAAAAAAAAAGATAAGAAAAAAAAAAGTTTCATGTAATGTACTTGACGCCTTCTTTCAAAATGATATAGCGCCCCCCTTTGGCCAATTGGGGTAAGATTGGTTTCAGTGATATTTGGACTAACCCTCTATAGTAGTTCATCATGAAATTTTACTTTGCATGTATGTTTTAGAGGCAGAAGAATAATTTGCATAAGACTTGCAATGTTGATTGAATTATTAAAAAAGCATGTTTCAATAAAAAAAAAAAAACGATCTGACAGATCTTTAGATATTGGTCCAAAGTTCATGTAAAAAAAGTTCCGTGCACGTGACGCGAAAGTTCCGGAATAAAAGCGGGTTTAAGTGTTTTACAAACTGCTCAAAATTGCGGAAAATCTAAGGGCGGAGCTTACTTAACAAAGACACAGATGTCTTCCGCTTGAGTCAAGGCACGCGTGTAAGCAAGTTGCATGTCTTCAAACGAAACGAGGCATGACTTATGCCCCTTTAAAGTTTGAGTTTTCAAACGCTTCGTATAACGCCCCCCTTTGGCCAATTGGAGTAAGATTGCTTTCAGTGATATTTGGACTAACCCTCTACATATTTGCCAAATGCCATGAACGTGTCACTTTGCATGTATGATTTAGAGGCAGAAGAATAATTTGCATAAAACTGCAACATTGAGTGAATTATTAAAAAATAATGTTTCGCTTTAAAGAAAATCCGGCCGCTGTGCGATGACCGTGTTGGTCCAAAGTTCATGTAAAAAAAGTTTCGCGCACGTTAGGCGAAAATCCCAGGAGGAGATAGATTTTGACTGTTTTTCATATAATTCAAAATTGTGGGAGAGGTAAAGGTCAGAGGTCAAAAGTCAGAGCGTAAAAGTTGTTCGGCATGAGGAGACGCATACGTGTATACAGGTTTCATTGCTGTACCTGAAACAGGGCATGAGCTACACCAGTTCAAAGTTTGCACTTTCGAAGGCTTCCTACAGCGCCACCCTTTGGCCGATTGTTGCGAGCTTCGCGTTTTAGCCGTTTGGCATAGTCCTCTGCCATACTGCCATGAACGTGTCACTTTGCATGTATGATTTAGAGGCAGAAGAATAATTTGCATGAAACTGCATTATACGGTTAATTATTAAAAAATAATGTTTCGCTTTAAAGAAAATCCGGCCGCTGTGCGATGACCGTGTTGGTCCAAAGTTCATGTAAAAAAAGTTTCGCGCATGTTACGCGAAAATCCCAGGAGGAGATAGATTTTGACTGTTTTTCATATAATTCAAAATTGTGGGAGAGGTAAAGGTCAGAGGTCAAAAGTCAGAGCGTAAAAGTTGTTCGGCATGAGGAGACGCATAAGTGTATACAGGTTTCATTGCTGTACCTGAAACAGGGCATGAGCTACACCAGTTCAAAGTTTGCACTTTCGAAGGCTTCCTACAGCGCCACCCTTTGGCCGATTGTTGCGAGCTTCGCGTTTTAGCCGTTTGGCATAGTCCTCTGCCATACTGCCGAGTTTCGTAAAAAGCGACTGCACGGTCTAGCCGCTAGAGCAAAAGTGGCGGAAGAATAATAATAATAAATATAGCTGCAAGCAGCGATAAAGTGTCCAAGGCATAAAAAGCAGGAAAGCAATAAGGCATCAAGGGAAAGCAAAGAAGAATATCAAAGAAAAACAGGACCGAACAGGACTCTGGCAGGTCAGGTAGGTTTTTTTTTTGGCCTAGTGGTGACTCTAATAGGCCAAAGTGAAAAGGGTGCCACGTGTTCTTGGGCCTTTCACGGCAATCGGACGCTGCATGCAGGATTTGAAGCATTTTGTTCCAAAAATGTGTTTTGCAAAAATTGACCCGCTGGTGGCGCTATAACAGGCCAATGTGAGAAGGGTGGCATCTGTTCAGTGTAAATACTGAATAAAAGTACAAATGTATTGGCATCAACTTGACATTTTTTGAAAATAGCAGATCTACAAGCTCACAATGCAATGCATGAGCATTTACTGGAGTAGCCTAGAAGTAAGACTATACAAGTGAAGTATAAAATACCTCAAAATTATACTAAGGATAGTATTTGAGTAAATGTACTCAGTTACTTTTACACCACTGGCATTGTAGACCCAGATGCTTGTGAAACATGATAAAGAAATAGTCATGCAATAGTATGAATTTCAGTTTATTTACACAAAGGATTTGCAATTGCAAAATATTATAGCAGCATTATTTTCTAGCAGGCTAGCAGAGTCAGACTTAACTAAAGTTAAATTGTTTTTATTGAAAAACGTTGAGGGGAAGGCGGCTGGGGGTCAAAACTTGGAACTTTAGGGGCTCACATGGGGCTGCCGTCCTGTGGGCAGAGCAGACTATGGATTCCAATTGGGGGGTGTTGGAACCCAGCCAGCCTAGGTGGGGGAGGGAGAGAGAAATGAGGTGAGCTTCAGAATAATTACAGTTGAGCCACAAGGTAGAGAAGAGGTGTTCAATCTGCCCGTTCCACACAGTTCAGAATAATGAACCCACTTACACTGCCTTTCTTTGGCTCCAATGAAGCAATCTGGGAGCTGGTACTGATTGTCAGATGGGCTTCAGGTGTGAGGCTGAGCTTCCCCTGCATGGTTTGAAACAATGAATAAATGAATGCACTCAAACATCATTACTTTATAAAGAAACTCAAAGTCATTACTTCAAAATCAAAATAGGAATGTGTGTCACTGCGGCTGCTTTTTCCTACCCATAGGTCAGACAGGATTGTGTCAGTCTTTCTGCAGGCTCGCCATCTTTCAGATTCAGTTCTAGGGAATAAACCTGGCCTGGATCAAAGAAAAAGGCCAAATGAATAGAAAAACAACAAATTCAAATAATCTGCTGCACTACAGGCTTGAAACAAAATAATTCCATTAATCTGCCCAACTAGGCATTGGCATTAAACTCAAAATACATCAATTCAATAATCAACATTGCATTACATTCCAAAAGAAATTGTTTAACATTTAGATCCCAAAAACAACATAACATTACAGAGCACATGGTCACTCACCAAGTCACAATGTTCCTCATTCACACAGCCAGTGTAGCGAGTGGATCAGGTAGGTATGGCATCTAAAAGTCAAATTATTGCATGGGTAAGTATAAATAATTAATGAATTAAACTGTCAGAAATTGGAATAGTTGTTGAAATAAATAAAGAGTACATACCTGCTGCCTGTAACACCTCCAGTGTTGTGGACCACACTGAGCAAGTTACTGCAGAAAGTCTGGCTTTATACTGGGTGTGGTTTGATTGCAAATTGCTGGGCAGCTGTGTTTGGGTCTATTCTGCATTAGAGGTGGGATTTATGGCTCTTTGAAGTGAGACAGTACCATCGATCTGGCTCACTAAAAAGAGCCGTTCAAAAGACTGGCTCATTTGGCTCCTTGTATATTTATATATTTTTAAGAAGAATTTGTTTAAATATGAATCCACAAGGTGGCACCACATTCCTCTGCTGACAGTTGAGATCACAATTTAGTATTTACCCTTTTCATAAAATGTGTGTGTAAATTAAGCTACCTTGACTTTTGTTATTCATAAAACACCTAAAAAAAACAAGCAGGCAACAATGAACTCGCTCCTCCACTTGTTCTCTCTCTCTCACTCACTCACTGTACTCAGTCAGTACTCAGTGGAGTAGCAAGGAGATGTTGAATTGGGGGGAGGGGGTCTCCCCCCCAAATGAACGGCTCTCTACTGCGCAAACCGGATCCCATCGTTCACTTCAAAGAGCCGTTCAAAAGATTCGATTCGTTCGCGAACGTCCCAGCTCTATTCTGCATCTAGCCTAAGGCCCAGATCATGGGAAACCCCTACTCACGTCAGGGTGGGGGGTCCCCAGTTCAAATATGATTCTTTTTGGTTTCAGTGATATTTGGACTTACCCTCTACAGTATTTCATCATGAAAATGTGACTTTGCATCTATGTTTTAGAGGCAGAAGAATAATTTGCATAAAACTTGCAATGTTGATTGAATTATTAAAAAAGCATGTTTCAATTTAAAAAAAATCCGATCTGACAGATCTTTAGATATTGGTCCAAAGTTCATGTAAAAAAAGTTCCGTGCACGTGACGCGAAAGTTCCGGAATAAAAGCGGGTTTAAGTGTTTTACAAACTGCTCAAAATGGCGGAAAATCTAAGGGCGGAGCTTACTTAACAAAGACACAGATGTCTTCCGCTTGAGTCAAGGCACGCGTGTAAGCAAGTTGCATGTCTTCAAACGAAACGAGGCATGACTTATGCCCCTTTAAAGTTTGAGTTTTCAAACGCTTCGTATAGCGCCCCCCTTTGGCCAATTGGAGTAAGATTGCTTTCAGTGATATTTGGACTAACCCTCGACATATTTGCCAAATGCCATGAACGTGTCACTTTGCATGTATGATTTAGAGGCAGAAGAATAATTTGCATAAAACTGCATTATACAGTGAATTATTAAAAAATAATGTTTCGCTTTAAAGAAAATCCGGCCGCTGTGCGATGACCGCATTGGTCCAAAGTTCATGTAAAAAAAAGTTTTGCGCACGTTACGCGAAAATCCCAGGAGGAGATAGATTTTGACTGTTTTTCATATAATTCAAAATTGTGGGAGAAGTAAAGGTCAGAGGTCAAAAGTCAGAGCGTAAAAGTTGTTCGGCATGAGGAGACGCATAAGTGTATACAGGTTTCATTGCTGTACCTGAAACAGGGCATGAGCTACACCAGTTCAAAGTTGGCATTTTTCAAAGGCTTCCTACAGCGCCACCCTTTGGCCGATTGTTGCGAGCTTCGCGTTTTAGCCGTTTGGCATAGTCCTCTGCCATACTGCCGAGTTTCGTAAAAAGCGACTGCACGGTCTAGCCGCTAGAGAAAAAGTGGCGGAATAATAATAATAATAGTGATGAAGTCCAATAACAATGAGTGGCCATTTGCCACTTCGTGGCCTTGGCCACTAATGATGAAGTCCAATATCAATGAGTGGCCATTTGCCACTTCGTGGCCTTGGCCACTAAATATAGCTGCAAGCAGCGATAAAGTGGCCAAGGCATAAAAAGCAGGAAAGCAAAAAGGCATCAAGGGAAAGCAACGAAGACATCAAAGAAAAACTAGAAGCAGTGTTCTTCCGAACAGGACTCCGGCAGGTCAGGTAGGTTTTTTTTGGCCTAGTGGTGACTCTATAATAGGCCAAAGTGAAAAGGGTGCCACGCGTTCTTGGGCCTTTCACGGCAATCGTACGCTGCATGCGGGATTTGAAGCATTTTGTTCCAAAAATGGGTTTTGCAAAAATTGACCCGCTGGTGGCGCTATAACAGGCCAATGTGAGAAGGGTGGCATCTGTTCCTTGGCCTAGTGGGAATGTGTGTGCAAAATTTCACACACATAGCAGGCTACGTTCATGATTTGAGACATTTTGTTCAAAAAGGAGCAATCCTGCAAACCTTGGAATTCAATGTTAGCCAATTAGATAGAATATGATATCTGACAAATCTGTCATGATTACATCACTGTAGAGACTACTGTGTACTGATTTGTGTGATTTTCGGATAAAATCTGAAGGAGTAATATCGAAGAATGTGTTTTACATACTGTAAGTCGGCCTTCTGGTGGCGCTATAAATGGCAAATGTGAAAAATGCAGGGCACAGGTTTTTCCTTGGCCTCTGGGAAGTGTGCATACAAAGTTTTACACTAATCGGTGGTTATAGGTAAAAGCACAAATTGGCCTCTACACAACATGTATGCAAAAGACTGTAGGCCTATATGCAACAGACATAAAAAAACTGTGATACTATGCACAGTTTGATGATGTACATAGTAAGCCTTGCTGAGCTATGAAGACCATATGAATCAGCCAGGCTATGAATCTCATAGGGCGGGAGCCTATCTCCTGTTTCTGTAGCGTAAGGCAGCTTGATGTACAAGTACATCATGACGCTAGTATGTCGCAGGGAGTTACTCCCAATCCAACCCTTGATGCTGAGTTTCAAGCAGGGAGGCACTGGGTCCCATTTTTTAGAATCTTTGGTATGACGCGACCCGGGTTTGAACCCGGATCTCCCAGTCTTAGGGCCGACACTCAAACCACTAGGCCACTGAGCTGGTACATGATATCATTGCAATCCTTGAAAATCACAACATAGGTGTAGACATGACAGTTTGTATTATAATGCTTGTTTCTGGATTTATGATGCAAAATACATTATTTAGTAATGGCGGATATTCAAATACGCATCAAGGGGGGTTGGGGGACATTTTTAGGAAGGCTCCATATCAGACATTGTTCAAGGAACCAAACTGTAAAGCCTACCAAATGTCATGGTTTTATGCTTTTATAAACCCCAGGCGAGATTCGATCCAACGACCTTCTGCATGAAAGGCATATGCCCTGACCACTACACTAGGCAGCCACAGTATCTGTTAACCATGTTTGTTTAAAAAAGAAAGTCTATGTAGAATGAGTGCCTTGATTTTATTGATTTCTTTTTTATATTTTGGAGGCTTGGGGTGAAATCAATCTGAGTAAATGTAATCTGAATATTTCTGACATTTTCGAGTGATCATATTTTCTTTTACTCAGAACAGAAAAAAAACGGACGATAGAGAAGGGCTCATTTTAAACATGAACGTGATCTGGAGTTAGATCGTGATCTGGAGTTAGATCAGACGTGTCAACATTAAAGAGTTTGACATATGCACATGCCATGGGCATCCAGGATGTTAACATCAACTCAACCCGACGTGGAGTTTGAACTGACAACCATCCGTATACCAGGCACAGGCACTGACCACTACACTGACCACTACACTACGGCAGTCACACATAATGGACCTGCCATTTTTCTAAAAAAAGAAAAGAAAAAAGAAAAGGTTTCATGTAAATCTACAGTAGTTGTGGGGCTCATTTTAAACATGAACGTGATCTGGAGTTAGATGAGACGTGTCAACATTAAAGAGTTTGACATATGCACATGCCATGGGCATCCAGGATGTTAACATCAACTCAACCCGATGTGGGGTTTGAACTGACAACCATCCGTGTACCAGGCACAGGCACTGACCACTACACTACGGCAGTCACACATAATGGACCTGTCATTTTTCTAAAAAAAGAAAAGAAAAAAGAAAAAGTTTCATGTAAATCTACAGTAGTTGTGGGGCTCAATAAAAAGTTTCATGTAAATCTACAGTAGTTGTGGGGCTCATTTTAAACATGAACGTGATCTGGAGTTAGATCAGACGTGTCAACATTAAAGAGTTTGACATATGCACATGCCATGGGCATCCAGGATGTTAACATCAACTCAACCCGATGTGGGGTTTGAACCGACAACCATCCGTGTACCAGGCACAGGCACTGACCACTACACTACGGCAGTCACACTTAATGGACCTGTCATTTTTGAAAAAAAAGAAAAGGAAAAAAGAAAAAGTTTCATGTAATGTACTTGACGCCTTCTTTCAAAATGATATAGCGCCCCCCTTTGGCCAATTGGGGTAAGATTGGTTTCAGTGATATTTGGACTAACCCTCTACAGTAGTTCATCATGAAAATTTTACTTTGCATGTATGTTTTAGAGGCAGAAGAATAATTTGCATAAAACTTGCAATATTCATTGAATTATTAAAAAAGCATGTTTACATTTTTAAAAAATCCGATCTGACAGATCTTTAGATATTGGTCCAAAGTTCATGTAAAAAAAGTTCCGTGCACGTGACGCGAAAGTTCCGGAATAAAAGCGGGTTTAAGTGTTTTACAAACTGCTCCAAATGGCGGAAAATCTAAGGGCGGAGCTTACTTAACAAAGACACAGATGTCTTCAGCTTGAGTCAAGGCACGCGTGTAAGCAAGTTGCATGTCTTCAAACGAAACGAGGCATGACTTATGCCCCTTTAAAGTTTGAGTTTTCAAACGCTTCGTATAGCGCCCCCCTTTGGCCAATTGGAGTAAGATTGCTTTCAGTGATATTTGGACTAACCCTCGACATATTTGCCAAATGCCATGAACGTGTCACTTTGCATGTATGATTTAGAGGCAGAAGAATAATTTGCATAAAACTGCAACATTGAGTGAATTATTACAAAAATAATGTTTCGCTTTAAAAGAAATCCGGCCGCTGTGCGATGACCGCATTGGTCCAAAGTTCATGTAAAAAAAAGTTTCGCGCACGTTACGCGAAAATCCCAGGAGGAGATAGATTTTGACTGTTTTTCATATAATTCAAAATTGTGGGAGAAGTAAAGGTCAGAGGTCAAAAGTCAGAGCGTAAAAGTTGTTCGGCATGAGGAGACGCATAAGTGTATACAGGTTTCATTGCTGTACCTGAAACAGGGCATGAGCTACACCAGTTCAAAGTTGGCATTTTTCAAAGGCTTCCTACAGCGCCACCCTTTGGCCGATTGTTGCGAGCTTCGCGTTTTAGCCGTTTGGCATAGTCCTCTGCCATACTGCCGAGTTTCATAAAAAGCGACTGCACGGTCTAGCCGCTAGAGAAAAAGTGGCGGAATAATAATAATAATAGTGATGAAGTCCAATAACAATGAGTGGCCAAGGCATTGCCACTTCGTGGCCTTGGCCACTAAATATAGCTGCAAGCAGCGATAAAGTGGCCAAGGCATAAATAGCAGGAAAGCAAAAAGGCATCAAGGGAAAGCAAAGAAGAAATCAAAGAAAAACTAGAAGTAGTGTTCTTCCGAACAGGTCTCCAGCAGGTCAGGTGTTTTTTTTTTGGCCTAGTGGTGACTATAATAGGCCAAAGTCAAAAGGGTACCACGTGTTCTTTGGCCTTTCACGGCAATCGGACGCTGCATGCGGGATTTGAGGCATTTTGTTCCAAAAATAGGTTTTGCAAAAATTGACCCGCTGGTGGCGCTATAACAGGCCAATGTGAGAAGGGTGGCATCTGTTCCTTGGCCTAGTGGGAATGTGCGTGCAGAATCTCACACAAATAGCAGGCTGCGTTTGAGACATTTTGTTCAAAAAGGAGCAATCCTGCAAACCTTGGAATTCAATGTTAGCCAATTAGATAGAATATGATATTGGACAAATCCGTCATGATTACATCACTGTAGAGATACTGTGTGCCCATTTGTGTGATTATCGGATAAAATCTGAAGGAGTAATATCGAAGAATGCGTTTTCGGCCTTCTGGTGGCGCTATAAATGACAGAGACTCTGCCGATTTTACACTAATCGGCATAGTTATTGGTGAAAGCACAAATTGACCTCTACACAACATGTATGCAAAAGACTATATGCAACAGACATAAAATAGTTCCAAAGAACTCCTCAAGGTTTTAACTCAATATCTTTATTTTCCAACTTTTTCATTAGTTGTCTTTGTTGAAGAGTTGGTCATCAGGTTGTAAACCTTCAAAACAGAGGGTTAACAACCTAGCCATTTTCAGGCATGTCTTTTAAATCACAATGTTTTCAAATAAAGTTTTTAAACATTAAGTATTGTGAAGTCTGAACCCAAACCAGCACACGGAAACAGTTCTCAAGGTGAAAACGCAATAAGCGTTGTTTTATTCAATGGGGCGTGATGCGTCGTCCTATATCCTAAATAGTCCAGTTATGAGACGTTTACACAGGAGCACAGTTCAGCTATTAAAACTCAGCATTGTTTAATGATTACACAGGGTAGATTCCCCACATGAATATATAAACATATGAACAGCAAATGCATGAAAGTAAACAGAATACAAGCCTGATATTTCACAACATAAAGTTGCATCCACAGCAAGCTAGAAGACAGCGTCCACCTGAAACCAACAAGTTTCAGCTGCACTCCGGAGAGATCTCTGAAGGACCCCTTATCTGCAACTCTATATATCATTCTGCCAGCAGCGGCCCTCCTTTCTCTGATTGGCCAGCAGTGCTCAAGGAACACTCTAAAGAAAGATAGTTGTTTTAGCTTAAAGGAATAGTTCACACATTTTCACATTAATCCCTCCTTGATCACTCTTTAGTGATCACTCAGTTAAAGAAATGTTGAACACAATTTTTAATCATTTCATGTAACATGCTGAGTTTTGAACAACAACAAATCAAGGTCCAGTATTTATGAGCTAGGTGAGCAGAGGAAACCATTTTAGGCGAAACTCTTACACTAGGGGTTTTTCGTTTGTTTTTTTCTTTTCCCCCTACCATTCGGACGCTGCTCACAGTATTTGGACCATTATTGACATTCATGGAAATTCATACAACAAGCTTTACTGAATACAATGGCATAAAAATGTGTAACATTGAATATATTTCTTTATTGCAATTCTTCTGAGAGACGGGTCTTTTGCTGCGTCCCAGGAATTGATTCCGTACCCCGACAATCCAAATTTCACCCACTGCCAATTGATAGTTCACATGGCAATGAGATAAAAGGACTATCGGGAGGTTACTCTTCCAAGACACAGCCAGACTCGCCCCTCCTAATTGTATCCTTCACCCTCCATCGGACTTGATGGAGTGGTAATGCATGCGATCTTGAGGTCAAGTTGTGGGTCAAGGAATGCTCTAACGGGGCCTTCTGTGTATAGCTATTCATTTAATCACATTCTGTGTGCCAAGGGAGTGTTGGGCGTACTGTGCCAAAAAATGTCTAAGGAGATAAGGATATCCCTGGGAAAATATCAGTTGTTTCTTGACATACATCTATCCCATAAAAATGTTGCATCTGTTTATTATACATAATTGTGTTATGCCCCTCCTAGATAAAAATAAACGTGTAGAATTGTAAAGAGTGTTCGATCCCAAGTTTTGTTCAGTGAAATCTGAACTAAATGTCATGTGATGAGTGAGGGGTGTCACCATGTTAAACTACGGCAGTAGACTGTGCACTTGAACTATGAATATTTAATTCCAAAAAGCCTGTGTGTGAACATAGGGACACAGCTGTCTCTACTATCTACTGAGAATCGGGAGTAGAGATTTGACAGGAAAGAAGAACGTTAACCCCCTCCTTTTATGACTCACATAAAAGCGAATAACTAGACTTGTTATTCTTTACCCCAATTAAAATCTTATAGCTGGGGAATATACATATAATATATTTATACCTCCCTCCTTGACATGCCAGTAATGGCATGGCACATGTATAAATATAGTACTCAGTTTAAACCATAGGGCACACAGTTTTGTTCCTCTTGGCATCGAATAAACAACAACGGGGAAACACAGCAGCATATAACACCAAAGTACCGGGAGACACCGCACCATGGGTAAAATTACTGACAGGGTCACGAACACACCCATCAATAACAACATTATCAATTATTGTCCCCAATGTGAAAATAGTACAAATCCAAGTTTACTATAGGCAACCATCACAATGCTGTACCACAAACCTGAGACCCTTCAGGATTTAGCCGTAAGCTGGAGGTCTTTTTATGATTAGACCTGTAGGGCCGTTGTATTCTCAGAGAGCCCCACCGCACACCCACACAACCAAGGCGTATATTCCTTATCAAATTGCACTGAAGTACTTTAATTTAATCTGTACACTTGAGTCCTCAGAGCGTACGTTACGCCTCAAACAGTTGTTGGGACTTTTTTGGCTCCCAGAAATAAGAATGGCACGGTGACCATAGCCAGACAACAGCAACCCCCACCAGCTTTTCTCCGCTCAACCAGAATAACGGCAGCATCAAACAGCCTGATAATTTGAATAATAGTTGGCTGCCAAGTGAAACTACAATTTGTACTGTTACACCTATCGGACAAAATACTAACAATAATTTAGAATAACCCAACATGGTGTGCGCCCACGTAATCCTTCAGATCTGCCTACAACTAAATTACTACAACTAGAATTATACCAGAGGTAGGCAACCTTAGAGCATGCTTTCATTACAGTTCCAGAATTGTTTTCTGAAAAAATAACTAACATAACTTACAGGAAATGGGTGTTGTCACTTGCCCTCATTGGCATCAACAACACAAGTATAAAAGACAGTTTCCCTAGACCCATTCTAGTGGCAAGCAATACAGTAAAGACCAGTGTTGCCAGATTCTGAGCGAAATAAGTAACAATGTGTACAAAAATAACACTAACGGGAAAAATCTCGGAGGTGTCAAAAGATAAACTGGAAATAAATATCACTCAAAGAACACAATAAAGTAACACTGGCATGGCAACGTTTTGACCGGGTACACTATACAAATCAGCGTATACAACACCCTTTCTTTCTTATAGAAATGCGTACAACAAAATACCGCACTTAAAACCTAGCAGATCACATAAATTTCTCAATACACGACCCTCCTTGACAAGCAAAGTAAAATCAAACAATAAAAAAATAACAAAGACCTTTCTAACTGTGGATCATGACATTTCAGTTATATATAAAATAAACTTCCCCATTCAAACATCTTATTTTTTCCTCAGTATTGTTCATGTAACCTGGTGTGGTTCGGCTTATCCATTATAATTATAAATTCAAAATGATTTATCACACATTTTCCACCGCGGATCACTTCCTCATATACTGAAAGCAGACCTGCAGAGGACTGGAGATGAGATTTATGGCTTTTTAAGTGAGCCAGAGCTCTGGGATCCGTTCCTTTCAAAGATCCGTTCTAAAGACACACTCATTCCAGTTAATTAGCTACTTTAGTTACTTATCTCTACATTGCAAGAAAATAATGTTTGTACTTTCTCCACAACTGCCCATTAGAAAAGAGCGGCTCCCTATGCCGCGAACCGGATCCTATCACTCATTTCAAAGAGCCATTCTAAAGACTCGACTTGTCCGCAAACGTCCCATCCCTACGGAGGACCTGGTGAAATTTATGGGGGGCATAGAATGTCAATAAACCCCTGACCTCTGGCTGGGGACTGGGGAAGGAGTCGGGGAGATGGGTGGGTTATTGCTCCGAGTCTAATGATCATTATAACACTGTCCCGACATCAAAACATGAGAGATTTTTTACTATGGGGTGTCATTAAAACTTTGTTGACACGGCTCATCTGAAAAAGAAAAAGATGGCCCTACTTTTCAAAAGGGTTACAGACACCCTCCTTCATAAACTTCAATGAATTGAGTTACAAAAACAAACAAACAAAAACAAACAAACAACAACAACAACAACAAAAAAATTACAATAATAATAATAAAACTTAAACTATAAAAGAAATATCGTGTCATTGTCATTAGCATATCTATGCATATACTGGAACAGTAATCAACATAGGGAGAGAGGAGCTCTTGCACACAGCAAGGGCATCTAAACCTACAAGAGGCTGATAGAATTACTCAAGTAGATAATATAGAATTAATCAATTTCCTCTTCATTTGTCATAATACAAGTTGGGAGACAGTTAACCATGATTGGGGAAAAAAAAAAAAAAAAAAAAAAAAAAAAAAAAAAAATCAACACCCCACGGATAACTGACCACTCGAGTTAAATAGCTTCTACAAAATGATTGGGCTCATAAAAACACGAACAAAATAACATATAACAACATTGCCAAACAAAAACAAAACAGACATGTGTATATCTGCCTGTACACTGTGGAATGGGAAGAAAAAATAAATAAATAAAATAAAAAGTTGATTTGCCCTCAACAATACAGCTCTGTTTGCATCGTGTGATTTATACAATACTTGTGAACGCTGATCTGCAAGCACACAACACACCGCTTTTGAGAAGCACTGTGATCCTGCAGACTGGCGCCCCCAGAGCTGAATCCTAGCACATTCTTATCATACAATTCAACCACTAAATCAGAAACGAGCCTGTCCTGCCTTCAGTATACAGCAGCAGCAGGATAGACAGTCGATGCAATTATTATTTTCTTTAAAATTTTATATCATCTCTAAACTACAGCTATGATTGTTTTGATCTGAGACTAATGAATCCAATATTCATTGGACAGTGGGCCGTTGGTGAGGCAGTCACTAATGCCATAGGCTACTTTTGAGATTCTCATCAGGCAGACAGACAGCTGTCACTCTGGGCTCTTACAAGTCAAATGAGTTTATTCTTCATCATTATGGGGAATGATACTACACATAACCTGAGCAAGTGGTTACAATGATGGGGGGTAGAGTTCACTTATAGAAGTACCACTAAAAGGTTTTAAACCCACAGAAACTCATTTGCTTGTTTGCATTGGGGCCCCTTTGTACTTGATTAAAAAATAATTATAAAAATAAAATAGAAATCGAGTATTAACAAGGACACACTTTGCACGGCGCCAGGACCCATACTGTAGTAATAAAAAAAAATATATATATATATATATATTATCTATGAAGGGTAATGGGTGAGGTTTTTTCTATTAATTATCATTATTGCTGTCACTGCTGTCTTTATGCTAGGCAGTTACATAGATCATCATACTCCTCGCACCCGACACAGACGTACACACATCCTGGCCATTCCTCACACACAGACAAAGACAAACACACTTCCCACTAACTGACTAACAGCTGACATGTTACAATCTCTCATATACACACACTTTATCAATCAATTCCCAGTGATATATGTTGTGGCCTGCAGTCCCCAACACTATAACACCCTTCATTCAATCTATAAAGTATAACAGTCGTTATGCTGTTTGAAGTGTACTCAATCATGCATTAACACTACACATACAAGGTTTCGTTAGTGACAGGAGGAATGCAGAGGAATCTTCTCCTGCCCTCCTTCTCACACACATGCACTCTCCCACACAAACATTACTACTGAGTTTCGCTCACCCTCTCTCTCTCTCTCTCTCTCTCTCTCTCTCTCTCATGTTCTCTCTTTCTCTCTCGCTCTCCTCTTTCTCTCTTTCTCTCTCTTTCTCACTTTCTCTCTCTTTCTCTCTTTCTCTCTTTCTTTCTCTCTCTCTCTCTCTCTCTCTCACTCTCTTTCTTTCTCTCTCTCTCTTTTTCTCTCTCTCTCTCTCTCTTCACTCACTCACTCAAACACAAATACACACTCTCTGTAGGCCTACACACACAAACATTTAACACTTAACAAGACTTTTGACAAACACATGTATTTTGTGTTCACCGATCTTCAAGATTCACATGTGAATTTCAGTTCAGATAAAACGCAACAACACAACAGATCCGGTGGCATTTGACCTTGTTCTGGACAGCTGCATTCACGCTGTTTTGGACTGCAGATTAAAGCACCCTTTACTGCTTTTCCCTTTCTAATTAAAAAACATTCCGTCACAATCATGTTATAAGAGTATCTGTTCTTCAAAAAGTATGTTTGTTTTCACCATAAGGGTGGTGACGTAGAAATCCTACATAATTTCTCGCCTTTACGACTAGAACACAGCGGAATTGAAGACTCACAAAAAAATCTGTTCACTTTGCTTCAGATGCAATATAAAATGACACAAAAAGGCTTATTATGTACAGCGCTATAACATTCACACATCAGCAAAGCAAAAAGATAGATTTCCCTGCCCCCCCCTCAGTTCATTATTACATTACTAAAACTCCTTTTCCCCTGCGCTCATTAAATGCCAAAGACCTTATCTCTTACCACAGCAATAACACAAAGAGGCCTCTATGCCCTCAGCAGCTGTACATGTCTCAGGGCCATGCACCGGCCATGCACCTACGGTACAGTCTACTAAAACAAAAACAAAAAAGAAACACACCCAATGTGAAGTGAGCGGTGGTCGTGCTTGCATAACATCTTCAGACTTGGATTTAAGTCTAGGATGTACAGGCTATGCTACACACACACACTTTGCTATGGCAAAACGCAGAGAAAAAAAGCTACAGACATACGCACAGCCACCTACAGGAGCGGTTTGCACCGCTCAAAAAAAAAACAAATTCACTTCATAACGGTTACAAACTTTACATGATGGTCTTGCCTTCAGTTTGCCCTTATGGTCACTGCCCAAAAAGTTTGACCTTACTCAGCAGTACATAGACATAGTTATAGTTAGTCATGTCTTATGACAAACAACATGATGGTATAAGGAAGACTCTCAAGACTGGACAAGTCAATCCAACAGGGCCACCCATTATGCCTAATGGCTGCTGTTGTACCAGACATGTGACTATGGGTGGCTGTCAAGGTGAGAATATTGGTCCCATTAGTCCGACGGGGCAGCAGTCCGACGGTGGTTAGGGTTATTGTTAGTGTTAGTGTTAGAGTTAGTTTTATGTTCACAAAAAGTGTAAACAATCTGGAATCATCTTGTGGTCCCTGGTTGGCACAAAATATTTTGAAATATGCCTACATATCAATTTGGGAGTCCTGTACAGAGTTACCGGAAAAGTCCTCCTCCTCAGGACCTCCATTCACAGGTCCTACTGGTGACCACCCTAGTGGACACGAATGATGGAGGTGACCAAACTCATGACAATGCCAGCATTCTGCGTTCCGCAGTAAACGTGCGTATTGCTGCGTGTTAAGACCCTGATGTTGCTGCTTTCCTCTCCTCTTTAAACCTCTTTGTGTAGGTCCTTTAAACACAGCGTTTTGCATTGAGTAAGTATTTTGATAATACATGGAGGAAGGTGGGTCTATCACTGGCCAATCTCCAATCACCTCCTGTGGGGCAGGTGTGGTTGCGCTCACTGTCAACATGCACTCAGCAAAGGCTGCATCTTGGGCAGCTGTGTGAAGTTTTTTCTTTTGTCGCTCTAATTCCTGTAGTTGTAAGAGTGCTATTTTATGCGTAATTTCCGTTGTGCTCTCTGATTTTGTGTTATTTTCCTTGATGTATCTGTTGTAGTGGTGAAGCACAACAGCTTGCCATTCAGCCTGGGGTTCGACACTTAGTCCAGCGACATCCGCTAGGGTGTCACATAATTTGTCAGGGAGGCCTGTAAGAACCATGTCACGAAAGATTTGAACATGGGTATCATCTCGGTCATAATGTGAGCACATTGTATGGAAGTAATGGCTCTGGGCACGCGTAATATAGTCGTGAATGTTCTCATCAGGTTTCATTTTAAGCGTACGCATTAAGGCCACATCCGTCTTCATGGGAAACTCTAAACGGAGTGCATCCCAAAATCGAGTGCAGACTGGGGCAAGCAAAGATGTGTCTGCTATCTGCATAGTTCCTGCATTATTTTCAAATCGAGTTAACCACATAGTGCCTTTGATTCGACCCAAAATGGCCCGAAGATCTCTCACTGCAACTTCCTCATGGGCTGTCAAGCGGTTTAATTCTGTTATCCACACATTAGCACCACTAGACAGAGAGGGTAACTTGCACACGTAGGCTTCAAGATCCAGGAGTGACCATGGCTCATAAACCTGTCTGCCTATGTGATGGTCAAAGTTTACTGGAAACTGGCCACTGGGTACTTTGGTGTTTTCCTCGAAGGACAGTTTGTGCTCTGCATCACCATGGCTCAACATTGTTGGTAGCTCATGCAAGCTGGACTGTGAGCTAAGGACAGATTTATGCCTTGGAATGTGCACACCAGAGCTGGACTCCTCCAGTATGTCAGCCTGTTGTGGTGATGTAATAGGGATTATCAAGCCCTCAATTATGTTCCCTGCAGGGGCAAGGCGAAGCAGATTTTGACACACTTCCTGCACCATGCTACTGGCTCGCTGCAAGATCTGTTGCTGTTCTAGAATGTGCTTGAACAGCTCAGGGATGGTTAACCCAACCGTAATGTGTGTGGTACTCACACTGTCACTGCCTATGTCCACCTCATTGTTTGTCACTTCGACAGGATTTGTAACAACAAAGTCCTGACACTGTAAGTTAGATTGTGCATCATCGAAAATAACCATGGGTGTGCGAGGGGAAGCAGAAGCATATGGCGGGGGAGGCGGACCCAGCTCGGACAGATCCTGATAAAGCACTTCACATGTCAGCTGTGCTTTAGATTTTTTCTCAGGAGAAGTCAATAACATTCTTTGATAGAAAAGGTTGGAGACTTGATAGCGCTTCTCAACGTATTCCTCTGTACTGCTAGAAAATACAGTTTTCTTCGTTCCTTCTTTGGCAAACCGCCAACGCTCCTCCTCGAATTTATGTATTTGGCATATTTGATCTCTTGTGACAGGCCAATGGTGGGGGTCAGTCTGTACACAGCCACATTCACGAGGGTGTAAGGTTAAGATCAGAATTCCTTCATTCTTCCATTCTGTCAATAAGCGATTGGTCCAATGGAGAAGGGAAATAGCCTTTGTCCCATGTGTGGAGTCAATGCTCCGTCCATATAAAATGAACTGCTGTTCAAACGTAGTGGCCATGTTGAAGATTTCAAAGGATTGGAGAGAGGTTCTTCCTGATTTTTTTTTTCCTAAGTGTCTGCTGTCTGTCAATCGTTTTTATTTCTTATTTTTTACAACTGCAAATCTCTTCCACCCCGTCAAAACCCTAGGTTTGCCTGCTGTCACAGGACTTACGTCGCTACACGCCGCTAGCTCAAAATAAATTAATAAACAAATATTAATTTATTTCGGAGCGAATATGAGTTGTCAAACAACTTCGTCCTCAAATCCTACGATTTGTGGCATGTTTGACCTGTCATACCCACGGAAAACAGTATCAGTATTTCCCTACAAACCCCACCCCAATCACATCAGCTTTGTGTTTTGCGGCAAACCTGATAAAATATAATGACTCAAAAACGGACTGTTCTAAGACACAAACGATTAAGAGCCATTTATGGAACCGTGTTTGCCACAGCCTATGAATTATAAGTGGGTGCGCCTACCCAGTCTATCCTATAGAATCTAACCCATAAACCTTTCCCTCGTCACTTACCCCTCAAAGGGACCACACCCTAAACTGGTTCTTTTCACAAGGACAGGAACTCAGCAGCACTCAACAGCAGCCATGTGCTTGTCTGAAAGTTGGAGGAAGGAAAACAAAAACATATATATATAGTATCAAAACCTGTCGCTTATCTTTTTACTTCGAGGCTGAGCGACTAGCAGTCTCACCGTTCGCACTTCATCTCCAACGTACAGAGCATTTAACATTTGTTTTTGATCGAGACAACAAGTCTCACCGCTGCTACCGTCTCCAGCGTACAGAGCTATATATTTTTTGATCGAGACGACAAGTCTCACCGCTGCTACCGTCTCCAGCGTACAGAGCTATATATTTTTTGATCGAGACAACAAGTCTCACCGCTGCTACCGTCTCCAGCGTACAGAGCTATATATTTTTTTGATCGAGACAACAAGTCTCACCGCTGCTACCGTCTCCAGCGTACAGAGCTATATATTTTTTGATCGAGACAATCGCCTCACCGCTGCTACCTTCTCCAGCGTATAGAGCATATATTTTTTATCTCCTGTTGTTAACTATTATTAAAATCGATTCAAAAGAGCTAATAAACATACAGACAAAAGTCTCTCATACAGTTCTCAATATAATATGGTGCAATGAGATTAAAAGACTTAAGTTTGCACAGAAATTATTCAAATGCTATTCAAAAATCTATACCACACCTTGTCTAAGCATTTAACTCAAATTTGACCTTATATCTCAGACTTCACCAGGCAAATCTACACCCTATGACCTCAAAGCATTACTGGTAAATGTGATCTCAAACGTCACCATCCAAATCCACACAAGAAATCAGATGCTGTTCATAATTCATGTCATTATCTCTACACTCTAAAAACAATACTATCATTGACCTAAATTTGGTATAATGCAGTTTTCGTACAATACTTTACATGGTACAATTAACTATACTAAGCATATACATGCATTTTTTTTCAGGGATCCCTAAATTGTACCATCAAATATTGCTAAAAAACCTGCGGATGGGTCCCCAATGGACCGAAAAGTCTCCTGGACTGGACGCCTGGACTCCAGACAGGATAGACGTCGAGGGTCACCAGCTGATGCGTCGTCCTATATCCTAAATAGTCCAGTTATGAGACGTTTACACAGGAGCACAGTTCAGCTATTAAAACTCAGCATTGTTTAATGATTACACAGGGTAGATTCCCCACATGAATATATAAACATATGAACAGCAAATGCATGAAAGTAAACAGAATACAAGCCTGATATTTCACAACATAAAGTTGCATCCACAGCAAGCTAGAAGACAGCGTCCACCTGAAACCAACAAGTTTCAGCTGCACTCCGGAGAGATCTCTGAAGGACCCCTTATCTGCAACTCTATATATCATTCTGCCAGCAGCGGCCCTCCTTTCTCTGATTGGCCAGCAGTGCTCAAGGAACACTCTAAAGAAAGATAGTTGTTTTAGCTTAAAGGAATAGTTCACACATTTTCACATTAAGGGCGTTCCCCTAAAACATGAAATAAAGTTCTTCCCAAAACCGGGGCTTTTAACACGTCTTCAAATAAAGTTTTTAAACATTAAGTATTGTTAAGTCTGAACCCAAACCAGCACACGGAAACAGTTCTCAAGGTGAAAACGCAATAAGCGTTGTTTTATTCAATGGGGCGTTCCCCTAAAACATGAAATAAAGTTCTTCCCAAAACCGGGGCTTTTAACTCAAAATATGCTTCTTTCCAGAACTTAACAAACAGGGGTTACATTCGAAACATATGTTTCACAGTATAGAGCATCGCAGTTGAAGCCCCACCCCGTCCTCACTCTGGTGTCGGAAGCGTTTTCCGCATTCATTTCTTCCATAGACATTTCATAAAGTATTTATTTAAACGTTTTTAAGCCTTGGACAAAGCCACCTCGGCTGGAGAGGGATCATGTCAATATTCACATTTTTTTGAATGCAAAGATTAATTAGAAAGCTGAAAAAAAGGGCAGGGTACAAGACTGTGTACATCATTATTTTTAAAATTGCGGAAACTACACTCCCAGAATGCAAGGCGAATGTTGTTGTCGTTTCCTGAAATAAAGCCCTTAAATCACGCTCAGTTTAGTTATCCAGGCCAGCATATGGCCTGAAATGTAGTGATGTCATCTCTGTGGACGCTCTTATCGTCATCCTTAACATAGTGCATCATATAATTCATATTTGTAAAAGAAAGACGATCGCTCACGGGAGTTCTGCTGATGTGCAATAATCCGCCGGGAAGACAGGGAGCAGTAGCTACTTCCGCGGTAACCGCAAGATACATGAAAGAAGAAGAAGCTAGACCAATCACAGACGTCGATTTCACCGGATGTACATGTTTAGCAGTATGGGAAATGCAGTTCTTCTCCGTGCGATCTTGATTAAAACGTGTTTTTACTAAAACTTGAGTGATTGCATACATACTCTGGGGTTCTACAGGAGCATATAGAACCATTTTACAACCACCAGCCTAGTGGTAAGTGTACATTGAATTGCTACGACTTTGTGGCTGATAATGAAAAACGCTATGGTGAAAATGAATGGGTTGTTTACTTCCGACACCGCACTGCGATGCTCTATGCTGTTGCTTCCATTAACACATGCCATTTCTCTTCCAAGACTCAGATGCAGCTCCTAATTTGCCTACAATGGGAACAGATAGAACCACCATTAGCAATGTGGCAAAATACAGAGCAAATGTGCGACAGAGGAGAACATAGTGGAGTTTCGCTTACTGCTCGATGGAAGAGTCCCTTCGAGAGCCAGCTACACAGTGAAGCAGAGCTCGGTGGTTAAGAGCAAAAACATTTGGATTGCCTGACTCGGAGAAGCTGTGTTGCAACAAGCAGCCATCTTAGCTGCTGCATTCTGGGAAATGTAGTTTTTCTGAAAACCAAGCAAAGCCATCAGTTAGATTCAGTTCACATGCAAAAAACAGGGCCTGGATAAAAAAAATAAGAAAAATCAACTAATCAGCCGATCTACAAGGTTAAAACAAAATAAAGTCAACAGATCTGCTGATTTGGAGGTTGTGATTTGCCATCCAATTTGCGTGATTTTAGGCCAAAATCTGTAGGAGCAGTGTTGTAAAATGTGTTTTGCAAAAATCTGTCTGATGGTGGCGCTAGAGAGGGGCATGTGTGAAATCAGGGACGGAGGTTGTGATTTGACAATCAATTTGTGTGATTTTAGGCCAAAATCTGTAGGAGCAGTGTTCGCAAATGTTTTGCAAGAATCGGCCTCATGGTGGCGCTGGAGGGCCATGTGAGAAATCAGGCAGCCAAGGAGTGTGTGCAAAGTTTGGCATGGATAGGGGCAATGGTAACGGAGATATGAATAGGGCAAAAGTATGATGTCACACGGACAGAGTGACAGCCGGTGGAGGTTTCGATAGTAACTGCGACCTAACAGTCGCAATAATACTCACATCTCTTTAGTTAAATGCTTACATTGAAGAAAGAGATGAGGCCACACCCCAAACAATAGTGGACACAGGCAATAATCCACAACTGCACACTCCCTGACAATATAAAACACATTCTCACTGTAAACGATAGAACCAAAATAACACAGTAAAACGGTAAAAGAGACCATACAAAATACAAGCAAACAGTCTTACCGGTTAACAGAGCAGCACACACTCAACTCAGCAGTGTTTTGTTCAAACTGTTCAGATGGATTCAATCGGCCGACGCCCAACAAGCAACCATCTTAGCTGCTGCATTCTGGGAAATGTAGTTTTTCTGAAAACCAAACAATTAAGATTCAGTTCACAGGCAAAAAAACTAAAAAAATCAACTAATCAGCCGATCTACAAGCTTAAAACTAAATAAAGTCGACAAATCTGCTTATCTACAAGCAATAATTACATTACCGAAATGAATCTTTTTACATTCCAATCCCAAAACCAGAAACAAACATTTCCGAGCCACATGTTCACTTACCAATTATCTTAGTCACGCAGCCTCAGTGTCAATATCAGAGTTGGTCAGGTGGATCTAAAAGCAATATAGTGTGGGTTAAATATAAATGGAGTAATGCTGTTAGAAATTGGAATAGTCTTGAAATGAAATGTGTACAAACCTGCAGCAGCTCCAATGAGGTTACTGAACAAACTGAAAAAAGACTGGCTTTATACAGGGTGTGGTGATTACGAATGCTCTGCAGCTGTGACTCAGGGACCGTGGTCAAAACATTGCATGTGAAAAATAAGAATATATTCCATTTGAAAAATAAAATAAAATGACTGTAATTCCCGCTGAACCGTGGGTTACAAGTGCACAAGTGCACAGTGCACTAACCTACATTATTGCAAAGTGTGATTTAAATGTGACTTTGAATGTATGTTTTAGAGGCAGAAGAATAACGCACGCACGCGCACGCACGCACGCACGCACGCACACACACACACACACACACACACACACACACACACACACCTGTGCCTAACCATTCTGCATTAGAGGTGGGATTTATGGCTATTTGAAGTGAGACAGTACCATCGATCATAAAATGTGTGTGTAAATTAAGCTACCTTGACTTTTGTTATTCATAAAACACCTAAAAAAAACAAGCAGGCAACAATGAACTCGCTCCTCCACTTGTTCTCTCTCTCTCACTCACTCACTGTACTCAGTCAGTACTCAGTGGAGTAGCAAGGAGATGTTGAATTGGGGGGAGGGGGTCTCCCCCCCAAATGAACGGCTCTCTACTGCGCGAACCGGATCCCAACGTTCACTTCAAAGAGCTGTTCAAAAGATTTGATTCGTTCGCGAATGTCCCAGCTCTATTCTGCATCTAGCCTAAGGCCCAGATCATGGGAAAACCCTACTCACGTCAGGGTGGGGGGTCCCCAGTTCAAATATGATTCTTTTTGGTTTCAGTGATATTTGGACTTACCCTCTACAGTAGTTCATCATGAAAATGTTACTTTGCATGTATGTTTTAGAGGCAGAAGAATAATTTGCATAAAACTTGCAATGTTGATTGAATTATTAAAAAAGCATGTTTCAATGTTTAAAAAATCCGATCTGACAGATCTTTAGATATTGGTCCAAAGTTCATGTAAAAAAAGTTCTGTGCACGTGACGCAAAAGTTCCGGAATAAAAGCGGGTTTAAGTGTTTTACAAACTGCTCAAAGTGGCGGAAAATCTAAGGGCAGAGCTTACTTAACAAAGACACAGATGTCTTCCGCTTGAGTCAAGGCACGCGTGTAAGCAAGTTGCATGTCTTCAAACGAAACGAGGCATGACTTATGCCCCTTTAAAGTTTGAGTTTTCAAACGCTTCGCATAGCGCCCCCCTTTGGCCAATTGGAGTAAGATTGCTTTCAGTAATATTTGGACTAACCCTCTACATATTTGCCAAATGCCATGAACGTGTCACTTTGCATGTATGATTTAGAGGCAGAAGAATAATTTGCATAAAACTGCAACATTGAGTGAATTATTAAAAAATAATGTTTCGCTTTAAAGAAAATCCGGCCGCTGTGCGATGACCGTGTTGGTCCAAAGTTCATGTAAAAAAAGTTTCGCGCACGTTACGCGAAAATCCCAGGAGGAGATAGATTTTGACTGTTTTTCATATAATTCAAAATTGTGGGAGAGGTAAAGGTCAGAGGTCAAAAGTCAGAGCGTAAAAGTTGTTCGGCATGAGGAGACGCATAAGTGTATACAGGTTTCATTGCTGTACCTGAAACAGGGCATGAGCTACACCAGTTCAAAGTTTGCACTTTCGAAGGCTTCCTACAGCGCCACCCTTTGGCCGATTGTTGCGAGCTTCGCGTTTTAGCCGTTTGGCATAGTCCTCTGCCATACTGCCATGAACGTGTCACTTTGCATGTATGATTTAGAGGCAGAAGAATAATTTGCATGAAACTGCATTATACAGTGAATTATTAAAAAATAATGTTTCGCTTTAAAGAAAATCCGGCCGCTGTGCGATGACCGTGTTGGTCCAAAGTTCATGTAAAAAAAGTTTCGCGCACGTTACGCGAAAATCCCAGGAGGAGATAGATTTTGACTGTTTTTCATATAATTCAAAATTGTGAGAGAGGTAAAGGTCAGAGGTCAAAAGTCAGAGCGTAAAAGTTGTTCGGCATGAGGAGACGCATAAGTGTATACAGGTTTCATTGCTGTACCTGAAACAGGGCATGAGCTACACCAGTTCAAAGTTTGCACTTTCGAAGGCTTCCTACAGCGCCACCCTTTGGCCGATTGTTGCGAGCTTCGCGTTTTAGCCGTTTGGCATAGTCCTCTGCCATACTGCCGAGTTTCGTAAAAAGCGACTGCACGGTCTAGCCGCTAGAGAAAAAGTGGCGGAAGAAGGAGATGAAGTCCAATAACAATGAGTGGCCAAGGCATTGCCACTTCGTGGCCTTGGCCACTAATAATAATGAGAAAGTCCAATATCAATGAGTGGCCATTTGCCACTTCGTGGCCTTGGCCACTAAATATAGCTGCAAGCAGCGATAAAGTGGCCATGGCAGAAAAAGCAGGAAAGCAAAAAAGCATCAAGGGAAAGCAAATAACAAATCAAAGAAAAACTGGAAGCAGTGTTCTTCCGAACAGGACTCCGGCAGGTCAGGTAGTTTTTTTTTTGGCCTAGCGGTGACTCTATAATAGGCCAAAGTGAAAAGGGTGCCACGTGTTCTTGGGCCTTTCACGGCAATCGGACGCTGCATGCGGGATTTGAAGCATTTTGTTCCAAAAATGTGTTTGGCAAAAATTTACCCGCTGGTGGCGCTATAACAGGCCAATGTGAGAAGGGTGGCATCTGTTCCTTGGCCTAGTGGGAATGTGTGTGCAAAATCTCACACACATAGCAGGCTGCGTTTGAGACATTTTGTTCAAAAAGGAGCAATCCTGCAAACCTTGGAATTCAATGTTAGCCAATTAGATAGAATATGATATCTGACAAATCCGTCATGATTACATCACTGTAGAGATACTGTGTACTGATTTGTGTGATTTTTGGATAAAATCTGAAGGAGTAATATCGAAGAATGTGTTTTACATACTGTAAGTTGGCCTTCTGGTGGCGCTATAAATGGCAGATGTGAAAAATGCAGGGCACAGGTTTTTCCTTGGCCTCTGGGAAGTGTGTATACAAAGTTTTAAACTAATCGGTGGTTATAGGTAAAAGCACAAATTGGCCTCTACACAACATGTATGCAAAAGACTGTATGCCTATATAGAATCTTTGGTATGACACGACCGGGGTTTGAACCTGGATCTCCCAGTCTCAGGGCAGACACTCAAACCACTAGGCCACTGAGCTGGTACATGATATCGTTGCAATCCTTGGAAATCACAACATAGGTGTAGACATGACAGTTTGTATTATAATGCTTGTTTCAGGATTTATGATGCAAAATACATTATTTAGTAATGGCGGATATTAAAATACGCATCAAGGGGGGTTGGGGGACATTTTTAGGAAGGCTCCATATCAGACATTGTTCAAGGAACCAAACTGTGAAGTGTACCAAATATCATGGTTTTACGCTTATATAAACCCCAGGCGGGATTCGATCCAACGACCTTCTGCATGAAAGGCATATGCCCTGACCACTACACTAGGCAGCCACAGAATCTGTTAGCCATGTTTGTTTAAAAAAAAAGTTCTATGTAGGCTGAGTGCCTTGATTTTATTGATTTCTTTTTCATATTTTGGAGGCTTGGGGTGAAATCAATCTGAGTAAATGTAATCTATTGTATGTATTTCTGACATTTTCGAGTGATCATATTTTCTTTTACTCAGAACAGAAAAAAAAACGGCTGTTAGAGAAGGGCTCATTTTAAACATGAACGTGAATTGGAGTTAGATCAGACGTGTCAACATTAAAGAGTTTGACATACGCACATGCCATGGGCATCCAGGATGTTAACATCAACTCAACCCGACGTGGGGTTTGAGCTCACAACCATCCGTATATCAGGCACAGGTACTGACCACTACACTACGGTAGTCACGCATAAAGGACCTGTCATTTAAAAAAAAAAAAAAAGTTTCATGCATACAAAGTTTTACACTAATCGGTGGTTATAGGTAAAAGCACAAATTGGCCTCTACACAACATGTATGCAAAAGACATAAAAAAAAATGTGATAATATGCACCTGGACAGTTTGATGATGTACATAGTAAGCCTGGCTGAGCTATGAAGACCATATGAATCGGCCAGGCTATGAATCGCCTATCTCCTGTTTCTGTAGCACAAGGTAACTTGTTGTACAAGTACACCCCCTGGACATGACACTAGTATGTCGCAGGGAGTTACCCCCAATCCAACCCTAGATGTTGAGTTTCAAGCAGGGAGGAACTGGGTCCCATTTTTTAGAATCTTTGGTATGACGCGACCCGGGTTTGAACCCAGATCTCCCAGTCTCAGGGCAGACACTCAAACCACTAGACCACTGAGCTGGTACATGGTATCATTGCAATCCTTGGAAATCACAACATAGGTGTAGACATGACAGTTTGTATTATAATGCTTGTTTCAGGTTTCAGGATTTATGTCATGGTTTTATGCTTATACAAGCCCCAGGTGGGATTCGATCGAGCTTCTGCATGTAAGGCATGTGCCCTGACCATTACACTAGGCAGCCACAGGATCTGTTAACCATGTTTAAAAAAAAAAGTTCTATGTAGGCTGAGTGCCTTGATTTTATTGATTTCTTTTTTATATTTTGGAGGCTTGGGGTGAAATCAATCTGAGTAAATGTAATCTGAGTATTTCTGACATTTTCGAGTGATCATATTTTCTTTTACTCAAAACGGCCGGTAGAGAAGGGCTCATTTTAAACATGAACGTGATCTGGAGTTAGATCAGACGTGTCAACATTAAAGAGTTTGACATACACACATGCCAAGGGCATCCAGGATGTTAACATCAACTCTACCCAACGTGGGGTTCGAACTCACAACCATCCGAATATCAGGCACAGGCACTGACCACTACACTACGGCAGTCACACATAATGGACCTGTCATTTAAAAAAAAAAGAAAAGAAAAAATAAAAAGTTTCATGTAATGTACTTGACGCCTTCTTTCAAAATGATATAGCGCCCCCCTTTGGCCAATTGGGGTAAGATTGGTTTCAGTGATATTTGGACTAACCCTCTATAGTAGTTCATCATGAAATTTTACTTTGCATGTATGTTTTAGAGGCAGAAGAATAATTTGCATAAGACTTGCAATGTTGATTGAATTATTAAAAAAGCATGTTTCAATAAAAAAAAAAACGATCTGACAGATCTTTAGATATTGGTCCAAAGTTCATGTAAAAAAAGTTCCGTGCACGTGACGCGAAAGTTCCGGAATAAAAGCGGGTTTAAGTGTTTTACAAACTGCTCAAATTGTCGGAAAATCTAAGGGCGGAGCTTACTTAACAAAGACACAGATGTCTTCCGCTTGAGTCAAGGCACGCGTGTAAGCAAGTTGCATGTCTTCAAACAAAACGAGGCATGACTTATGCCCCTTTAAAGTTTGAGTATTCAAACGCTTCGTATAGCGCCCCCCTTTGGCCAATTGGAGTAAGATTGCTTTCAGTGATATTTGGACTAACCCTCTACATATTTGCCAAATGCCATGAACGTGTCACTTTGCATGTATGATTTAGAGGCAGAAGAATAATTTGCATAAAACTGCAACATTGAGTGAATTATTAAAAAATAATGTTTCGCTTTAAAGAAAATCCGGCCACTGTGCGATGACCGTGTTGGTCCAAAGTTCATGTAAAAAAAGTTTCGCGCACGTTACGCGAAAATCCCAGGAGGAGATAGATTTTGAATGTTTTTCACATAATTCAAAATTGTGGGAGAGGTAAAGGTCAGAGGTCAAAAGTCAGAGCGTAAAAGTTGTTCGGCATGAGGAGACGCATAAGTGTATACAGGTTTCATTGCTGTACCTGAAACAGGGCATGAGCTACACCAGTTCAAAGTTTGCACTTTCGAAGGCTTCCTACAGCGCCACCCTTTGGCCGATTGTTGCGAGCTTCGCGTTTTAGCCGTTTGGCATAGTCCTCTGCCATACTGCCATGAACGTGTCACTTTGCATGTATGATTTAGAGGCAGAAGAATAATTTGCATAAAACTGCAACATTGAGTGAATTATTAAAAAATAATGTTTCGCTTTAAAGAAAATCCGGCCGCTGTGCGATGACCGTGTTGGTCCAAAGTTCATGTAAAAAAAAGTTTCGCGCACGTTACGCGAAAATCCCAGGAGGAGATAGATTTTGACTGTTTTTCATATAATTCAAAATTGTGGGAGGTAAAGGTCAGAGGTCAAAAGTCAGAGCGTAAAAGTTGTTCGGCATGAGGAGACGCATAAGTGTATACAGGTTTCATTGCTGTACCTGAAACAGGGCATGAGCTACACCAGTTCAAAGTTTGCACTTTCGAAGGCTTCCTACAGCGCCACCCTTTGGCCGATTGTTGCGAGCTTCGCGTTTTAGCCGTTTGGCATAGTCCTCTGCCATACTGCCATGAACGTGTCACTTTGCATGTATGATTTAGAGGCAGAAGAATAATTTGCATAAAACTGCAACATTGAGTGAATTATTAAAAAATAATGTTTCGCTTTAAAGAAAATCCGGCCGCTGTGCGATGACCGTGTTGGTCCAAAGTTCATGTAAAAAAAAGTTTCGCGCACGTTACGCGAAAATCCCAGGAGGAGATAGATTTTGACTGTTTTTCATATAATTCAAAATTGTGGGAGGTAAAGGTCAGAGGTCAAAAGTCAGAGCGTAAAAGTTGTTCGGCATGAGGAGACGCATAAGTGTATACAGGTTTCATTGCTGTACCTGAAACAGGGCATGAGCTACACCAGTTCAAAGTTTGCACTTTCGAAGGCTTCCTACAGCGCCACCCTTTGGCCGATTGTTGCGAGCTTCGCGTTTTAGCCGTTTGGCATAGTCCTCTGCCATACTGCCGAGTTTCGTAAAAAGCGACTGCACGGTCTAGCCGCTAGAGCAAAAGTGGCGGAAGAATAATAATAATGAGAAAGTCCAATATCAATGACATGAAACAACATTAGAAACATTCAAACCTGTCATTAACAGCTCTACAATAGAAACATTTTACCAACAGGGCGGACATGAAAATGGCAACCGAATCTACAAATATATGTGATGTTTGGACAAAATCTAGTATACATAATCTAATTCAGTCAGATAACTCACGATAAGGATTGAAACAATGTTTATTATTATTACTAGACGCGCGGCCGAGCGTCTGGTCGGCGACCTGGCACACTCGGGAACAATGTAAATAGGGAATGAATGCCCCGCCCTTTAATGCAGACCCCATTATACCTGTTGTCATAGGACCCGTTTTGACCATCTGTTTGCGTGTGTCCATTTATGCCCATATGTGGAGATTCCGAACGTTTCGCGCCGGTTCGGGGAAACCGCGCATCGGGTCGGTCCGAGGGCCGGCACTGCACTCCGCACCGCGGCGGGGAACGCGCGTGCCGAGTCTGAAGCCGGTGGGACGAACGGTTCTCGAGATACGCAGATTATTTTTGTTGACTCATGTGGCATACGTGATGTCAGAGCCTTTTATGAAGTGAGGTCACAATGAGTCAGCGCTTGCGCCGGTTTCCTCAGAAACACCCTGATGTCAACAATCATCTCCGCATACAGAGATTCTGAACGTTTCGCGCCGTTTCGGGAAAACCATGCATCGGGCCGAGGCCCGGCACTGCACTCCGCGCCACGGCGGGGAACACGCGTGCCGAATCTGAAACCGATGGGACGAACGGATCTCGAGATACGCGGATTACATGCACGCAGACACACACACAGACACGCAGAGATTTGTCGCATTTATAGTACGATTATAAAAGAGTAATACAAGTGTGTATATGTCACATTTATCTTGGCGTCAGGCTCTGCTTCTCCCTGCTCAGCGCAGCACAGAAGAACATCAATAACCATTAGGAGCAGGGAGATATAATTATATAAACACCCCCATGGGGAACAGAATTAGCAGCAGAGCCTATTGGTGGTGCTGGGGAGGCGGTGGCGGCAAGCAAGTGCCAGCAGCCAATCAGCAAGACAGGAGGAAGAGACAACTGAGCAGGCTTTAAGTAGGTTGGCAATGATCTGCTAACCGCCACTTGTAACAGAAACTGAATGCAACCGCAATGTACCACTCGAGTATATGCTGACTGAACTAATTCTGCAGGCTTCATACATTTATAGTAATGTAATATAACATGAAAAATGCAGGGCAGGGTTTTTTCCTTGGTCTCTAGGGAGTGCGCCTGCAAAGTTTCACGCTGATTGGTCCAGTTATAAGTAAAAACTTAAATCAGCCTGTTAAAGCGCCACCATAAGGCCGAATTGAAAAATGTAGGTCTGCATTTCTTCCATGGCCGAGTGGGAATGTATGTAAAGTTTCACTGCAATCACACAAAAAGGGACAGTAGGCTATCTCTATAGCAGGGGCGGACTGGGACTAAAATTCAGCCCTGGCATCTTGGACCAGACCAGCCCCCAACCAGCGCGCGTGCAGACACGGTACCGACCCGACCGTCGGGCCGAGGCACATATACAGTACACAAGCTCTTATTACCCCCACCTTTATGGAATAATAACAACAACAACAACATAAATTATAACTACAGACAACTACACGACCCATAAATTGCATAAGTTAGCCTACAGTAACCAACAAGGGGAGTTTGTTGCTCTTACAAGAATCTCCACTTGAGATGATGTACTGGGTCTATCACAAACCTAGACATGTGATTAATGAGAAGTAGAGGACTGTTATGAATGGGTGAAGTATGGACATGATGATTACATGCAAAAATGTGTCTGCACTCTGCATGCAATCAGAACTTTGGCTAGTTAGAATGGAAAACAAGCATATTGATCTGAGAGTTGGACACACACTTGGGTTATATTATATTTTAGAGTGTTGTATTTAATTGCTTAACCCTTAAGTTCTGTTCAGATTCACTACACCTTCGTTCTGTTCGGGTCATTTTGACCCGGGGGGTATTTGGTTTAAAAAAAAACAACACTAATATAAATTTTAACTTAGCAAATCATCATGATACATTGACTTTGACTCAATACCAAACAATTCATATGATATATATGGTAAATGTTTGCATTCTTGCTTTGCTATATCACATTAAACACTGAAAGAGCTAGGCGTTTTTAATGATTTAGCTGAAATTCATGTAAAAAACTACTTTATTTAATACTGGGCAAAATTGCTCATGCTTATAGGACAAAATGAAAATCAGACAATATTTTTATGAACAACATGCCCATTAATTGAATACTTGTGGTTCAACAGGACATCATTCTCACATAGAGCTGAACACACATGTGAACACACATGAACGTCACATATGAATATACACTTGAACGTATACACTAGGACAGAGGTTTGGAGGGGAGGGGGTAAGGGCGAGGTGAGGGGGGTTGGAGGGGTGGAAGGGGTGATTGTGTATCTGTGTTTGTACATGATTCCTTGCATTTCTGTGCATCAGGGGTTAAGTGTGGGGAGGGGGGGGGGGTGCGGAAAGGGGGGGGAGGGTTTGGAATGGGGCTTCGGAAGGGGGGTGTTAGAAGTGGGGGTGACAAGTGGGGGTGACTGTGTGTCTCTGTTTTGGCATAATACTGTGTATTTCTGTGCATCTGTGCTTCCGGGTCAAAATGACCCGAACAGCACTTAAGGTTCAAAAAATATGAGGGGGGTGTAGCATGGGTGTAGTGCAAAAATATATTTTTTACATGTTCATCTCAGAAGAATCTTTAAGGCCAGTGAGTTTCAGGTGGAAACAATTTAAACTTCTACCTTTTTTTTCCAAATGAAAATGTAAAACGGGTCAAAATGACCCGAACAGCACTTAAGGGTTAATGTGCAGCATACTGTATAGGTTATATAGAGCATGACAAACGTAAATGATTGTGCTATTTTATTGTAACTGCAAGATAATGCAGTGTTTTAATAGTAATTGTATTACCTATGATAATGCTGAAACTGAAGACCAATAAACAAAAATACACCATGATTGAAACAATATGTGTACTGACAGTGCCAGTGACACTGTCATTTATTTTAGTTTGTTGTCTTTTAAGGTCACACACATAAAGTAGCAGATCTACAAGTTCACCTGTTTATTTTTATTTTCCTTCTATTCTTATTTTTTTGATTTTGTAATTGATGTTATTCTATGCAAAGAAAGTACTGTGTTCTATCCGTCTGTCTTTCAATGTTATATGAGATACATAAAGTGGCTGTGTAAATAAGCTGAAAAGCTCCTTTTAGTTGACCTTATCAGTGATTTATACTGTCATACAGGTTCAGTTTCATGACAGTACAGTTCACTGGTACAAGGTTAACTAAAAGGAGATCCTAGTAAGCCTTTCTGCTTATTTACACTTGTTGTGACTGTGAGACATAAAATGTGCTTAATGACTCAGGATGAATATGATTGTTTTCCAGGCAATACATTACATAACTGCATAGGTGCAACACATTACACACACCACCACAGGCACAGTCAGACCACACCATGCACATGCAGTTGCAAACTTGCAGACAGTTTCTAGTTAATAATTATGTATTATTTATTCATGATTGAGTCAACTGAACTGTGTTCATAGATAGAGCTAAACAACCATTTCTGAACCATTTTGTTGATCTTGATACTAACCGTTTTACTTTTTGTTTTACCATGTCATCATGACATGAGTAGCAGGAGCATATGTATGTATTTATTTATTTCCACACCACACCATGCGTTTTCTTTTTTTTTTTCAAACCATGCTTGTTTGCTGGGGGGCACACTAAGGCTAAGCCCCACCATGCTTACCACATCACCACTTGCTCCTTAGGCTTCACGTAATGGTGGTGGCAAGCCTTCCTCATCAACAAGTATAATTCCCTCCTCCTCCTCCTCCTCCTGCACTGTCCTCCTGCAACGTCCCAAGGAAGTTATTTAAGAAGGAAGGGAAACACGTGACCACATGGGCATGCGTATGGAGCTCAGCATGGGTGCCAAACTGCAGCCGGAAGTTCGGCAGAATGCAGGCAGCCTGGGACGGCTGGGAGCAGCTCATGAATAAATACTATTTCTGAACAATTGAGACCTTTATAACATACTCAGCTCAGGAAAATAAAAGAAGGCATGTCACACATTTTTTTGTGCTGTGTGGATTTTCGATGTGTGCACTGTGTCATTTTATAGCAGTAGGCCTATCTAAAGAGCAAAAAGTATGTTTCTAAACGAGCCAAGTATCGCGAGACTATCCACCGTTTCCTGTCTGGGAACCAAATCTCGCGATACTTCGGGGACAGAAACGATTATTATTTACAGTTATTATTATTATTTCATTATGTACTGTGCACATCGAAAAGCAAGTGATTGTAAAAATACCTTTGGTATGTCTTCTTTTATATTCCTGAACAGATTAGATGACAAAGGTCTCAGTAGTTAATAAATAGTTTTTGTTCCAGGTTTGTTCATGAGCTGATCAAGCCGGCTCCATTCACTGACGCGACCATGGTTTTCCCAACGGCCCTGAGCGCAATGGTGGGGGCGCGGGAGTGTGGGAAGCCTATTGCCCATCGGCCCCCACCTTTGCGCTCAGGGTCACTGGGAAAACTGCGGTCGCTTCACTGACATGTATTTTATCGTACTTCCGGTGCGAGTTCTGGCACCCATGCTGAGCTCCATACGAATGCCCATGTGGTCACGTGTTTCCCTTCCTTCTTAAATAACTTCCTTGCAACGTCCTCGGAACTAGCAGCCTCCGCTGGCACTGCTTCACTGAGTGAGTCGGCAAACTGTAACTCGACACCACAGGCTGAGGCTGTTGTTGGAAAGCTTTTCTTTTCTTCTCCCTCACCTTCTCCTGACCACCTTTAATTTTACGTTTTTTGGTCTCCTGACTCTCCTCCATTTTCTCTGTTTGTTTTCGTTGAATTTGTACGTTGTTTTGTTTGTTTGTTTCTTTCTCTCTCTCTCTCTCTCTCTCTCCACACACTCCGCTCTCCTCCACTCTCCTCTCCAAGACGGGCTGGGAGTGGGGGAGGAGGGATTGTAGCGTGTGGGTGGTACTCCAGGGCCACTGTAGCCTGTGATAGGGCCGCTGGCGCTGCTGGGCCGGGCTGGCCCAAGGTATTGACTTGACAGACAAGCTAGTGGGCCAATCATGTGACGTCCCTCTGCTACCGTAATGGTGAGTGTGGCCGCGCACACAAAAAACGCGGCCTCTCAGCTACCGTAATTATTATAATTTATTATTTTTTCGTTTTTTCTTTTTTTTTACGTGATGACCACCGGCCCCAGCGCGGCCCTCCCCCCGGCGGCCCAGCGGGCATCTGCCCGGTACGCCAGACGGCCAGCCCGCCGCTGCTCTATAGTCATGTGATCATGACTGATCAGTGAGATATTTCATATTCCATCCTGATTGGCTAACATTGGCTTCCAAAGTTTGCAGGAGTGGTCTGTTTTGAACAAATACCTCTAATCATGAGTGCAGTGTGTGATTGCAGTGAAACCTTTCAAACACATTCCCACTAGGCTGAGGAAGAAATTACATTGAATATCAGCAAGCAGATTTTTGCAATACAATTTTTTTTTTTTCATATTACTCCTACACATTTTCTCCGAACATCACGCGAATCGTACACATCATCTCTGTAGTGATCAAGACAGATCTGTGCGATTTATTTTATAGTCCATCCTGATTCACCTCTATATTGACTGAATTGTGAACATTGCTGGCACACAATAATGTACCTGACATGTGCTGTGCTCCAAGGAGCACTTTGTCTAGTTTTATGGTTGCTTTTGGTAGATCATAATGTTATCATGTGTTATAAACTGTGTGTGACTCAAGCATTTCATTGTGTGTTAATCCATCCTATGTCCTCTCCCTCTTGCTGTCGAGGAGGAGTGTCAGATGCATAAAGGGATGGAGTCTGGCCTTTGCCATTTTGGGGAACATCTTGTTGGTAGTTGACTTGCCACCAGGTAAATTTTTTCTTGATGTTTTGTAGTTTTTTAGAAATGTAACTTTGAAAATAATAATAATAATAAGGGTAATAATAATAATAATAATACGTTTTAGGATCTTGGGCTATTAGTCTCCTTAATTATCTCCTTAACGATCATCACCAGCTGACAGAGTACATTATCTTGCCATGGGCCTGGTGTACAAGATACACTACACCTCTAAGATACCCATGTACCTGACAAAATACTGGTCTACAAGATACACTACACCACTAAGATACCCATGTACCTGACAAAATACTTCCTAAAAGTCAAGGATGTTCACGATCACAACACCAGAGGCAGCTCCACCAATCATGTTCAACGTAGATTTAAACAAGGCTCTAATTCGTTCTTCTGATACACCATCAACATGTGGAACGCCCTCCCACAAGCCTTAAGGGAGAGCAAATCCCTAGCCTCCTTCAAAATTGGTATGGAAAGTAACCTTCAGGCGGCTGCTACTCGTGACTTGTATATAGACTAAGCCCCCACGCTCCCCCCCCCCCCCCCCCCCGCCCCCGCCCCCCCCCTTTTTTTTCTGCCTTTGTATTTGATCTTATGCTTCTTTCTGCTTTTGAAATTGATGTTATCCTAGATAAAGTACTATGTTCCATCTGTCCGGCACAAGGTTGAGCAGGCGGTGGCTCCTTCGGGGAACTAGGAATACTTTGACTGAGGTTAGGATTAGGGTTAGGTTTAGGCATAGTTTTACTGAGGTTAGGGTTAGGATTAGGGTTAGGTTTGGGCATAGTTTTACTGAGGTTAGGATTAGGGTTAGGTTTGGGCATAGTTTTACTGAGGTTAGGGTTACGATTAGGGTTAGGTTTAGGCATAGTTTTACTGAGGTTAGGATTAGGGTTAGGTTTGGGCATAGTTTTACTGAGGTTATTGTTAGGATTATGGTTAGGGTTAGGCATAGTTTTACTGAGGTTATAGTCCGGGAGGCAGACCCAGCCCTCATAATGTCCTCTGCTTACTTTTTTTCACTATTATTTCCTGTTAGCATATACCTTGGGCCATCACAAGTTCATACTGAACACCCCCAACTCGGGGCCGTTTGGTTGCAGGGGCCCAAAAACCCATTTTTTGGTACCTGTCTCTGGCGAAATTATGTAAATGTATAAAATAATTCACTAAAATTACATACATTGTCACACATGTATGAAATTTGGTATGGAGTGTCCTGACACCTAGGGGCAAGTGGCAAAATAGGATTATAGTGCTTACTACCAATGTATTTTAAGATATCACCCTCAACATCCCCAGAAACACAATAAAATTGCTGTCCGCTTGACCAATTATCATCAAATATGATCATTTTCAAGCAGGTTATGGTGAATATAATGACCTCTCCTGTATATAGAAAACGTCCCACATTCATAAGCTTCAATTTGAGCCTAAGATTATCTTCTCATCTTGAGAATTACTGTTTCTGTAGCCAAAATACTGCACTATACCTCAAATCGGAGAAAATATAATATTCAGTCATTAGCTTTACAGAAGTCTAGAATCCAACAATGGGTTCACAAGTACTGCTGTTTGAAGTTATAAACATGACAAATTATGTTTGATATGCACAAAATAGCTTTTTGCAATACAATAATAATACAGTATAACAAAAGTTCCCCTGTGGGAGAGAGGTATGAAAAAGAAATAGCAGCATGAGATCTGCATCTATTCTAGACCACTGTAGTGCATCTATAGACCACTGTACCTCATACTGTATATAGACCATTGTACTGTATCTATAGACCACATACATTGACCACTGTACCGTATCTACTGTATATATTACTACAGTATACTGCAGTGGTTCTCAACCTTTTCAGGCCGCGATCCCCAATATAATCATATTTTAACTGGGGGCCCACCACCCTGATGAGCACTTGAAATTTTAGGAGTTGGCATTATATTTAGTTTGACTCGATCTATTCCATTGTGAAAATAGCCGATCTACATGCTCACAACGCCTCGCAATGCGAGGCGTTGTGAGCATATAGATCGTGAGCATGTAGATCTGCTATTTTAACAATGTTTGGCCAGAGGTACTAAAAAGTCTTTAAAGTCCTTAAATTGTCACTTTAGAAATGTGTAGATACCCTGTATACACTTAGAATGTATGTTGGTCTGTTTACTGTTGAGTGAGAAAACAATGTTAACATTTAGCTAAACATTTGGGGACAACCCAAAATAATTTGGGGACCGCTCTGGGGGTCCCGGCCCACAGGTTGAAAACCACTGGTATACTGCATCTCAACTCAGCACAACTCAAAATGTATTTATAAACCACATTTACCATGATCAGGTCATGCAAAGTGCTGACAGGTTAAAACAAAACAATAGAATATAAAAAGACAAAAAAAAACAGCATAAAATACAAAGAAGAATACAAGGAACAAAAAGAAAACATCTGCACCAGTAAAGGAAAGGCATACTATATTTGATTGAAAAATACCAATTGACTGCACAGCTCTGACGTGTAGGGGCAAGATATTCCTCATAATCAGGGGATATCTTTAGAAATAGTGTCAAATCCTGGAATAAATTCCTTACCAAAAACATTCTTCACCAATGTGTTTGTAAAGGTGTCTAGTAACACATCTCACAAAGACTGAAATTCAGTTTCCCTAGGAAAATCTTTGACAGCTAGGGTAATTCTGGGTCTCATTCACTCACTATACACTATACTATAGGGGGGAAAAAATCACTCCCAAAAAATATTCTTTAAGTGGGATGTGAGGGGTCTAACTAGGTGTTTTTAATTATTCTGAATCCATTGCAAGCATTTGTTTTGCACAAAAAAACATTAATTGGGCTAAAAACAGCCCATAAAATGATGGTTTAGTGATGAGTCATCAATTTTCACATTGGTATGGGGGTCCATTTCTAGCCCAAGGAATGTTTTTGGTGCAAAACAAATGCTTGCAATGGATTCAGAATAGTTAAAAACACCTAGTTAGACCCCTCACATCCCACTTAAAGAATATTTTTGGGGAGTGATTTTTTCCCCTATAGTATAGTGTATAGTGAGTGAATGAGACCCAAAGATTTTCCTAGGGAAACTGAATTTCAGTCTTTGTGAGATGTGTTACTAGACACCTTTACAAACACATTGGTGAAGAGATGTTTTGGTAAGGAATTTATTCCAGGACTTTTTAAGATATCCCCTGACTATCAGCCTTGGGGCCCCCAGTCGGGGCAATTGTGAAATTACAGTTGTCCACAAATGCACTAGAGTGGTCTATAGAATATAGTACGGTGGTCTACAGATGCACTACAGTGATCTACAAAAGCACTAAAGTGGTAGATGTACTGTAGTACAGTGATCTACAGATGCATACTTTATTAAACTACCTACAGTATCTACCACCAAACTGCATCCCTCATCTAACTACCTACCTACCGCCATACTGCATCTCTCATCTACCTACAGTACCTACCTACCTACCACAAAACTGCATCCATCATCTAACATCCTACCACCATACTGAATCTCTCATCTACCTGCCTGCCTGCCTATCTACCACCATACTGCATCTCTAATCTCTCATCTAACTACCTACCACCATATACTGCATCCCTCATCTAACTACCTACCAACCAACATACTGCATCCCTCATCTACTATGGCTGATGGGGGGAAAGGGGTATGGTGATGAGTTCATGGTTCCACTCATCTACTTGCATAACTTAAAGGACAACTCTGCCCTAAATAAACTTCTAGGCTCATTTTCCTACTTATATTGATCCCAAAAGACCATGGGCTTTATTAGGTAGAAATGCCCATGTCGTCCAGTTTCCACAGCAGAACCCAGCAGCTCTCATAGCATAGAGTGGAGCCTAAGCCTATCACTTTTACATTATTTATTGTGTTCAAAAGTGATTTTCTTTTTCATGAGTATGTTGTCATTACAAACACATCCATGCCCTGGTTGTCCCACACAAGCCACCGCAATCTCATAAATAATGTTTTGGTGTGAGCATTCGGCACAAGTGCCAATCAAAGTGACTGTAATGGCCAATCACAGGGCATCTTTTCCGGGACTTGGCAAAATACATAAAAGCATAACATCTGTTTAGCAGAGTGTGATGGCTTGTATGTGTTTGTAACAACAACTAGAACCAGATTCATGAAAAATAAAAACACTTTTGACCACAACAAATAGTGTAAAAGCTATCGCTTTTACGTACATTATTTGTTGTGGTCAAAAGTGTTTATAGTATAGGCTTATAGTGCTTATAGGCTCCACTCTATGCTATGAGAGCTTACAGTACAGTACGGTACAGTACAGTACGGTACAGTACAGTAAGGTAGAGTACAGTAAGGTACAGTACAGTAAGGTACAGTACAGTAAGGTAGAGTACAGTAAGGTACAGTACAGTACGGTACAGTAAGGTACAGTACAGTAAGGTACAGTACAGTAGAGTACAGTAAGGTACAGTACAGTACAGTACAGTAAGGTACAGTACAGTAAGGTACAGTAAGATACAGTAAGGAACAGTACAGTAACATAGAGTACAGTAAGGTACCGTACAGTACATTAAGGTAGAGTTAGGTACAGTACAGTACAGTACAGTAAGGTACAGTACAGTAAGGTACAGTAGAGTACAGTAAGGTACAGTAGAGTACAGTTCATCGTTTAAATAACCTGTCCCCCCCCACACACACACACACACACACACACACACACACACACACACACACACACACACACACACACACACACACACACACACACAGGATATAGCTACACAGATTCACCGCTCCACGTCGAACCAATGTTTGATATTTGTATTGCAACAAGCCATTCTGAGCATATCAAACATATTTTTAATACCATTTAACAACATTTGCTTCCCTGCTAGTATTCATTTTTGTAACTTGAACATGTTTATAACTTCAAACAGTAGTACTTGTGAACCAATTGTTGGATTCTAGGCTTCTGTAAAGCTACTGACTGAATATTATATTTTCTCCGATTTGAGGTATAGTGCAGTATTTTGACTACAGAAACAGTAATTCTCAAGATGAGAAGATCATCTTGGGCTCAAATTGAAGCTTATGAATGTGGGAAGTTTTCTATATACAGGAGAGGTCATTATATTCAACATAAACTGCTTGAAAATGATCGTGTTTGATGATAATTTGTCAAGCGAACAGCAATTTTATTGTGTTTCTGGGGATGTTGAGGGTGATATCTTAAAATACATTGGTAGTAAGCACTAAAATCCTATTTTGCCACTTACCCCTATGTGTCAGGACACTCCATACCAAATTTCATACGTGTGTGACAATGTATGTAATTTGAGTGAATTATTTTATACATTTACATAATTTCGCCAGAGACAGGTACCAAAAAATGGGTTTTTGGGCCCCTGCAACCAAACGGCCCCGAGTTGGGGGTGTTCAGTATGAACTTGTGATGGCCCAAGGTATATGCTAACGGGAAATAATAGTGAAAAAAAGTAAGCAGAGGACATTATGAGGGCTGGGTCTGCCTCCCGGACTATAAGAAAGCCTGATGGAACTGATACCTGGAATTTTAGTCAATTGTCCGGGAGTGGGAGAATGTGCGTGGGATAGAGCAGGACGAGGGAGTAAAGTACTGAAGCGTACTGCTTTGTGGTCAGAGGAGGGGAATTCTAAAATATTCACATTGTCCAGGGAGATGCCGTGAGAGAGCACCAGGTCGAGGGTATGTCCCAGTTTGTGGGTGGGGCTATTTACATGTTGCGTCAGGTTAAAAGATTCATACAGTACAATAAAATATGTAACAAATACAGAAGAGGGACAGCAGACATGAATGTTTTAGTCGCTGGCCAGGATAACTCTTGTCATACTGGGTCATAATAATTGACAGAAGCTCAGAAAACTCATCTAAAAAACAGTAGCACGTTTTGGTGGTCTTCAGATTAAAACACATAAAATAGGGGTCTTACCATTAATTAAAATCGAGAAAATCTCAAAAATAGAAAAGCTACCTGTGGGAGCTATTCAGTATTTTGCTATTTATTTACTATATTATTTGATTATTATTTGTTATTTTGTTTTGCTTAATTAAGTTGGTTACAAATGTATTATTTCAGTTAATTTAAGTTAAGGTTAAATATTTAAGTTCATGGGTGGAGTTCAAGTTCATTGGGGAGCACAGCAGGGGTTACTTAGCTAATGAGCACACAGAGGCAGCCAGATTTCAGTTTCAGTAGCACCGGGAGGGTACATGTTTTTTTACCAGCAGGTCAGGGACATGTTTTAGCAGACAGTTTTTACATCTTTTGTACTGTAATCCGTGATCCAGAGCTGAAATAAACGAAACAAACACCAATGTACTTTCTGGCTGGACAATGGACTCCTTCCCTGCACTCTGTGTAAGATTTGCTCATCCTGGTGCTCTCAGTGGCCCTTTTGATTTTATTGTTGTTTAGCCACTACACTACCAAAGTCTATAAATCATTGCTAGCCCACCAGCATGACTTAATCTGGGGTGATTAAAAGATATGAACTGTTCTACACCACCTTGAGCTCTGCCCTGACAGACATCACTTGCGGGTCCATTTGTTTACATTTGTGTATACTGTCAGTTTACAGTGAGGATTTGACTGTGCAAACACCTGTCAGGAAGGTCTCCACATTCCACTTGATCACTGTGTGTGTGTGTGTGTGTGTGTGTGTGTGTGTGTGTGTGTGTGTGTGTGTGTGTGTGTGTGTGTGTGTGTGTGTGTGTGTGTGTGTGTGTGTGTGTGTGTGTCCAAAACCAGTCTCGGGTGCCATTGCTGGGTGGTTCTTTATAGGTATCATTGGCATCATCCTTGGCAGTGTCGCCTCCTGTAACTGTTTTAGGTTGGCCTGTTGTAACTTCGCCTGTTGTTACTTCGCCTGCAAGAGGAGATGTTCGTTGGCTGCAGGGATGTATATCATCATTTCCAGTGAGTCTTCACATGCATGTTTACACAAGTATTAATCAAAGTGTAGAGTGTACAGATGGGACCAGGATACTCTCAGATTTATGGGGCAATCTCCACTTTATCAGAGTTAAAGGAGCTATAGTCAACTTTTTCTTGAAAAACGGATGCTAAAATAAAAATGTTTCGAAAATATTTCATAAAAAGATAAGCTTTATATATGTTTCAATTAAAAAATGACCACACAAAGCGTAAAATAATGATAAAATAATAATTTTGGCCATTGTCGGGCCGACACTTTGTTTACATCCTAGCCTAACACTATCAAAGAATAGACTAGAATGTAAACAAAGTGTCGGTCCGACAATGTCCAAAATTATTATTTTATCATTATTTTACGTTTTTTGTGGTCATTTTTGAATTGATATGCAGGTTATTTCTTTCATAAAATATTTTCGAAACATTATTTTTATTTTAGCATCCGTTTTTCAAGAAAAAGTTAATACTGGGGGATACCAGAAATCATGAACTATCATCTACTGTACCTCAACCTCGTACTCCCGGTAGGCCTCTAAACAACACAAAGTGAATTCACTTACACCCATAGACAGCACCACAGATGCTAAATAAATTCGATAATGACCATCAAACAATGTTTTGATATTCCATACTGTTGGCATGTTGAGGAGCCTCTAAGCACATCTCCAAAAGTGCTTTTCCTTCTGCCCATTAATGCGTAATAGGTTAAGGTGGGAGAGAGAGGGTACTAAATATGTAAGTAATACAAATAAAACGGAACTGGATCACAAACACACGCACACGTGTACGTGTACGTCCATGCACAAACACACACACACACACACACACACACACACACACACACACACACACACACACACACACACACACACACACACAGCCCCGGACTGGCAAAGAAAATCGGCCCTGGCATTTGAGGTCCTCAACGGCCCTATGTCAAAACCACGCCCACTGAATGACTTCACATTATTTTTGGCCATACAGTTTTACTGATTAAAAAAAAACAATAGTATAATAGTGTTATACAGTATATATAATGAAACAATGTAATTCTGGCCTTGAAAACTAAATAAAATATTTATATGTGATAGACTATATATATGTGATAGCCTATATACAATTCACCCTTTGTCAGCCTTCTGGTTGGTCCCTGACTGACCAACCAGCAGGCTCTATCTGCCTTGTCCCGCCCTGGTTCCGCCTTTTTGATGTTGAATTTGCTAAAACATAATTTTTGGAGAAATAAAAACATTTAAAAACATGCTGAGTCACTAAATTGCCACTGAGCAGCTCCATTTGACTGAAACCAAGTTTTAAATTAGAATTGAACACAGAGAATAACAATACGAAGCAACTGAATTAGAATGGAAGTGGATGGAGTGTCCCACCGAATGTCCCACCAAGACACTGCAACCAATGGGTGTGAAGAGGGATGGGACAATGGGCGGGACTTGACAAAGGGTGAATTCTGGTTGGTAAATAGCTCTGCACGGTTGCATTGTCAAGCTTCTGCATGACTATATCCTAATTAGATCAATCTAAAATAGTAGGCCTAGATGTACGCCTAGATGTTTTTTCGTTTATAATAATCCATGCTAATTATTATTGAACCATTGTACATGTTAATATTTCACCAACATACACATAGGACACTTTTTTTCCATCAATTTTGAGGCGATCTAGTCTCAGTCAATGTTGCCAAACTCTGTGAGTGAAACAAGCGACCAGGTCTATGAAAACAAACTAACTGTTTCACCACTTGAGCTCTATTACATTAGCTATTTTCTAGAAGAATGTTGAAAGCAAGGCCAAATAAGCAACTATACACTTCAGAAACAAGCCCAAACAAAAGAGACTTTAAAGGAAAACAAGACCAAAGTCGCTTATACTGAGGAAACCTGGCAACACCGCAGTTTAGCGCAGCATCCTCACGTGCATCTTGTTTGAATGCAATCTTCCGTCACCCGACTTTTAATTGCCAAGTTTGCCTCTAAATGCCACTGACTGCCAGTCTGCCAGGAGTTGGAAAGCGTTTCTTGTAGGCTGTTTTTGGTCAGGAGACACCTTAACACTTTGCTAGCCGAAATATAATGGCTTGTTGTAGATTAGCCGTGAAATTTCTATTATTATATTGTGATCTGAACCGCATTCATTTTACCAGACATCCAGCGCTATATCACGTGGTCTTCATCCCCCATTACCATACCGCGATCCCCGTTGTATACTCACCACAGTTCCCAGTGAAATTCTTCAATCTGCATTGGCTTAGAGTGGGGGTTTCGGCTGACGCATCTTATCCCAGTGCGTTTCGCTTGTGCGATCCGTTCACGTAAATGTCGGCTCAAATTATCCACGGATGACTCAAGAGTAGATATGAGCATTTTCGCTCGCATAGCCCCCAGCACTCCTGCTATACTAGCACTAACTTATAAACAGAAAATGAACGGCTACTGGGAAACCTCTGCAAGGAATGGACCTGACGTCACTTCTGCCTCATGTCAGACGAGCCATGCCCTATCGATGGACGAGTGGTGACTAGGGAAGGTTAGACGATCGCCGATTTTCGGATAAAAATCATTTATTTAGTTTTTAATGACCCAGTACGGTAAAAGACGCCGCGGCTGAGACTCCTTGCTCAGATGTCCGGTATATTCCGGTTTTAATATTAAGGGGCTCCCCGTGGCTTGCAAAGTGTTAACACTTAATATACAACAGCCTCACACACCACATACACATGTTCAAAAAATCAGACAGTAATAACTGACCACCACAACCACTGCATAACTCACATCAAGTTCAAATTCACACGCAAAGACCATGCAGCCAAAAACACGTATCACTGTAACTCAACGCACACACCAACACAGCACTGGCACTGTGCGTAAAGACGCACAAGTGGACAGCTGCTTAGACAAGCCCAACTGCCCAATGCAATAGAATAGAATAATAAACTACTTGTTTGTATGTCCTACCTTATTGAATGAGCATCCGTCGCATCATTGTGCTTTTCTCCGCGACCAGGTCTATTTTGCGGTACTTATCCAAAAATACAAGTCTCTTTTTCCATTTCCATCAACATAAAGCTCTGGAGGTGTTCATGAATCATGATGATCATCACCTACTATTCCTTCTTGGGCTGCGGCCGTTCCAACACGCCATCATCCACCTCCTTATCCACATTGTTGTTTATCTGACTGCCACTGTCAGCACCGACATTTTCGTTTTTTATCTCATACTTTCTCCGCAATTTGCACGCAGTTATACTCTGATTCCACCTTCTATTAACGTAAACCCCGCCACCTTTTTTTGAACTAGTTACGTTGATGTACGGAGCAAACCACTTGAACAGGGGGAATGGAGTCTCTACCGCCCTCTTTCCTCCCAGTCACAATCACGTCACCCCCCCCCCCCCCCCCCCCTCCTTAAATGACAATGGATAATGTGGATAATGGACCGGGCCGGCCCAGTTGTCTCTATTAGGGCTGATGGGTGGCGAATGCACGCTTTTATAATTATAAGTATTATATTTTTTGGGGGGAGAGCTCGGTCGCGGCCCCAGAGACTGTCGGCCCTTCTGGCTTCTGCCAGAAATGCCAGACCGGGGCTGCACGCGCGCACACACACACACACACACATACACACACACACACACACACACACACACACACACACACTGATTGATAATCATGTACTGTAATGTAACTTATCTCCCTTCCTTTCCCAGGCTTCATTGGTATGCTATTCTTCAGTGTTGGCATCATGTCACCTTGGGGTCAGGCGGGGCTGTTCATGGTCTACTTAGCAGGTAAGGATAGAGATAACCCACAGACACACCTAACCCTAACCACACACATAGCCATGTAGTCAGAGTTATAAGATGTCGGACATATGGGCCAAATATTAACCACATCATTATCTTGGAATCTCTCTTCAGCTATAGAACTTTGCTCAAAGCTAAATTGTAATTGCTAGATTGTTAGAATGTAATCTCTATACACTCTAGAACAGGGGTCTTCAACAGGGGGTCCGGGACCCCTAGGGGGTCCTCAGAGTTACTGCAGGGGGTCCTCCAAATCTTCCAATCCTTTTTATATTAAGAACTTGAACCCTAGTGTCCATATTCTGAGAATTGTAGCCAAAAATTGCAGAATAGCTCACAACGAGGCGTTGAGAGCTTGTAGATCGGCTATTTTCAGCAAAGACCTTTGGTGTAGAGGCGAAAAAGAGCAAACTAAGTACAGAGTGAAAGGTCAAGTTTATTAAGTATTGACGGTTCAAGTGGTTAAAAATCTGAAAACACGAACATGAATCCAAAATACACTGATGATCATGCTGTCAAACAATGAAACTATATGGAATCTATGAACAGGTTATGGGGGTCCCTGCTTCATCTCTCTCTCAACTAAGGGGTCCTTGGCCTGAAAACGTTGAAGACCCCTGCTCTAGCAAACCTGCTTTCATAGAGCAGTGGTTCTCAACCTTTTCATGCCGTGACCCCCCAAAGTAATCATATTTGAATTGGGGCCCCCACACCCTGACGAGCGCTTGGACATGTAGGAGTTGAGGCATGACATTTACTTTGACTCGGTTCCACAGATACATATTGTGAAAATAGCAGATCTACAAGCTCACAACGCCTCAGCTTGTAGATCATCCATTTATTTTTTGACAATTTGGCAGATGTTTGACCACTTTTTATAACGTTTGTTGATTACTAACAGTGTTGGGTAGCGTTACTTTTTTTAGTAATATAGACTGATTACATATTACCTTGATTTTAAAGTAATATTTTTCGTTACATATTACCCCCCGAGGAGGAGTAATATATTAATATTACTTTACTTATTACTTTTTGGTAAAAAAAAAAAAAAAAAAAGCTCAAATTGAACAAATAATTATCTAGATATTTTATTATTATATTTTATATATTTTATTATTTTATTTTATATTTTGTCTGTTTTTTCATATGAAACACAATAGACCTATACCTTCTTAAATGTGGCCTATAATGACATGACAAGTTTGACAACAAGATACAAACCTCTATGCCTTTTTTATTAAAGTCCACAGAACAAGATCTGCATGAGTAGCATACATGAGTTCTTTCTTCAAGTGGACCATTTCAGTCATGTGGAAAATACAAACACATGGGCTACATATTAGCTGTAAGACATCGGTCATTATAATGAATGAACAAACACATTGTAAACAAAACACTTGTTAGCCTACGGTATAAACGAAAAAAGCTAGCAGGTTCATGAGAACAAGGCCTTGACATGTTTTCAACAATGAAATAAAGGTTACTGGCTTTATAAGCCAACGAAATAGTGCAATTACACTCAAGAACAAGGCATGCATACATTTTTAACAATGACACACAAAGAGCATGCCTATTGGCTTTAAGAGTAAGACCCAACGAAATAGTCCCATTTAGGCTCAATTGCAGCTTAAAACACAGCCTAATAAAATAAAACAAATAAAAACAAACAAAAAAATCTATATACACATTAAACAATATTAGACCTACTGAAGAAGGGCACAGACCCCCACAACAATTAAAATAAACGTGCGCTCGCTCGGATTGGAGGCCTCTCTGCGGCCAGCACTGGCCTTATTTGTCAAACTGAGCAAAACTGAACAAACGAAAACCAAACCATTATTAGGCCTACTATGTCTATGGCTCATTTCAGTCCAACAAGGACACAATAAGGACAGTTCACAGATCAGATTTTAGGGAAACAACAATGACCATGTCCTATTCACATTATGTAGGCAGACTCAAAATAAAATAAATATTTAGAGAAAATGTCCTCCAGCTCAGTTGTAATTGCATCATAGGTGTGACGACCTCGGAATCGTTTACAAGCTATCGCTGCCTTCTCTCTTTTCAATGTACGAGGGTCGATCCAGTGCACGGTCACCCCCATGAAACTCTTATTATTGGCACTCCATATGTCTGCTGTTGTTGAAACATATAGCTGCTCATCCAGTGTTTTCTTTAATTCCTTCTCCATTAAAGCATATGCCGCCTCCAGCTCTTTGGCAAATGTCTTTCTGTCTGGTGGGACGAAAGGCTGAAAATGTATAGAAAATATTGTATTAATAATATGATTTTGAAATAGGCATATAGCTTAATGAATCAGCGTTATATAAGCGCCTAGGCGAGGGCAATAGCAGGCTGTGTATTGGCCTCTGCATGCACTGGTAGGTATTGATTATTGAATTTAATTAATGATTATAGAAATCATAGCTATAATAGGAAATTGTAAACGACATCTTACCTTAGCAGTTTTGACAGGGATTTTGCTGACAAGCTTTCGAAAAGCTGGAGATTCTACTGTTGACAGAGGCTTCATATCCTCAACAACATACTCCGCTACGAGCCTCCTCACTTCTTTGACTTCTCGACTTCCAGCCGTTCAACCCGGAGAGAGAAATCGAGTTTTTGTTGCTTAAGATTCGGTGCGCCGCCGCTGCCATCTGCCTTTCTTTTCTCAGTTAGTTTAGTGTGAGGGTGAACCGTTTCCAGGTGTTTTTTTAGGTTACTTGTGCTTTTTATCGACGTAGAGAGAACCTTCGTCTTCCTCCCTGGCCCCGCATCGCAGAGTTTACACTTAACTGCAATGTTCTTCTCATCCTTTTGTTTAATGAACTCGAAATAATGTGAATATATCCATCCTGAAAACGTTGACCCTGGGTCTCCCACCGGCTCGGGCTCATTCTCCTGGACCGGCTGGATCTCCTCATCAACCAATATTTCATCCGAATCCGACTCCATTCTGACTTGATGCTGCTTGCTGCTAATGTTGTTGTTTGTTGTTTGATGTACCGCACAGCGCGCCAACAGGAAATAATGGTCGCAGGTGTCAATGGGCTTTGTAGTTTTCTGGCGCTGGCGGTGCTGCTGTTGGACGCTTCGCATTGTGGATGGATACAAAAATAGGAAATACAAAGAAAATAAAAAAAAGCACCTTCACTTTGGCCGGTAACGCGGAAAGTAATGCTGTAAATAAGTTGTCATTACTGCATTATATTACCGATGTTTTTTTTAGTAGGGCGTTATATTAGTCGTTACCGCATTTCGGTAATATATTAGTAATATGCGTTATATTACTAACGTGCGTTACCCAACACTGATTACTAATGATGCTGTAATGGTATGGTTTATTTTAATTCTGTTAGTTTTAGGCATAGTCCTTAAATGTCACTTCACTCTCATCTGGGGATCCTTTATAAGTCATGTTGAGAACCACTGCTCTATAGTTCAGATCAGGGTTCTGTCAACTTGCTGCTGTTATACAGATGCATACTTTTCAAGCAGACTGGTTGGTTCTTAACTTATTTTGTTTCAACTTTAAGGGGTGCACTTTTCATAATAATTATAATAATGGTGGTATAAGTGCAACAACAACACTAGTATAATAAATATAATTAAGATATTATCTTAACTGTTGCTGGAGTAGCGGGAACGCCACCATCGCCCCCTGCAATGTTGTGTTCCTCGGCTTGGTACCCTAGACATAATTCGGCCCTTGGGGAAAACTAATTAGGGAACCCTGGTGTAGATATTAGCTGTAGATATTCCTTAGATATCCATGACTGACCAACCTTCTGTCTGTGGCAGGTATCCTTTACATTTGTCTCTACATAAAGTTACGGGGAGGCTGTCGCAGGTGCTGCAGGTGCTGCTGCTGCTGCTAACATTTACAAATCTCCAGGACCAGATGCAATACACCCTAGATTGGTAAAGGAACTAGCCTGTGTCATTGCAGAACCATTGACAATGTTATTTAATAATACTTTGGAGCAAGCAACTTTACTGTGTGGTTGGAAAGAGGCACACATTAGTGCATTTCTTTTTTTTTTAAAGGAAGTAAGGCATTAGCTGGGTACAGACGTATTAGTTTGACATCTGTTTTATGTAAAACAATCGAGAAATTGATTAGGGAATACATTGTAAATCACATGAAGTCCAATAAGTTCTTTAGTAACAAACAGTATGGCTTTATATCTGGGAGATCGACTTCACTCCAACTTCTCACAGTTCAGCAGCAGGTGGTGGTTAATGGAGCCTAGTCAAATTGGAAGTCTGTGACCTCAGGAGTCCCACAGGGATCTGTATTAGGCCCTGTTCTTTTTGTTATTTACATAAAATGATTTGCCAAGTGTGTTACAATCTGATGCTTACCTTTTTGTGGACGACACGAACATATTTAGAATTATTAACAAGTACACAGATGTAGCTCAACTTCAAGCAGATCTCCAAATTACAAGCAATTGGTGTGATAGATGACTATTGAAATTAAATCCAGACAAATGTAAACAATTACACTTTGGGAAAACAAGCACCAACCTGGCTAACTATACAGTTGGAGACTTGATGGTTCACCAAGTAGAGGAAGAAAAGGATTTATAGGAGTTGTGGTTGATAATTCGTTAGAGTTTCAAACACACATCTCTGAAAAAGTTAAAAAAGCAAATTCCATGTTGGCAATAATTAGAAGAACTTTCATAAATTTACGCAAATAACTATTTATACGATTGTACAAGTCCTTAGTGAGATCACATCTTGAATTTGCAAGTTCAGTCTGGTGTCCTTATAAATCAAATATATAGAGAGAATTGAGAAGGTTGAGAGAAGGGCTTCTAAATTAATTCCAGGTATGAAGGAATTGTCATATGAAGAAAGGTTAAGACATCTACAGTTACCAACATTAGCATACAGGAGACACAGAGGAGATATGGTTGAGGTCTATAAACCCGACGTAATTTCGGTGCTCAGCGGTGTCTTCTCATTCATTCAGCCCGGCTTCATGTTCATATTCTCGGCTGTGAATCCAAGGAAACAGCGGTCGTTTAAGAGGGAGACACGCCCACTTCCAATGCTTGTGTGGCCGTGTATTGAGCGGTGCAGAGCGGATACATTGTCAGCTGGTTCTCGCTCTGGCTGGAGTGGAGACAAGAGTGATGGACTGGGAGGCGCGCGCGCGACAAACACACACACAGCTTTGCTGCGTCTCGCTAGTCGCCAACCGTTTTAAAGAGAAAAGAAGAGCTTAAACACAACTTTGCTCCGTGTTGATAGGTTTTCCGCCCTGCAATGCTCATGTATCGGCCACAAACGTTGTCATGCCATGGACCTCCAATATGTACAAGCGACTTCGGCACTAACCGTTAAGAAAGTATGAATAGACTCCCCCCGACCTTAAATAATTTCGGGTCGGGGAGCCCTCCCGAACCGAAATTAGTTAGGCTCACTATTAGAGTGTGAATCGACCCAAACAGTTATGTTTGGAGGGACTGCAAGCAGATTGGTGATCTTACCCATATTTTCTGGGATTGCCCTAAATTGACAACGTATATTAAAAAAAAGAAAGAAAAAGAAAACAGTTACAGATATGGCTGCCTTGTTGTAAGGGTATACGTATAAGAATAAGTATTGACTATCCTAAATATAAATTTACCATCAGACCCAAAAGTGTGTATTATATTAGAGTGGTTCCGGAGGGGTTTGGCCAATAAACAGGTGGTTTACATTTGACATGTTCTTGTGCCGGTAGCAAAATAAATGATCACCCTATCCTGGCTGCAAGCACTATTTATTTATATACAAAATATATAATTCCCCACTAACAAAATTATGATATAAACTTTAAATGATGATGATAATGGTTTTAATGGTTGTAAACTACATATTGCACTGTCGCTTAATTAAAATTTGTATTAGCTCAGTGGCCGCTATAATAGTTAAAGGAAACCTTGGGTGGATCATGTCTCGTTGATCTGCCTGTTTTTTCATATATGCCACTGTTGTCCTTCTGGTTGCCTTAAAGATGCTTTGTGTGTAATTGTTTGTTACTGTTATCTGTTGTTTTATTGTTGTGAATGTATATGAGACTAAAGACAAATTTCCACATTGTGGACAATAAAATGAAACTAACTAACTAACTAACTGGGGGATTATGTGTTACTCCGATTACTAAAGAAAAGGTTTCATAGTTATGATTAGGATTTTATGTTCACTTTATTTTTTATTTTTTTACTTGAGAATTGAAGGTATGCGTTTGTAAATACAAATATATAGATAATAAGTTGTATATACAGTGTATATATACACGTTTTTTTATTATTATTAAATGATCGATGATATGAAAATCAATGTTGTCAAATTTATTGTTTATATCAATACTGTAATGTCTTGTCAAACGAAATGTTTTTTATGGTTTGGAAGAATGTTGCGGCTGGGTGTTAAGCCTAAATAACATTGACTTCCAAATTACACTGACACTCAGAGTTAATGGGTTAAAAGGTTTGAGGACGACTGTGCTACACTACATGGAACAGAGCCTAAATGAGTATAACTGGTAACACCTGTGAAGGAACTAAGGAAGAGGCCCAATTTATTTCCAATATGGCTGCTGTGCATAGAGCCTGTTGGGCAGTGGTGAAAGTGGTTTGAAATTCTTGCCGGAACTGTCATAAAAAATTTGGGAGGCTCTAATCCCCCAAAACCCCTGAAATGCATAGAAAACTGCATTTTGGGAGGCCCACCTGCTGCCCTTCTATAATAAGCCTCTTCATATTGTTCATTGTTCCATACAGAAGGGTATATATATATATATATTATTATTATATTTATTATATTATTATATATATTATTATTAATATTATTATAACCAGTTATCTAAAGTAACTAAGTAGACCTACATTTACTAAAGTACTGTATTTAAGTACAGGTTTTAAGTATAGCCTAGCCTACTTTACTGGAGTATTTCCAATAGGCCTACTTTTAATTCTACTCCACTATATCTCCCATTTCCAGATGCAGAATTGAATCATTTTGGTCTATTCTGCATTTATTGCCGCATGCAGGCACAGACACGAGTCCTCGTAGAGATGGGATTTATGGCTCTTTGAAGTGAGCCGGATCTCTGGGATCCTTTCAAAATCTCTGGGATCCTTTCAAAGAGCTGTTCAAAAGACGTAGGCCTACATTTTGATACTTCTACTACTCAAGTACATTAACATTCCAAACTTCTACTTGATTGCAGTATTGATATTTCTAAAGAAATTGAGCAATTTTCCCACCACTGTTCATTAGAAAGGAACGGCTCCCTACTGTGAACCGAATCATATCGTTCATTTCAAAGAGCCGTTCAAAAGACTCGATTCGTTCGCGAACGTCCCACCCACTCGCTCCGTGTCAAACAAACACTGAAACGCAAACAGACTGGATCACACTGACCTACACAAACCCACGGGAATAATTTAGAAGCACTTTATCAGAAAATATAACTAGTAACACTTGTGTACTGTATGTTAATCTGACTTTAGTATGCTATTGCTTTCTTCCTGGACGTGCGTTTGTGGCTGGCTATTTAACATGGGATTTTGACAGCTGGCTTCTCCTCTTCTTAACGGAACGCCGTTCCGGCCCGAATGTTTTAACGGAACGGGGGTTCCGGCCGTTCCGGCTCACTTTCACTACTGCTGTTGGGTTGAGAAGATGAATATCTTCAGGTCAAGATATAATGTTTTCTGGGAGAGGAACCCTCTCTGTGTTATTGTTCTCTGTTGAGTTGTTTTCCATTCCCCAGAATATACAAAACTTATACAAATATAAGCACTATTCAGTGTGTTGGTTTATGGAAGGATGGGGTATTTCACTTACCTTAAACTATAATCTAATGCATTAATTCCTGGCATTGATTGATGTATTGATTGATTGAAGAATGTATTAGAAGTTTGCATAGGAAAAGATACAGTTTCACGATCAAAACCTCCACCGGCTGTTTGTCTGTCAGTCAGTCAGTCAGTCTGTCACACGTCACACTTTTTAAACTCTACTTTTTAAAATATACTGTAGCATTGAATGACAGACAGATAAAACACAGTACTATGCAGAGAAAATAAGAACAACAGTCCTAAGAGTATTCCTTAGTATCACAGTAGCTCTGCACCAGTAACATTTTGTTTAGTGCTGACCTCTACCAGTGGCACAGGGAATTAAAATAATCACTATCAACAGAGAGACTATAGAAACTTTATTGATGAAAACTGTGTGATATTAACTTTTAACATCAAACTCCAGTGATTTATTTGTTGTGTTTTTTTGTATCAAGACCACCTTCAGAACATGAGAAGTGTGTAGTGACACTAAATGTGCGTTCGGAAATGCACACCGGGTGTGCGCTCAGTGTAGTGAGTGCAGTGGGCGGTGATGTTGTAGAGTGCACTCAGTGTGGTTTATTGCGACCGTCAGGTCGCAGTTACTATCAAAACCTCCTCCGGCTGTCAGTCAGTCAGTCTGTCACATGTCACACTTTTCCCCTTCTCATATCTCCACCACGGTTGACCCCATCCATGCCAAAATTTGCACACGCACTCCTTGCCTGCCAAACCACAACCTCCAGGGACCCCCAGGGCGCCTGATGGGGAATAGAACTGGTTGAAGTGTTCCTTCCACATGCTACGTCCAGCCGGGGAAAACTTAGCCTGGCGGGCCATCCCACATACTGCGTTCACACACTCATTCCTTCCCACAGTATGAGGTCTGGACTTCAGCAGATAGGCAGCGAGTATGAGAAGTTGGCCCGATTTTCTGATCGGGGCCAATCAGTGACTGCAACAAGTTGAGCTGACATAGAAACAAGCTTGAGGTTTAACGCCAGATAGGCAGAATTCTTTGCTCATTTAAAATGGGTGGCAGAAAGTTGAGATGAAATTGGCATAATAAGTGCAATGTTCATTCATTTTCATCCTGTTATTAAATCTGGATATTTTACTTAGATATGCAGATATATTATGTAAAGATATATATTTTTACTTTGCCAATGAAGGCTGTGAGATTTTTAGCTTTTGCAATAACAACTTTAATTGTTGTATCCTTTATCTGTTGAGCGTTTGTTTGAAATGGTAATGAATTGTATTTATAATGTATTTATAACGTTACATTTGAAACAAACCTCAAAGTGCTACAATCAGGGTCACATATTTGTATAAAGTGACAAAGATACAAATCAATAAAGAAAAAAAAGGAATCGCGGCACCCACTTTGAAAACCCCTGTACTAGAGTGTTGACGGTGATCAGGCTGTTTTTATTTTTGTTTTACCATAGGCCTAGTCTATCATACTGATTTGTATAAATGTATTAAATAAAGTTACATGCTGCTGTTTTAAAACATGTGGGAGGAGTGGATATTGGCATAAACATATTAGTGTCATTCATTTTGATCCTGTTTTTAAATTCATTGCAGATATTTTACTTCAATATATTTTACTTTGCCAGTGAATGCTGTACATGTGAGTTTTGTCATGAGATTTTGCTTTCGCAATAAAAACATTTAATATATTCTACATTCTGTATCTGTTGAGCATTTGTTAAAAACAATGAACAAAAAAATAATAACATTGCATTCATTATTAATAATAACACATTGTACTGTATTTATAATGCATCTTTAAATTTGGTTTGTTAGACTTCTGGTTGGTCCCTGACTGACTCTATCTGCCTTGTCCCGCCCTGGTTCCGCCTTTTTATGTTGAATTTGCTAAAACATAATCTTTGGAGAAATAAAAAACATTTAAAAAACATGCTGAGTCACTATACTGCCACGTGAGCAGCTCCATTTTACTGAAACCAAATTGAAATTAGAATTGAACACTATAATAACAATATGAAACAACTGAATTAAAATGGTAGCAGATGTAATGTCCCATCGAGTGTCCCACCAAGATACAGCAACCAATGGGTGTGAAGAGGGGCGGGACAACGGGCAGGACTTGACAAAGGGTGAATTGCAACAGGGATTTCATTCCACAGTTTGGGGGCCAGGAGGGAGAAGAGTATGCCTAACAGAGACCGAGAGAGATTGACTGCTATGCTCCATATGTAGGCCAGATCAGTTATTTCTCAAACTATTACATTTCAAGGTCTACCCTTAACTCTGACAGCTGTACAAATGGAATCAAATGGACCCGTTGTACACTGTCAGAGTTACAGACTTGTATGGGTTAATTTAGACCTCCATAAAGGAACCAAAGTCCCTGCAATCCACTTTGAGAAAACACTGGGCTAGAGGTAGATTCTGTGGAAGAGGTCCAGACATCAACAGACCCAGTGGGCAGAATGAGGCAGAACCATGAACGCATCATAAACTCATTTCCATATTTGGCATTCTAAAGGCCCTAGCATAGTAGGCACCGCGGTGATAAGCTATCACGGTGGTGTATTGATATTGATTGATTGATTGAATACTTTATTAGAAGTTTGCATAGGAAAAGGTACAGTTTCATGACGGTACAGTTCACTGGTACAAGGTCTACTAAAAGGAGATCCATGAAAAGACTAAGCTTATTTCCACTGGAAACCATTGAAGTATCTCATATAACATTGAATGACAGACAAATAGAACACAGTACTATGCAGTAGATATGTAAAGAAAAACAAAAAAGAAAACAGTAAGTCTAAACAAACAGTAGGCTATACAAAGAAGGGCAGGGGAGGGCAGGATTGGGCTAGGTTAGTTTTTTTTACCAGTTGCGAACGGCTGCTGCCTGTAAGTGGTTTTTCAGGGCAATTTTAAAGGATGCTAGTGATCCACACTCCTTTATGACCTTCGGTAAGGCTTTCCACATTTTGGTGGTATAGCAGAAAAAAGAGTTTGACCCTTTGTTGGTTTTGACTCTGGGTTGAAAGTGATCTGTGGCACTGCCTCTGGTGTTGTAATTATGGACATCCTTAATGTTTATAAAGTATTTTGACAGGTACTTGGGTATCATAGTGGTGTAGTGTATCTTGTACACCAGGCCCATTGCAAGTTGCTGTACTCTGTCATCTACTCTGAGCCACCCCACTCTTAACTGGTGAGTAGCGGTGAGGTGAGTCTGATAGGGAAGGTTAAGTAGGACCCTAATTAGTTTATTTTGGGCTTTTAGTAGTCTTTTTAAGTCATAAAACTACAACATAGAAGATAGCTGTATTTTGGTCTGTTTACTTTTGAGTGAAAACAATGTTAACATTAGCTAAACATCTGGGGTCCCGAGCGGTCCCGACCCACATGTTGTGAACCACTGGTGTAGCCCCACTGTGTTGCCATGTCTGCTTAATATTATAAGCGGATTGTTTTTCTGTAAAGTCCTAAGAAGAAGAAGATGGGTTGTGGTTTTGGACTGTATAACTTCTCATGACAAAAAATGCAGCTCAAAGTGCTTTACAGTGCAAACAGAACATGGTTAACAATACAACAAAAGATATAAGAAAAGAAAAAAAAAAACACAAAACATTAAAACATTCTAATAAAGCAATAAGCCACAAGAGGCGAGTGGTTACCGGGGTAGTATACACCGGCTGAGAGGCTTTGGGAAACACGAGGCGCAGCCGAGTGTTTCCGACCCTCTCAGCCCTCTCAGCCGGTGATGGGCCGAAATGGGTCTTGAGTTGTGCTTTAAAGTAGAAAATGTGTACAAAAAATTTGATAATAACGTTTTCTTATCTTATCGTATTTGGCGTGAGAAAACACTTTACAACATTACAAATTGCCAAAGCAAGTGTCAAAATATAATAACATTGAGCCAGGGGGCATTGAGGAGTTAACATAGCTGTTGTTGTCACATTGTGTCTTGATATACATGTTATAAATACGGGGTATAAAGCTGTTTGGAACAAATAGTAGCAAACCTTTGCAGTCGTGTTTTCACCTTCTACAGTCTATGGTTTTCACTAACCTCGCCTCACCAGGCTTTCTGTAGGTTTTCACAGACACAGACCTCGCTTGCTTGTTCTTTCCTCAAAAACAAAAACTCTGGCAACCCTGGAAACCTACGGTCACATGACCCAGTAGGTCTACGGAAGCCGAGGAGGGATGATGCCATGCGTGAAACCAAACCAAGATGGCGGACAGCAGCAGCTCTCATCATCATGATGAGGGTTCTGCTGTGGGGTCCTCTATACAGCCAGAACCAGAGGCCGCGGACCCCCCCCAGGCTGGCGGACCTCCTGACAGAGGGCTGGAAGCTCTATGAGGAGGTGGACTCCACCACGGACCCCTCAGGGTCCACAGCCGTTCAGAACAACGTCCGCCTGGGACTGAGCAAGCTGGAAGCTGCTAACAGGTTCATATATGTTAATATCACTATTATTACATCACTATCACCGTTAAATTAATATCTACTACTAGCCCCATATAGCACCTCACCCGTCGCTGCCTACTGTTGTCGGAGCACAACAGTATGCAGCGACGGGTGAGGTTCTATATGGGGCTAATCTACTACATAACATTAATACTTTGACTGAGCAAACTGGAGGCTGCTAGCAGGTTATTATGTTATTATTACTTTTATCATTACATTACTATCAGTATCACTGTTAATGTATACATTACATTATTGGGACTGAGTAAACTGGAGGCTGCAAACAGGTTATTATGTTGTTATATTTTTTTACTGTTATAATTACATTACTGTCTACTACATTACATTGCTGGGACTGAGCAAGCTGGAGGCTGCCAGTGCTAACAGCTGCTTACCATTACTTCATATTACATCAGATAAGAAGCCAGAGCCGTCATCTCAGAAAGACATCTCTATAAAATGTAGTAATAATAATAACAGTGATAACATATACTTTGTTAGCAGTTCACATAGGAAAAGCACAGGACAGTACAGTTGTTCTAGGGATGATGGGACGATATTCGTTATTTTTATCGTGATAAAAACATTCACAGTAATCGTGTAGATTTGCATTCATCGTGATATCGTCCTCATGCACTGGGATCCAATTCACCTTTTATTTGCTGAGCTGCAATATCCAGTACAATTTAAACCCTTTGGACCTGGAAAATAACATACTTGATGCTGCTCTTTTTTCTTTTCTTTTTTTCTCTCGCTCATAAAATAGCCGATCTACAAGCTCACAAGTCACAATCCATTGTGAGCTTGTAGATTTTTGTTTTGTCCCAGGATAATGGATGTTGAGGCTATTTTATTATCGCGATAATAAATATAAATCGCACAGGACAGTACAGTTGGTCTACACGGAGACAGGCATGGGATTGAAACCCCAGAAAGCACAATGTCTTGTTTACATTGAGGTCCTGTGGCTGCTAACCATACCATGGTTGTGATGATCTATCCAGAGCCTTCCTCCCCCTCCTCATCCTCCTATATGTTATCACTGCTAAAGGACAACTCCTCCCTAAATCACTTCTAGGCTCATTTTCCTTCTTATATTGATCCCAAAAAGACTGTCCATGGGGCCTATTAGGCAGAAATGCCCCTGTTGTCCAGTTTTCCCAGCAGAACCCAGCAGCTCTCATAGCATAGAGTGGATCCTATAAGCCTATCGCTTTTACACTATTTGTTGTGGTCAGAAGTGTTTTTATTTTTCATGAATGTGTTACTAGTTGTCATTACAAACACATCCGTGCCATCGCCATCGTTGTCACACAAAAGCCCTCATACTCTGCTAAACAGATGTTTTTACTGTATATGTTTTACCAAGTCCCGGAAAAGATGCCCTGTGATTGGCCAGTACAGTCACTTTGATTGGCAGTTGTGCCGAATGCTCACCCCAAAACATGATTTATGAGATTTTGGTATCTTGTGTTGGACAACTAAGGCATGGATGTGTTTGTAATGACAACTAGTAACACATTCATGAAAAATAAATCACTTTTGACCACAACAGATAGTATAAAAGTGATAGGCTTATAAGCTCCACTCTATGCTATGAGGGCTGCTGGGTTCTGCTGGGAAAACTGGACAACAGGGGCATTTCTGCCTAATAGACCCCATGGACAGTCTTTTTGGATCAATATAAGTAGGAAAATGAGCCTAAAAGTAATTTAGGGAGGAGTTGTCCTTTAACTTATGACCACATATTACATCATATAAAGCAGTGCTTGTCAACCGTTTTCAAGGTCCATTATTTATTCAGTATTTGAGCCTTGGACCGCCATTTGATAAGATTTAGTATCTCAGACCCCAAGAATATTTTGTTACCGTTACCGATAAAGTCAAAGATCTTGTCCACAATCCATGCTGTATTGATGTTGGTGAATACCTCTTTCTATCTGCAAAGTGTTTCATCCATCCATCCATCCATCCATCCATCCATCCGGGCATTTGATAAGATTTAGTATCTCAGACCCCAAGAATATTTTGTTATCGTTAAAGTAAAGTCAAAGATCTTGTCCACAATCCCATGCTGTATTGATGTTGGTGAATTATCCTCTTTCTATCTGCAAAGTGTTTCATCCATCCATCCATCCGGGCAGCAGCTCCAGCAGAGAGCTCCAAACCTCCCTCTCCCGAGCAACTTTGGCAACTTCCTCCTGGGGGAAGTTGCAACGTGTTTGTTTGATAAAAATCCACATGTTAGACATGTCAAGAAAGTCTGTGCAGGTAATTATTTTTCTAAGTTTGGAAGCGCTCGTGGGAAATCACTCAGTGGTCCTGTGTACCAGCTGGTTCTAAATGTCACATAAAGTAGGAGGCAAGCGGGACTTTGCGTTATTGAAAACGAGCGTACACCACCAGTGGCTTGGTTTACCTGTGATCTTAGATCACTGAGGCAGTACACGGTCTCTCTGCATTCGTGTTTACCTTCCATGTTGTAAGTCTGGTTAACAGCGCCCGATAAATGCCTAACATTGTAAATGGTTAAATTGATAGGATCAGAATATTCTTTGCATGACTAATGAACGGTAAACTAAACCCAAGGTTGTGATTGGTCCAGGTCCAGAATGGTAAACTAAACCCAACATTCTGATTGGTCCAGGATGGTAAACTAAATGCAGCTTTCTGATTGGTCCAGGATGGTATCCCAGCTGGACCTGTTCAGCCGTAACGAGGAGCTGGAGGAAGTGGCCACAGCGGACCTGAAGTACCTCCTGCTGCCCGCCCTGCAGGGGGCGCTAACCATGAAGCTGAGCGGCAGAGACAAGAGGCTGGAGGCTGTTCGCGCTGCACGACACCACTTCTACTGCTTCCTCAGGAGGTCAGTCATAACATAGTCTTGTGTAGCCAAACATCTATTCCACCATCTCTGAATGCTCTGAGTCTGGAATGACAGCTCCTGAACGACAAGTATCGGAAGTCCCATTGGAAACATAACAGAAACACACTCGCACAGACAGTTATTATAATGAACTGTAGTCCCATTAGAAACATAACATGAACACACTAGCACAGACAGTCATTATAATGAACTATAGTCCCATTGGAAACATAGCAGAAACACACTCGCACAGACAGAGTCGTTAAAATGAACTGTAGTCCCATTGGAAACATAACAGAAACACACTAGCACAGACAGAGTCGTTATAATGAACTGTAGTCCCATTGGAAACATAACATGAACACACTAGCACAGACAGAGTCATTATAATGAACTGTAGTCCCATTGGAAACATAACATGAACACACTAGCACAGAGTCATTCGAGTGGCATATTCTTGTTACAATATGTGTGTATAGTTTAAGAAAACATTTGAAAACATCATCGAAATAACAGCAACAACACCAGAGAAAGACAAAATAACGCCCCAAAATGATTGAAAGAAGACCTAACGCTTCCAGTAGGACTTGTTATCGCTACTGCACCAAGGGAGCGGTTGCATCACATCCGCTTTATCTCGCACTCATAGTTAGAACTTCCGTCTCCCAGACTGTATGACGGGAGCTTTTGCAAATTGCGGAGGCAACAGTGTGGCCACGCGAGACTAGTCAACATTAAAATCCTTACCAAACGTTTTCTTCCCCAATGTGTTTGTAAAAGTCTCTAGTAAGTAACGCATCTCATGAATATTGAAATTCAGTTTCCCTTTTCTAGGGGAATCAATCTGTGACAGCTGCTGAAAGTTGGGGTTAACCTTATTATGTAAGGGGGAACTATTGTTTTTTTTTTTTTTTGCATGAAAAACACTCCTTGGGCTAAAAACGGCCCAAACTCAAAACCGTTTTTTGTGATGAAAAAGAGGCTATGGTAATTTTTATCCCAAAACAAATGCTTGCAATGGATTCAGAACCATGAAAACCCCTAGTTTGACCCCTCACATGCTACTACTTAAGAGCAGATTTGTTTTTGTTTTTGTTTTACCCTCTCAATAATAATAAAGTTAATGTATGATAAAGTTCAACTTTCAGCAGTTGTCATAGATTCCCAGGGAAAGTGAATGTATTCCCAGATTGTATATGTCTCTATCCAGGTGTGATAGATTCCCTAGAGAAACAGAGTGTATATGTGTCTCTCCAGGTGTAAGGAATACAAGGTGTCAAAGTTCACCATGCCAAAGAGCTCTACCATAGAGGAGGAGGATGAGGAGGCAGAGGAAGTCTCTGGAGAGATCATCACAACCACGGTATGGTTTTATTTATAAACCTATTCATTTATTTACCCAAATGGGAGCATTTGTGCGGCGCTCTCAGAGTTAAGGGGGTCATCTGAGAACCACTAGTACTAGTTGGACTCCTGATGTGCCCTAATACACAGGGCTGTCATGATTATAACATTTTATATGACTATTAATTGTCACTCAAATAATTGTGATTAATAATTTCATTGTTTTTGTCGTTGACAATTGCATTTCTGTTTGGCTTTTAGGCTTTGAAGTTGCACATGGCAGATATGACACATAACCTAAATATACAAAGACATGACTGACATATTTTACAACTTTATACTTAAAAAATAACATTGATAGTGGAAATAGCTGATCTACAAGCTCACAGCACGTTGTGAGCTTGTAGATCTGCTATTTCCACATTTATTTTTTTAAGTTTGAAAATATATGAACATTTTTCAACGTGGAAACACATTCATTGCGATTAGACTATTAATTGTGACAGGCCTAGTCGTATATATTCTGAAGAAAACCTCAGAGTTACTACAGGGGGTCCTCCAATTCTTCCAATCCTTTTTATATTAACAACTTGAAGAACCCTAGTGTTAGAGATGTTACCGATCAATCGGCAATGGATCGGATCGGGCCGATCAAAGTGTGATCGGTGGTTTAAATCAAAAGGTAAATTCACCGATCCGATCGGATCGGTGCATCCGGTCAACCAGCCGTTCAGTATGCCCACTTGAGGCCATTTTGGGGTATTGATTTCCACAGTGCTGAAGGAATAATTAGTTACTGCTATGATAATAAATACATAGTAATGCTGGTAAATAACTATAAGGCAAATATATGTAAATGAATTCATGAGTGAATGAATGAATGAATTAAAGTTAAAACATTAACATTTAGAAAATATAAATAATAACTTGATCGGATCGGTGATTGATCGGTATCGGGTGATCAAACTTTTGTGATCGGTGCTCGCTGATCGGTTCCAAAAAACCTGATCGGACCATCCCTACCTAGTGTCCATACTCTGAGAACTGTGTAGATCTAGAGCTTGTAGATCTGCCAAAAATAGCAGATCTACAAGCTCACAACGCCTCGTAGATTAGCTATTTTCGGCAAAGAGGTTTGATGTAGAGGGGAAAAAGAGCAGGCCAAGTACGGAGTGAAAGGTCAAGTTTATTACATGTTCACGGTTCAAGTGGTTAAATATCTGAAAACACAAATTGACATGAATCCAGAATACACTGATGGTTGTGCTGTCAAACAATGAAACTATATAGAATATATGAAAAGGTTGTGGGGGTCCCTGCTTCATCTCTCTCTCAACTAAGGGGTCCTTGGCCTGAAAACGTTGAAGACCCCTGGTTTATAATATCAGAAATATATTTTCTCCCTAAACCATTCAAAGCTTTGTAGACCAACAGTAGTATTTGGACATCAATTCGTTGTCACACAGGGAGCCAGTGTAGTGATGTGCTCCACTTAATCCTTACTATGAGGTTGATTGACTTCTTTAGACAAACTGTTAATTGTGGGAACGAGGAATGTGCTATGGACAAGGACAAGTCTTTGCCCCACAGACACATTAAGTTCCTATCAGAGTCGGTACCGTGGTGAAGAGCTATCCACCGTGGTGTAGTCTTTTTGAGTCATAAAACAACGTTACGTCATTCCTCGCGGTGAAGAGCTTTCCACCGTGAGTCCCGACACATCTCTCTGTTTTTACTATCAGACAGATAGGCTCTTCACCCTGTTCACTGATTGGTTGATCTAGACCAGTCAGTCACAGTGAATAGGACTCCATCGGGACTGACTATGATGGCCTTCATAGCCTTCACTTGAGGTGGAAAGCTTTACACCTAAAATTTGCGGTGGTAAATATTGATGTCTCCCCCCCCTCCGCAGCCCTCAGCCCCGCCCAGAGCTCCAGACCTGGTTGCCATGGCGTCCCAGAGGCAGGCCAAGGTGGAGCGCTACCGCCAGAGGAAGGAGACGGAGAGCAGGATAGCAGAGATGAGAGGAGCGGTGGAGAACGGCCAGGCAGACGACCAGACCGTCAGGAGCTTCTATCTGCTGCAGGTCAGGAGGTAGGAATGGGACGGTGTTATTAAGATTTCTCACCATTATTGTGAGCCCCAAAACATTGTGATTTACGATGTTATTGCAACGTTAATTATCCTGCGGGCAGAACATTTGCCAAAAAAATAGCTGATCTACAAGCTCAAAACGTGTTGCGTTTGCGACGCGTTGTGAGCTTGTAGATCTGCTATTTTTTGCTAAAAGATTTGGTATAGAGTGGAAAAAAAGAGACAGTCACAAGTATGTTATTTACAGGTTTGTTTTACCAATTATAGAGGTTTTAAGTGGTATATTGCGACACGTTGTGAGCTTGTAGATTGGCTATCTTTTGGCAAAGACATTTAGTAGAGAGTGGGAAAAAAGACAGTATATCAAGTACATCATTTACCAATTACAGAGGGTTTAAGTGGTACCGGATATGCAGCTCGGCAAATAAAAGGTGAATTGATCCCAGTGCATGACGGAGGACGATTTCACAATAATTTGAAACTCCACGATAGGATTATGGTGAGAGTTTTTAGTTATCAGTATAAAGGTTAATATCGCTCTGGTCCTTCCCCGTGTGGAGGTGGGTGACCCTGGCCCTAGAGGAGGTGGAGAGCATCGACCAGGAGATGGACATCCTGAAGAGCATGGGGTCCCTGAGCCACGGACCCCCGCACCCCCCCCACCCTGCTAGACCCCCCATGAAGCCCTTCATACTCACCAAAGACGCTGTGCAGGTACCATGACACGCACACACTGTCACACACATTTATTTTAACCCATTTAGGCCGAGAATTATTGAATGCTTTAACCAGTGAAAAATAGCAGATATACAAGCTCACAGTGCGAGCTTGTAGATCTGCTATTTTTGAAAAAAGTCGTGGAAATGTGTGCAAATCTTTGAATATATGTATTTTCAAAGCGAATGTTTGTAACTCAAATTTTGCTTCTGGGGGGTCCCTGGAACTAAATATTTTGATATGGCTGTCCGTGACCAAATAAATATCATTTTGCGGGTCCTTCACATGAAAAGGTTTGAGAACCACTGACATATAGTCAGAGCGTTTCAGGCAAAAATTGTGCACTTTATGAAAGAAGCATGAAATTTCGCACACAGTTAGAACATGCCATATGGAACATTTTTGGCTATAGGGGCATCGCAGATTTGTCTTGGGAAACTTGTGGGGGCCAATCAAAGTTAGGCACTCATAGACTTTACTATACAGTACAATAATACAAAAAAGAAATATATGCTTTAAGTAGCATGTGAGGGCTCAAACTATGTGTTTTTCGGGATTCTGAATCTAATTTAAGCATTGGTTTAGCATGAAAAACATTCCTTTCCGAGAAACGGCCGCCACAAAATACTTTATAAACATTAAGGATGTCCATAATTATAACACGAGAGGCAGCGCCACAGATCACTTCCAACCCAGAGTAAAAACCAACAAAGGGTCAAACTCGTTTTTCTGCTATACCACCAAAATGTGGAAAGCCTTACCGAAGGCTATAAAGGAGTGTGGATCACTACTACTAGCATCCTTTAAAATTGCCCTGAAAAACCACTTACAGGCAGCAGCCGTTCGCAACTGGTAAAAAAATGAACCTAGCCCAACCCTACCCTCCCCTGCCCCTTCTTTGTATATACTGTTTGTTTAGACTTACTGTTTTCTTTTTTGTTTTTCTTTACATATCTACTGCATAGTACTGTGTTCTATTTGTCTGTCATTCAATGTTATATGAGATACTTCAATGGTTTCCAGTGGAAATAAGCTTAGTCTTTTCATGGATCTCCTTTTAGTAGACCTTGTACCAGTGAACTGTACCGTCATGAAACTGTACCTTTTCCTATGGAAACTTCTAATAAAGTCTTCAATCAATCAATCAGTCACAATGTTATGCTGTAACTGTCTGGACTGCAGAGTGAGTATAGTGAGCAGCACAACCCCAGAAGGGGGATTTTTTCCTACTCCATATAATCAGTGCTAGTGATGGCATGGTTGGCTACAGCTGAGTCCAGCATATAGTTGGGGGAACCCTGTGCTGTGGGGAACCCCCCCCCCCATTAGGGATTCAGGCAGGGATTCCCCTGCTGATGATGACGTCCCATCGGTAGAGTTGGTGACGTCAGTATTGTCCACAGCTCTGTCCAGCAGCAGCAGCGCTAGGATGGACAGAGAGAAGAGAGATGGAGGCTGGTGGGTGGAGGAACAATGAGGAGCTGACGGTGGATTAGCACCGCTGCTGCACCAGGGATCAAGAAGGACAGGAACTCAGGAACAGAGCTGTTGTGTCTGCTAACACAACACGGTAGCAGCAGATGTTAGCCTCCCATATTAGCCACAGTTAGCTTGAAGCTGAGGCTCACCGTAAACAACTTTGTGGTAACTTTGTAAACTAACGCTATGTTCCTCTACCTCCGTATTCCTTGGCAAAACCGGAACACCCCGCCGTCTGGTCCAAAAATAACAAAAAACTGTTTCGCCCCTCATCAAACCAAAGGTATCAGTGGACAGTTGAAAGCTTACTCTACTTAGTGGACGAGGTCTGAGCCCCCCACCACACGATTAAAATACATTTCTAGGGCAAAATGAAAAATATTCCACCGGATGGAGACGCTCTTCCAGGTTTTTACGAAACAGCGCTTCCAACATCGCAGAGTTGAATAACACCCAGTGAGACTAATGCTCAGTGTAATTCGGTCCTCTGACCTGCGCGGCAGTAGTGAGTTGGCACCTTGATGGCGACGACAAATAGTGAAAAACGAGAAGAAATGGAGTCTCCATCCGGTAGAATATTTTTCATTTTGCCCTAGAAATGTATTTTAATCGTGTGGTGGGGGGCTCAACCCGCGTCCACTAAGTAGAGTAAGCTTTCAACTGTCCACTGATACCTTTGGTTTGATGAGGGGCGAAACAGTTTTTGTTATTTTCGGACCAGACGGCGGGGTTTTCCGGTTTTGCCAAGGAATACGGATGTAGAGGAACATAGCGTTAGGGAGAACTCCACTAACGCTATGGACCAGAGCTACCCAGAGGCCAACTTTTCACTCCACTGGCTTGTCAATAATCAATAATCACATTCTGTACTTAGACCTACATATAAACATAAAATTGAATATCGTTTCCCTTCAGTCACTTGCAGTGCAACACAAAACATCAAGCCTATCTATAACTTAAAACTAAAAACAGCATAAAACAACATAAAGAAATCATCAATTCATCGTGTAATCATCGGCCAAGTTATTCACTCTAAAACGTTACCAACACACACACACACACACACACACACACACACACACACACACACACACACACACACACACACACACACACACACACACACACACACGCACACCTAGGTAAAGAAGTGCTAAGGTGCAATCCTTTACAACAGGGGTCTTCAACCTTTTCAGGCCATGGACCCCCAAACTGATGGGGAGATGGCTCGCGGACCCCCTACCTCGCGGCGTAGGGGCGGCTACAAAATATATTTTATATTTATGTATAACATTTTTTCTATGAATTATGAATTCAATAACTAGCTATTAAAATAGACAGATTAATCAAGTATTCATGTTTTTATTTTAACACACGTATTGTACAAGGTACAGTGAGGGTGGCCGTGCCACTGCCATTTATAAACATACCTTAACTGAGAAGAACCAATGTCATTGTTAACATTCTGTCAATTGTGTAATAATAATAATATGGGTAGGCCTATGCAAGTTATTCAAAATAGACAGAAAAAGAAAGATGGCTTGTTAATGCCACTGCCTTGCTTAAACATACCTGCTATGTTGAAAACAATACTGAGACATTCAAATAATTGTAACAAAATGCTTAAACATACATGCTATGTTGAAAACAATACAGAGCTAAATAAAAATAATGGTAACAAAATGTGGAGCTAATTAAAATAATTAATTAACAAAATGTGGAAGGGAAGCCTATCTAAATATGTGGATGGCACTCCTATTTAGTGAGATATCTGACCCTGATGAGAGGCACACAACTTATCTAGCCTTGGACGAATGGATGTTGTCAGGCAGAGGGTCAAATCAGACTCTGGCTGCAGCCTTGACCTATATTTATTTTTTAGGTAGGTAAGTGAGGAAAACCCACTTTCACAAAGATAAGTAGTTGCAAATGGCAAAAGGCTTTTCATTGCTTTTCCTGCCAATTCTGGAAATTCTTTCAGGCATGAGATCCAGAAATGAGTGAGTGGCTTTGTTTCGTATGTGTTTTTGTGTGTACTGTCAGTGGACAATTCGATGAGCTGATCCTCCTCTCTCACTGTCAAACGTGCACCATCAGCTGCGTTGTCTCTGAATGGGAACTGTATCCACACTTTGTCCTTGCGCCAGGAGTCAGCCTCAGAAAAGTAGTTCCCAAACTGGACCTCGAGAGCTTCCAAGTGTGCACGTATTGCGCGTGTAACGTCAGGCGAGAGCGCAGCAGAATCTCCCAGCTCATCCACTGACGGAAACATGGAATAGACTCCCTCCCCGACGCGCTGCTTCCATCGTCGGATTTTTTTTAACAAAGCCTTCCATTCTGTCATACAGCTGAATAGCATGTGTATTGCGACCTTGCATAGAACTGTTAAGTTTGTTCAGCTCAGAGAACATGTCAGCTAGATATGCAAGTTTAGTGATCCAGGTATTGTCACTGAAAAGAGAAGCCAGCTCTGTGTGCTTTTGGAGAAGTAAATACTCCCGTATAGAAGTGCGTAATTCCATCACACGTGACAATACTGTTCCACGTGAAAGCCACCGAACCTCAGAATGATACAGTAGCCCAGTGTGTTCTTCTCCCTCGGCAGCACAGAGATTAGAAAAGAGACGTGTTTGCAAACCAGTTTTCTTGATTATATTGACAACTTTAACGACAGAGTCCATGACGTCGGACATTTCAGCATTCATGTCCTTGGCGACGAGTGCCTCCCTGTGTATCATGCAGTGCGTCCAAATCACTTGCGGAGCGACATTCTTAACAAGCGTGATTAGTCCACTTTTTACACCAGACATAGCGCTTGCACCGTCTGTGCACAGTGCAATACATTTTGCCCAGGGAATGTCATTTTCTCTGAAAAAAGCATCAATCACTTTGAATATTTCGGAACTAGTTGTACGCTCAGGAAGCCGCTTACAAAACAAAAATTCCTCCTGCATTTCATTTTGATCGACAAAGCGCACAAACGCCAATAGCTGGGCATCCTTTGACACATCCGTAGATTCATCCAACTGTAATGCAAACGCATCAACCATACTCAGCTTCTCCATTAGTTGCTCCCTCACATCTGATGCCATGTCGTCAATACGGCGAGCAATAGTTGTGTCTGACACTGGAATCGTTGACAGCTTTTTAATGTCAATATTATCATTTCCGCCATACATTGTTTTACACATGTCGATTGCTGAAGGCAAAATTATATCCTCTCCGAGTGTGTATGGCTTTTTTTTCTGAGCAATTCGAAGAGCAACTTGATAAGAGCATTTCAGTGCTCGATCACCAATTTTATATGATTTTTCAATCAAAGTCTGTTGACCGTGGAGGCTTGTGAGACAAGATTGGAAGTATTCGACTGGTTTATCTGATAAGAGCCTGTGGTTTGTCTCCAAGTGACGTTGCAACTTTGATGGCTTCATAGATTCGTTTGATAGCGTCTCATTGCAGAGGACACACAGTGGATACTCAATGCCATCCTCTGTTTTGACGGTGAATCCAAACTTCAAATAACTGTCAATATATTTTCGGATCTTGCCTCGTTTTGGGTCTCTCTTGCGTTTGGCTGCTGAATCAGCAGCGGGTGCCTCCTCTGCACTTTCACCAGTAGAACTAGTAGTTCTTGATGTGGAGGGGATCTCTTTTGATGGTTCCCTTCGAGTAACAAAGCAATCCATTTTTTTTGCTCAACAATGTCCTTACACTTGGACCTAATTGTTGTGGATGTGCTGCACTTTTGTTCACATTCAAGGGCACAGTAAGATCATGCTGCAGTGTGCGTCTTTTTGTGCCTGCGATGTCAGTCAGCTGGGGACTGTTAACTGATTATGAGCAGCAGCAGCTGCACCTTGTTAGGGCGGCTTGCACCAAGAGGGATTAAATAAATCTTAGTTTAGGGTTAATCAAGGGTTTGTTGATCTAGGTTTTATTTTAAATCGAGGTGCGTTGCACCACTTAAATTTAAGCATTGAATAACAAATCTGTGATTAAACCCTTAACCTGTGATTAAAACCATAAACTGCGATTATTTCATGGTTTAAATGTCCTCCATCTTGGATTTGCGATGTAAACACACTGGAATAAACTATTCTCTTACGCCTAACATCATAACGTTACTTTTTTATTTACTTCGGGGAGAATGTGGGCAGGCCTATCACCTTCTATGTTAAGAAGAGCGCCTGCAGCCAAAAAATATTTAATTTTATAACGCTTCGTCATACGACGGTGGCGCTCGGCTCGCTACAGCGCGGTGCGGCGATGCGCGGCTATCCTCCTGTGAGGGAAGCAAAGAAATACACCACAGTTTGATAGTTTCGTCAATTATGAAGCGATTTCGAAAATTAAAACGTCTCCATATTGGTTGGGAAGTCCTCTTCCACTGACTGTAGGCCTATTATGTCCCCGTAAATATATAAATGTTCGCTATTTTAAAATAGCCGATGTACAAGGATGTATTGAAGACAACAATATGATGAGATTTTTGTTTTCAGCTGTGAAACGCTGTCTGCAGCAAGCCTGCAGGGCTTATGCTGTGAGGCTTCCCTCGCAGCCAGGAGGGGGACCCCCATTCATGTCTTGTCAATGGCATGTTTGCATTTAAACCACCTCTACAGCAGGTTTAAAATTGATCCCTACTGATGTTTAAATCAAAGTTTAAAGTAGTGGTGCAACAGGATTAACAGAAATCCAGGTTTACAGTGAAAATTCAAACCAAGATTAAAAGGATGGTTTAAAACTAAACCTGATTAATGAAAACTAGATTTAAGGTTTGGTGCAAGCTGATTAAAAGATAAACCTTGATTTAAACCAGTTTAAGGCTTAAACCGTGTTGGTGCAAGCCGCCCTAGGGTCTCGGGCTCGGCTAGTCCGAGAGTGTGTTAGAGAGAGAGAAAGAGAGAGAGCGAGTGATATTGAATGTGAGCAATTCTGAATGCCTTTATTTATCTGTTTGCTATATGTGGTGGATTCATGTTGTTATGTATTTATTTAAAGACAAATAAAAAAATAAAAAATAAAAAAAAATATATATTTTTTTTTAAATTAAATAAAATTATAAAAAAAATGTCTGATCAGGCAACAATTTCGCGGACCCCCGGCAGTGCTGCCGCGGACCCCCTGGGGGTCGCGGACCCCCGGTTGAAGACCCCTGCGTTAGGGAGAACTCCACTAACGCTATGGACCAGAGTTAGCCTCTGGGATGGGTAAAGTAGCGAGGATTAAAGGAGTAGTTCACCCCCAAAATTATATTGTTCCTATCGATTACTCATCCCATGGACACTTAATTTGGAGAATAATCCGAGGATAGCCGCAAATTGCAACACTAGATTTTTTTTTATAATCGGATGAATCTAGGGTTGCAATACCTCCCATAGGCAGCCAATGCATCAAAACGTTTTTTTTTTGCTATCTGATTGAATTAAACGACATCAAACTCACCAATATTGCGGCTCTATGGAAAGCTTGGAATTTACTCTTGCTATCTGCAAAGTGTTTGTTTCAGAAAAATCCACCGTAGACATGTTATGAGCCAGTTTCTATCAAGAAATTGGCTTCAGGTGATTATTTTTTGTGCTGGAGTGTGCTGGAGTTTGGAAGCGCTTGTGGAAAATCGCTCAACGGTCCTGTGACCACCTGGTTCTAAATGTCACATAATGCAGGAGGCAGCGGGACATGGCGTTATAGAAGACAAGCGCTTCCGAAGTTCAACACTTAGAAAATAAACCAAGTCTGCTCGGATTTCTTGACAGAAAATAAATCATAACATGTTTACGGTGGATTTTTCTGAAACAAACACTTTGCAGATAGCAAGAGTAAATTCCAAGCTTTCGATAGAGCCGCAATATTGGTGAGTTTGACGTTGTTTAATACAATCAGATAGCAAAAAAACGTTTTGATGCTTTGGCTGCCTATGGGAGGTATTGCAACCCTAGATTCATCCGATTATAAAAAAATCTAGTGTTGCAATTTGCGGCTAATCCGAGGAGAACCGTTGTGTCTCCATAGGAACAATACATGCTCCATAGAGCATGTATAGAGAACCAGTGCTGGACTGGTCATCAAATTATTAGCTTAGGAATGACACAATAAATATCCTTGAATTCAAGTTTCCATGGGGTGAGTAATCAATAAAAAAAGTTATTTTGGGGGTGAACAATTTTTATTTGTCTGTCATTCAATGTTATGATTTTTTTTTTAAATGACCCCAATTGAATCAAGCCCAAAAGCTTTCTTGAGGTGTTTATCCTTTTAGTTGACCTTGTACCAGTGAACTGTACTGTCATGAAACTGTACCTTTTCCTATGCAAACTGATAATAAAGTCCTTCCTCCCATTCCTGACAGCCTACTCCTATAGGACAGACCAGAGTGGAAGTGGAACAGCAGGGGTCCATCTGATCTGGTTCCAGTTTATCCTCTGGGGGTCCTCCATGAGGTCATCCTGGGGGTCCTCCATGAGGTCATCCTGGGGGTCCTCCATGTCTCCTCCTCAGTGTGAAGCTGCTCAGAGCTCAGTTCAGAATGGATTCCTCTGGGGTAAGTGGAGCCCTACAAATACAACCTCTGTCATCTTAGGTTATAAGTGTAATATTCCAAAAACACAGCCATGGATCGTTTTTTGTTTTGATTGAAGAATGTATTGTCAGTTTGCAAAGGAAAAAGTACAGTTTCATGACAGTACAAATCACTGGTACAATGTCAACTAAAAGGAGATCCTAGTAAGCTTTTCAGCTTATTTACACAGGAACCACGTTATGTATCTCATATAACATTGAAAGACAGATGCATAGAACACAGTACTTTGCATAGGGAATTGTCAACAAAAGGGGAGAAAATAAAAAGTAGTAATACAAAATAAAAAGGAAGGAAGGAAAAGGGGAGGTAGTTATGGGCTAAGTTTGTTACAAGTTTGTATAGGTGACTTGTAGGTCCTATCTGCAGTCAGTTAGCAGACTGATCTCTGTGTCAGTAAATTGCTCCGTATTGCATGTGTTCTCACCCAATAATCAATGCCTCAGACATGGAGTCAGATAATAGTCCTCTATAGTTTCATATCCCTTTGAAAGTTCTGGCATTTATTGGTTTCTGCCAGAAATGTGACCATGCAGTTATAGACTAAATATGTCAAAGTTTCTGAAAAGCCACATTACACTGATGTGATTATATTGACCATTCCATTTTAAATGTGTCTCCAACTGTAAATAAAATCAAAGAAAAAGACCGGCACACTGTCAAGAACTTGCAAAAAGAAATGTAATTCCACGTCATTTAGACCTTCATCAGGACAGACAATGTGTCTCCAACTGTAGACAACATAAAGACAACTATTTTGCTGCTCATTGAATCAAAGGCTGTTGTGTTGTTGAAAAACTATTCTCCATGCTGGGAAATGATTTTAATGACTCACCTGCGCCCTCTGCAGTCTACAGATGGTCAATATAAATTACTACCATAGACCATTGATCACCTTATAAACAAACTGTTTACAGATCTGACCCTATCATGCATCATTACTATGTCTAAGTAGAAGCCTTTAACATAATGGATTATAGATGATGATGAGAGAGTTTAGAAACAACTCCGTATTAAACTGTGAGGTCTAAGTTAATCTTGTGACAATGATGTCTGTTCTGTGTTTTAATAGCTGGGTTTATACTCTATGACAGGGGTCTTCAACGTGTTCAGGCCAAGGACCCCTTTGCTGAGAGAGAGGTAAAGAAGGGACCCCCAATATATATATTGTATACAGTTTACAGTTTAGGCATTTAGCAGATGCTCTTAATCCAGAGCGACCTACAATAAGCAAGGTGATACAACATTTTATACAATTGTGTTGCAGATTGCAGAATGAATAACTTATTAGATGGATTGCACGTTGAATTAGGCCTAATGATTTTTTTTTGTTTTACATCTTTTTATGTTTCATAGATGATAGGCTTGTGATTATTGGAGTGAAGAAGTTGGGATGGGGTTAAAGTAGCCCTGAAACATTATGGTTTACTCATGTTTCAGGGCTAGGGTTAAAGGGATTCACCCCCACAATAACTTTATTTCTATCTATTCCTCACCCCATGGAGACTTGAATTCATGGATCTTGCTTTTAGATAACATTTTTTTACATTCCTAAGGCAAGCCAAACATTTGAGGATACTCTTTGTGTCTCCATAGAGAACGACTGCTGGTCATCAAATTATTGGCTTAGGAATGAGACAAACAAATATCCATGAATTCAAGTTTCCATGGTGTGAGTAATCAATAAAAAATCGCACCCGTGCGAAGTGAGCGGTGCAAACTAATTCCTGCGCAAATCAGCGTTGATAGGCATGCATGGCAATATTCTTTTTGTTGTGTATGATGTCAGTCTAGAGGTCTGCTCAGACTATATAAGTCTTTATTGTAATTTCTCATCAGTTAGTTGACCAAGCTACGGATTGTAGCTTGTAAGAGTGTCATAGTGTAATGATAAGTGACCTTATTTACCTCCAGAGAGGCCTCCAGAGTGGCGAGAAGAGGCCAGAAGATGAATATTTTAGTTTTTCAAAGTCTGTTCATTTGTATTTTAAACTTGTATTACCTGCCTATCATTTATAACCTGTAAGATTTTCCACAGTCTGTCTAAAAGTGTGGTTATTTTATCGCTTATAAGTGATATTCATCTAATATAATTTTGAAATTCAAGGTTAGCACCGCTCAATAATCTTTTATGACGTATTTTACGCGGCCTAAACGCGTTATGACGTATTTTACGCGGCCTAAACGCGTTATGACGTATTTTACGCGGCCTAAACGCGTTCTAAATCAGGGTGAACCAATCGAGTGCCTCTGTGACTATGACATCATGGACAGATCAACAGAATCGAAGTGTTTCATTGGTCTAGCGAACTCATGTCATCATCATTTGTGACATCATAGTTTTGGTAAAAAGCGGTCTATAGGAGCGGTTAGCACCGCTCAAAAAGTATGTCATTCAACATTAGCCTATATGAGTAAAAAAATAATAAAAAATAACCCAATTGAATCAAGCCCGAATGCTTTCTTGAGGTTTTTATCCTTTTAGTTGACCTTGAACCATTCAACTGTACTGTCATGAAAAAAAACTGTACCCTTTCCTATGTAAACTGACAATAAAGTCTTCAATGAATCAATCTATCAATCTATCAGGCGAGGACCAGGGGAGAGAGAGACCACAACCTACTCCTAGGACAGACCAGAGTGGAAGTGGAACAGCGGGGGTCCCTCTGATCTGGTTCCAGTTTATCCTCTGGGGGTCCTCCATGAGGTCATCCTGGGGGTCCTCCATGAGGTCATCCTGGGGGTCCTCCATGACTCCTCCTCAGTGTGAAGCTGCTCAGAGCTCAGTTCAGAATGGATTCCTCTGGGGTAAGTGGAGCCCTAGAAATACAACCTCTTACATATAGGCTATAACACTCTGTGGAATATTCCTTAACTCATTCTGTGCCAGCGCCCTCTAGGGGCCAAGGAATGCCAGGGTATCTCTCATAGGCGAGCGCTTTAGCTTCCAGGACCTCACCTTCCAGGACCTGACGTGCTCACGTTCATGCACGTCATGGAAATGTCCCGGATGATAATGCTAACAGAATGGCTATTCCCATTTTGTCATCTAAAAGATCATTTTTGGGCGATTTCGCCGTAAATAAACCTCGCGCCGCTTCCCTAAAGACACAATCCAGAGATATAAGCCTTCAAAGATGCGGTCTTTCATTGGATTAGGCGGAGATTGGCGATTTCGTTCGCAAATTACGGCCGGCCGGGAGGTTGCTAGCTTTCGGCTAGTAGCTAGAAAAATCAGGCCAGGCTTCAGAAGGCCTCTTATCATTTTATTCATTTAATTAAAAAAAGCCGAACTACTTCGGGATCGGCACACTCGTGTACTCATCGGAAGCGGCGCCGAACATCGGGTGAACATTGGGGAGCTCAAAAATGTATTTTAAACCATTTTTAATGGAATATATCGTCGGACAGAGTAGAATGGCTAACTGGCTAGCGGCTAGCGAGCCAGGACCACCCACGACTCTACAAGCAGCTCGGGGTAAGTGAATTAATAAAAAAAAAATTGTATTGGATTGAAATAAAGCCGAACTAGTTCGGGATCGGCACAGAATGAGTTAGTACACAGCCATAGATCTGTCCTATCCGCAGTCGGTTAGCAGACTGATCTCTGTGGAAATAAAGTGCTCCACATCGCATGTGTTCTCACCCAATAATCAATGCCTCATACTTGGAGTCAGATAATTGTCCTCTATAGTTTCATATCCCCTTGAAAGTTCTAGCAGAAAATGTGCATTTATTTATCAGTGATGTTACTAGGTTTTCAATGTAATGGGTCCCGGGACCCACAGGTGGTCATTCAAATGGGTCCCAGAAAAGTTTTATGTGTCCTCAATACAATGTTTTCGAGCGCTGTGAGCTTGTAGATCGGCTATTTTCAAAATGTTTGCCTATTTCTTATATTTATTTTACAATTTGGCTAATGTTTGAACTTAGAACTAGGATTTCTGTGATTATAATTGCATCTAACGATGCTTCTCCTCCATTCACGTTTGGTGAATGTAGCCTTGGCCAGTGGAAGTGGAACAGCGGGGGTCCCTCTGATCTGGTTCCAGTTTATCCTCTGGGGGTCCTCCATGAGGTCATCCTGGGGGTCCTCCATGAGGTCATCCTGGGGGTCCTCCATGTCTCCTCCTCAGTGTGAAGCTGCTCAGAGCTCAGTTCAGAATGGATTCCTCTGGGGTAAGTGGAGCACTAGAAATACAACCTCTGTCATCTTACATATAGGCTATAACACTCTGTGTAATATTCCTTAATACTCAGACATAGATCTGTCCTATCCACAGTCAGTTAGCAGACTGATCTCTGTGGCAGACAGTAAAGTGCTCCGTATTGCATGTGTTCTCACCCAATAATGAATGCCTCAGACTTGGAGTCAGATAATAGTCCTCTATAGTTTCACATCCCTTTGAAAGTTCTGGCAGAAAACGTGCATTTATTTATAAATGCACATTTTCTTCATTTTCTGCCAGAAACGTGACCAGTTATAGACTAAATATGTCAAAGTGTCTGAAAAGCCACATTACACTGATGTGATTATATTGACCATTCCATTTTAAATGTGTCTCCAACTGTTGTCAGAAAGGGGATCTCTGATAATAAAATCTAAGAAAAACACCTGCACACTGTCAAGAACTTGCAAAAAAAGAAATCTTGGGTCATTTAGACCTAGGCTGTTGTGTGTTCACCATGGAGAAAAATATTCTCCATTCTCCATGGTGGGAAATGATTGTAATGACTCACCTGCGCCCTCTGCAGTCTACATATATGGTCAATATAACTAAATATTACTACCATAGACCATTGATCACCTTATAAACAAACTGTTTATTAATTTATCTGACCCTATCATGCATCATTACTATGTCTAAGTAGAAGCCTACAGAGTAACATAATGAATAATAGATGATGATGGCGAGAGAGTTTAGAAACGACTGTATTAAACTGTGAGGTCTAAGTTAATCTTGTGACCATGATGTCTGTTCTGTGTTTTAATAGCTGGGTTTATACTCTATGACAGGGGTCTTCAACGTGTTCAGGCCAGGACCCCTTCCCCCCTATATATATATATATATATAGTATACAGTTTACAGTTTAGGCATTTAGCAGACGCTCTTAATCCAGAGCAATTTACAAGAAGCAAGGTGATACAACAAAATGTTCATTGATTTCTTAGACTGCTTAGACTTGTTTGACAGCACTATCAGTGGATGTTGGATTAATGTGTATTTTCAGACATTGAACCACTTGAACTCCAAACCTCCCTGCCAGAAATAGCAGATCTACAGGCTCACAACGCCTTGCACAACGCCTCGCTTGTAGGTCTGCTATTTTTGGCTAATATCTTAATCAGAATAGGGATGCTAGGGTTCAAGAGGTTAATGTTAAAAAAAAAAACATGATCATATCACACAAAGATTTGGCGGAACCCCCTTTAGTAACTCTGAGGACCCCCTAGGGGTCCCGGACCCCCTGTTGAAGGCCCCTGCTCTATGAGTTGTTTATGGTCAGGTAACGTTTAGGCGTGGTTAGAATGGACTCCACAGTGAACTGCAGAATGGTTTACTTATGATGACAATGGATGAGTTTGAATACCGTGAGAGGATATCGTTTATTTATTTATTGATTCATTGATGCGTTGATTTTGATGCTTTAAATTATGGGTGGGCGATATGGTGATAAATATCGCTGAGACGATACAATGTCTCCACGATACGCCTTTTCAGAGATATCCTATATATCCTGATACAATTAAAAACTCCTGATGAATTGTTAAAACAGAGATTCATTGCAGAATTAATTTAAACCTACATTTTGGTCTAAATCAGTGGTTCTCAAACTTTAAAATGTCAATGTCTCCCCTTAATTTACGGGTCCATTTGGTTTTATTTGTACACTGTCAGAGTTACATACTTGTAAGGGTCAATTTATAGACCTCCCAAAAGGAAGCCAGAGAGTCCCTGGACCCCACTTTGAGGACCACTGGTCTAAATGGTCTGTTACTCCTTTTTCTTTTAGTTTTTGTTACCTTGTAGGTGGTTGTACTGTTAATTAATTAACTGGTAAAAACCATAAAAACCAACATGAAAAAGAATCGTGATAAGATATTGTATCGTGATACAGCTTGGAAAAATATTGTGATTCCTTATCGCCCAAGCCTACTTTAAATGAGCTGAATAGTTACCCTATGTGACACATGTTTAGTCAGACGACAGTGGTGAAGAGTTGCATTTATAAAACACATGAATGTATTGTTGAGACTGAGAGCTCCAAGAAGCTCCAGATGATTGTAAATGTTGGGGTGCCTCCTCCTCCACCAACCTTTTGTATAGATTGATGTGTAGGACATCTGAGTGTTAATGACATCATTGCTGTCATATCTAACCCTATACGTCAGGAGTCTTCAACAGGGGGTCCGGGACCCCTAGGGGGTCCTCAGAGTTACTACAGGGGAGGTCACCAAATGCTTGTGTGATAGGATCATGTTTTTGACATGAACCACTTGAACCCTAGTATGCCTATTCTGAGTGGCACATTAGCCAAAAAATGCACATCTACAAGCTCACAATGCCACGAGTTGTGAGCTTGTAGATCGTCTATTTCTGTTAAAGAGGTTTGTTTGGTGCCGAGGGAAAAGAGTAGACTAACTATTGACAGTTCAAGTGGTTCAATGTCTGAAAATACACATTAATCCAACATACACTGACAGTGCTGTCAAACAAGTCTAAGCTGTCTAAGAAATCTACAAACATTTTTAATCTGCAACACAATTGTATACAATATATATTGATCCCTGCTTCATCTCTCTCTCAGCAAAGGGGTCCTTGGCCCGAAAACGTTGAAGAAGTTCTGTCAGATTCTCCTCTTGTCAGACCACTGTCTGTATGTTCATAACTGAACATGGTGGAAGTCTTTTTACTGTATTTCCTCTTATGTTTAATTTATATTTTATTGTGATATGGATCTCCCTTCACAGGAAGAAGAGGTTGTCCACAAGGAAGGTCCACAACACAACGTGACGTCCTTCTGCATGACATCTCTTCATCCAAACAACAATCACAATGGTATGTTGGCATTGTGATCTAAAATAAAATAAAAAGTCATTGACGGGGACAGCTATGTGTACAACATCTGAAGTTATAGGACGATATCTGTAGTTACTAGGATGATATCTGTAGTTACTAGGATGATATCTGTAGTTACTAGGATGATATCTGTAGTTACTAGGATGATATCTGTAGTTACTAGGATGATATCTGTAGTTACTAGGATGATATCTGTAGTTACTAGGACGATATCTGTAGTTACTAGGATGATATCTGTAGTTACTAGGATGATATCTGTAGTTACTAGGATGATATCTGTACTTACTAGGATGATATCTGTACTTACTAGGACAACGTTTGACGTGGTCTCCACTTGATCAGGTCTCGTCATAAACTTGAACACCAGAATGAGTGCAGGACTGAATGTATCAAAACCTCCTCCTTTAGGAAGCACAAACGTACGGGGCACACCATCAGCAGGTTACCCCACACCAGTCTCAAAGCACCTGTCCATTGTGTGCCCCGTACGTTTGTGCTTCCCAAAACACACTAAAGGAAGTTTTCATATGTTCAGTCCAGCAGTCATTTCAGCTCCAGCTCCGTCACTGACAGACAGTGAATGTTTGAGATATTTTACTAAACACACCTTTTCTGCCACAATTTAACTGACTCCAAGTTTTAGGAATTAATTATTGGGTGAGTGCACAGCACACGCAGCACAGAGAACTTTGTTGCCGCGGGGAATCAGTCTGCTAACTGTACGCGTACAGTCCTATTCGGGGGTGGCATAGCTGAATGGTTAGGGGAGCCCGCCTGGGGAACCAGAGCCCCTGGTTGTCCCAGGTACCATTCCAGGCCAGGGTAGCAATGTGGATGTGTGTCCCTGAGCAAGACTCTTAACCCCTAATTGCTCACACGCTCCTTGTGGGCAGCCAATGAGCTGGGTTGGGCTGAAAATACTGAATTTCCCTTGCGGGAGGAAGTAGGTAATATTATTAGGACTGATCTATGGATGTGTATTGCAATATTACACATAGTGTTATATGTAATATTACACACAGTATTATACAGTATGTAATATTACACACAGTGTTATATGTAATATTAATAATAATGAATACCTACTCCTCCCGTGGGGGAAATTCAGATATCGCAGCCCAACCCAGCTGCTTTTTTTATCAGCTTTGACCCAGCTGAACTCAACCCAGTGATGCCCACAAGGAGCGCAAGGGGGAAGGGGAGCAGTGGTAGTTGGAGTGGGGAATCGTACCTGCGAGTGCGACCTCTGGGGCCTCCGGAGTCCTAGGTGTGGACACTAACCACTCAGCCACCACTGCTCTATAATATTACACAGAGTGTTATATGTGAGATCACAGACATTCTAGGGCTCTGGTAGAACAGTCTCTATTTGTTGACGTTGACTGTGTTTTACATCAATGTTTGATCATAGCTGTACATGAACATAATATCATCCATTCTAGGATGATCAGTCTTTCACTGCTATAAAGTCATGTTGTGTATTACTATTATCGTGACTACTAATTGAAGCCGAGGCCGAATTGGGCCAATCCCAGACCTGCCAACCCGTACGCATTTTGCGTACTAAGCACGCATTTTAAGGCTCTGTACGCAGGTACGATATTTCCCCTCATTGCTACGCAACTTCGGGGGATACCGGCTTCAAATGCTATCAATCCATTCAAAGGGAATTTGTCATGTGTAATAAGAGCCTTGAATGGTGAGAGTAGCTGGCATACTGTCTACCCGGTAGGTGTTTGTCATTATTCTGTGGGTTGATAATGGCTTTTGCTATTTTATCCCAGCTACTGCTATTGAAAACGAAACTTAAGCTCAGTAGGTGTTTTGTCATCATTCTGTGGCCGAAAATGTCACGTTGTTTTACCGCTGGTTCAAATCTGGGGAGGGGAGAAAAATTATAATAATGACATTATTTAAATGTGCTTTTCTCCGTGGTAAATATATGATAAGGTTATATGAATATGGGCATTGTATGGCTCAACAGTTTAAAGTTTGTTACAGTTGCTATGGCAACCATAACAACGTGATTTCTTTTTGTTTATGTTTCTTTAAATTAATTCCCCTCCAATCCACAAAATGCAGCTTCTGGGTGATTCCCCCACGGGATAAATAAAGGAATCTATCTATCAATCAATCAATCAATCAAGTTTATACAACACAGCTTTTTTTTTGTAATCTTTTTCGAACTTGTTAGAGTCTGTTTAGACACTTCTCTTAATACATGAAGAAGCATGGTAGTCTACTGGTTGAGACGCTTGACCTGCAATCCTACTACTTTTCCGCAGGGCAGAGGTTCAATTCCCAGAAGGGGTTGTGAATGGAACATAATTATTTGAGCACATGGTTTCCACATTCGCTTTTTTTTGCTCAAAGGGGCTTTTCTAAATATATGTTATAAATATTGGTCCATAATACGGTTTTATATAGGTTTTACACTAAACAACCACTCGGATATTCATGATTATTCTGTCCAAAGAAATCACAATTTACAATATTATCGCGATAATCCTATCCTAACATCCATTATCCTGGGGCGGAAAATTAAACATGCTAATTTAATTGTTTTATTGGCTATATAGACTATTCTATATCATCCCTAGCCCATTGGTTCTCAAAGTGGGGTCCGGGGACCCCCAGGGGTCCTTCAGGGAGTTCCAGGGGATCCCCAGCTAAATGATAGTTAGGAACCAAATGGACCCTTATGGGTCTGTAACTCAGAGAGTGTAACTCAGCTAGCCTATACTCTCCGAGTTCAATTAATATTGATTTTACAATAATAAATGGGGTCATAGAGATTAAATGGGGGGTCCGTAGCCTAATGGAAAAGCAAACTAGGGGTCCTTGAAATTAAAATGGTTGGGAAAATCGGCTGAAAAAATCTTCTCTTATGGGGGTCCCCGGCATTACATTGACTCAGTTCCACAGATAGGCTACATGTTGTGAAAACAGCAGATCTACAAGCTTGCTTGCAAAGGCATTGCCATTTTTGAGACGCCATTTTATTATTCTGCTCCAGGATTCTGGCTACCCCCCCCCCCCCCCCCCCCAAATCACATGTGCGAAGTCCGAATATGCAGGTTTTATTTCGATGCACAATCGTCTGTACGACAACCAGAAGTGCCTCAAATAGCCACTTCCTGGTGTGTTTCAGGCAGTTCCCGGAAGTAACCCTGGAATTTTACCACTCCCCTAGTCTAATTTTGGGAAGCAGAGTCGAATGGTACCAGACTTATGTCTATACAACAACCGGAAGTGCCTCAAATAGCCACTTCCTGGTGTGTTTCAGGCAGTTCCAGGTCAGTAGGTGTTCCGATATATTTTTTATCCAAAACTACACGTAATTTTAGCCTTAAGGTTGAAATTAGTAAGGCGAATATCCTATTGTGATTTTATAGTAATTAAAAGAATGCTAACCCTAGCGTCGCACAGCGAATGTCGCAACGAAACGAAACACATATCAAAGCGTGCGTCTCAATGCGCTCTAAAACATACTAAAAGATGAGCCCATGAAATGCATTGGTTCGTGAATAAAAGCCAACCCTAGTTAGCCTAGGGTTAGCCTTTTAGCCTTAATAACTCAGAGACGATAAGATATCAGAACTCCGTTTTGAGATATGTTGTAGTGCTTTCCGAGACGAACATTTTGATATCTCATATGTCCCTCTACGACATTCTTATCCCTGGGATCTCCAATTTCACAAGGGTCATAGAGTGTATACCCCTTAGAGCCCTTTGGCCAGCAAACCAAAGTTACCAATCAACTCACAGGAGTGTTTGTGTGCGAGGAGAGTTATATAGGCTTGTTCGTCTCTGCGATACGAACACGCTGATGTGTCTATCATCTCTCTACGACATTCGTGTACAGAGTAAAACGTACCCCTAGTTGGAATTAGGGTTAGCCCCCTAGGGGTCGCTCAGAAATGACACACACATCAATGCGTCCGTCTCGGTGAGCAGATCAAGAATCTGTTACCCTTTTGACTCTACGACCCCTAGAACCCGAGCTAGCCCTTCTAGAAGTGTTAGAAACGGACCGAAATATTTTCAAACAACGGCACCAGCACCAACGGACTTGGCGTCAAAAAGTAAGTCGGAATAAGTGTCCTTTATCCGAAAAAATGTGTAATCGTGTTCATGGCGTGCAAATTTCGTGTCTTTTTCGCAATAGGAAAGGGTTAAAATTGTCGGAGATTCCCGAAACCCATTCCATTGGATCGGGCATACTTCAAATATGAAAGGCGTGTCCTGCCTGAAACAGCCAGATTTTATTTGAATATTTTATTGATTTTAAGGCCAAAAGGCCCATTTTGGAGCCATAAGCGACCTTTTTCCTTGACCTTTAGAGTTAGGAGTGTCGTAGAGAGACAAGACCGGGTTCATTGGATTCAGCGTCAAAAAGCGTGTCAGAATAAGTGTCTTTTATCTGGGAAAATGTTTAATTCAGCTTACGCAGTTGAAATAGGGTATTTTTTTAGACCCCGAAATCGTGATTTGACCCCTTCGATCTTAAAAAAGCAAATGAAACTCTAGGTCAGGATTTGAGGGGGGGCCTTCTGCAATGAGACCCTATGTGGAAGCTGGTTCAAATCTGGTGCTGTTGCATTGTTTGAAGGAAGCCAAACCAAAATAGGTTTTAATCTTATGTACCTGTACATCAGTGGTTCTCAAACCATTTCATGTCAAGAACCCCCAAATTGACACTTATTGGCCCGTCGTCCCTCATTTGAAAAGATATGCCGGAGACACACACAAGAGAAGATTTTTCAGACGATTTTCCCAACCATTTTAATTTCAAGGACCCCCAGTTTGCCTTTCCATTAGGGTACGGACCCCCCATTTAATCTCTATGACCCCAATTATTATTGTAAAATCAATATTAATTGAACTCGGAGAGTGTAGGCTAGCTGAGTTACACTCTCTGAGTTACAGACCCATAAGGGTCCATTTGGTTCCTAACTATCATTTAGCTGGGGATCCCCTGGAACTCCCTGAAGGACCCCTGGGGGTCCCCGGACCCCACTTTGAGAACCAATGGGCTAGGGATGATATAGAATTGTCTATATAGCCAATAAAACAATTAAATTAGCATGTTTAATGTTCCTCCCCAGGATAATGGATGTTAGGATAGGATTATCGCGATAATATTGTAAATTGTGATTTCTTTGGACAGAATAATCATGAATATCCGAGTGGTTGTTTAGTGTAAAACCTATATAAAACCGTATTATGGACCAATATTTATAACATATATTTAGAAAAGCCCCTTTGAGCAAAAAAAAGCGAATGTGGAAACCATGTGCTCAAATAATTATGTTCCATTCACAACCCCTTCTGGGAATTGAACCTCTGCCCTGCGGAAAAGTAGTAGGATTGCAGGTCAAGCGTCTCAACCAGTAGACTACCATGCTCCTTCATGTATGAAGAGAAGTGTCTAAACAGACTCTAACAAGTTCGAAAAAGATTACAAAAAAAAAAAGAAGCTGTGTTGTATAAACTTGTTTGATTGATTGATTGATTGATTGATTGATAGATTCCTTTATTTATCCCGTGGGGGAATCACCCAGAAGCTGCATTTTGTGGATTGGAGGGGAATTAATTTAAAGAAACATAAACAAAAAAAAAATCACGTTGTTATGGTTGCCATAGCAACTGTAACAAACTTTAAACTGTTGAGCCATACAATGCCCATATTCATATAACCTTATCATATATTTGCAATGGAGAAAAGTACATTTAAATAATGTCATTATTATAATTTTTCTCCCCTCCCCAGATTTGAACCAGCGCTAAAACAACGTGACATTTTCGGCCACAGAATGATGACAAAACACCTACTGAGCTTAAGTTTCGTTTTCAATAGCAGTAGCTGGGATAAAATAGCAAAAGCCATTATCAACCCACAGAATAATGACAAACACCTACCGGGTAGACAGTATGCCAGCTACTCTCACCATTCAAGGCTCTTATTACACATGACAAATTCCCTTTGAATGGATTGATAGCATTTGAAATGGGTGGGGGGATGGGCGCGGCGTGGTATAACAGCACATTCTGCAGCAGCAAACGAGGCGAAGATTTTTGCAACCTGCCGTGTAGTTCCTCCCAGGCACCACTTGAATGGTGTGTGAATGGGGCGCATGGCGCTGGGGAGAACTAGAACAGAAGATATGCTCGTTTTTTTCGGCAGAAGAAGAATTGAACCGGATGCCATGAGTTTATTTTGGTTTTCAGCGCGGTGCAGCATGTACACTTACGCTACTCATCATAGAGTTATAATAAGAAGCTACTCATCGCATAGCTATCGCCGCCCGGTTTGTACAACGGCGATATTAATACGATTAATTTATAAAGAAGATAAACGGAGAATGGCCGTGTTGTGCGAGTCGTCGGTGTCGCCCCTACAATGCTGCCGTGCAACGAGTAGTAGTCTGACTAACAGCTAATATATTAAGATAACACTCAGCTAAGGTGAATTCACATGTCAGCAGCCACGATGGTGAGAATGAAATGGTTGTTATGTTGTTGTCGCTCCTCTCCGCGACGCGGTTAGGGTTTTAATCAAGTGAATCAATAATATTATACTATTAAACTGCGGTCGCCCCCGCGACAGCTTGTTGTGTATGAAGCCTGTGTTATACTTCGTCATACGACGGTGTTGCGAAGTCGGGAAATGTCAAAACTTGTGACCAGGTACAATGAACTGTAGCATACATTGACCATGATTAGGCTTTAGAGTAAAGATCCAAAAGAATGAAAATAAAATACTGGGCTCCCTGTTCCACTATCTCTAAATGAGTATGAATGAAGGAATTAGGGGGACTATGTGTATTGTCAAAAACATTAAAGGTGAACAAGTTATTTATCACCTGTGAATATATGAAGACATTAATGGTTTGTTAACAATGAGTAGCCTGTATCCTCTATGAATGAATATACAGACTAGACGGTATTTGATCTTTACACAATGTAGGCCTATTTTAATGAATGCAATAGAAACCTACATGAGTTGAATACTTTCAACTTCATGCAAATCATGCACAGAAAGGTGGTTTTATTTAGGCTGCTCAATTAACAATGTTTAACAAAGACACAGGTAAATATTTAAAGGTAAATAGCCTACCTGACAATGTAAAGCTATTTTGCTATTTGAATAACATGATTATGTTGATGTATGTTCATTCATTAAGTCACTGGTGAGACTGTTTTGCTAGTCTATTGTTAACTAACTCTGAGCAAGTGCAGTTAATATATTTTATTAAGGATTTGTCAACAATATTGCCAAAGCAACATTACTGTATTGCCTGGTAATACTAGCCTACTTTTTCTCCAGACCAAATGGCATTTTTATTTAAAAGGTTGATCTTGCCTCCTCCTATTAGTGTAAGTCAAGACATGCAATGTGCTACATTTCTGGTGTGAAATTTTGTTAACATAACTGTAAAGGTCCCACCCAAAAAGGCGTGTGGAACCCCCCAAAATATACACTGTTTTGTGCGGGAAAACCACAAAATTTGCACCACGGGCGCTGCGCGGGCGCTGCGGGCGCCGCGCGGGCACTTCGTGCCTGCGCATGAGTACTCAAAAAAATTTGCCAGGGTTGGCAGGTCTGATGAGCCCTGACAGCACATGGTTGGTGCTACAGACTCCAAATTTCGCACACAGACAGCTCAGACCTTTGCCTACGTTCTTAGCTAGGCCTCGACCCGACCCGATATGCGGTTTTCCGGAACCAACGCGAAAGGTTTGGAATCTCCATATGCGGAGTCCTGACTACTAATTGAAGCCAATGGACGCCGAATCCGAATTGGCCCGAATCGCATGGATGAGCCCTGACAGCACATGGTTGGTGCTACAGACTCCAAATTTCGCACACAGACAGCTCAGACCTTTGCCTACGTTCTTAGCTAGGCCTCGACCCGACCCGATACACAGTTTTTCGGATCCGGCACGAAAGGTTTGGAATCTCCGTATGCGGAGATGACTGACATCGGGCTGTTCCGGAGCAAGCGCTGACTCATTGTGACATCACTTCATAAAAGGCTCTGACATCACATACGCTAGATGAGTTTTGGAATCTCCATATGCGGAGTCCTGACTACTAATTGAAGCCAATGGACGCCGAATCCGAATTGGCCCGAATCGCATGGATGAGCCCTGACAGCACATGGTTGGTGCTACAGACTCCAAATTTCGCACACAGACAGCTCAGACCTTTGCCTACGTTCTTAGCTAGGCCTCGACCCGACCCGATACACAGTTTTTCGGATCCGGCACGAAAGGTTTGGAATCTCTGTATGTGGAGATGACTGACATCGGGCTGTTCCGGAGCAAGCGCTGACTCATTGTGACATCACTTCATAAAAGGCTCTGACATCACATACGCTAGATGAGTCAACAAAAAATATCTCTGAATGGGCATAAACTAAAGTCTTTCTTCCTCTCACTTCGAGGTGAGCAAAGTTCAGGGTGCTCTTCAGAGCGGTTGGGTTCAGGGGAATTAGCGGGCTGTGCCTTTAAGAGAACCAGGTGAATAATGTGGATAAGCCCGGGCAGTTCCCTCTCACGCTAAACTTAATCCTGACTACTAATTGAAGCCGAGGCCGAATTGGGCCAATCGCACGAAAGAGCCCTGACAGCACATGATTGGTTCTACAGACTCCAAATTTCGCACGCAGATAGCTCAGATCTTAGCTAGGCCTCGACCCGACCCGATATGCGGTTTTCCGGAACCATTTGGAATCTCCATATGCGGAGTCCTGACTACTAATTGAAGCCAATGGACGCTGAATCCGAAATTGGCCCGAATCGCATGAAAGAGCCCTGAAAACACATGGTTGGTGCTACAGACTCCAAATTTCGCACGCAGATAGCTCAGACCTTTGCCTACGTTCTTAGCTAGGCCTCGACCCGACCCGATAAACGTTTTTTTTTTATCCGGCGCGAAAGTTTCGGAATCTCTGTATGCAGAGATGATGTCTGACATCGGGCTGTTCCGGAGCAAGCGCTGACTCATTGTGACATCACTTCATAAAAGGCTCTGACATCACGTACGCTATATGAGTCAACAAAAAATCCATATATGGAGATACCCGACACATCTCATTAAGTTTGACCTCACAAGCCCCATATTTGGACCTGGACGATAGACCTCATGCTGCTTAGAAACCTGCAAGCAGGTCCTGGCCGCACTCTCAAGAATGGCACCAGAAAGGTGGTAATGCAAATGATGAACAGAGTCATTGAGTGTGAGATTGTAGTAGGCACAAAGAGAAGTGAAACAATCTTCCTATACCAAGAATACCTCACTATGACAGAGGTGAGCTTCCCTTCACCTTCATTAGACGACAGTTCCCTATCCGTTTAGCTTTCTCTGTTACCATCAATAAGGGTCAGGGCCAAGAGAATGAACGAGTTGGCATCTACTTGCCTCAACCTGTGTTTGCTCATGGCCAACTCTACACAGCCTTCTCCAAAGGTTGTAAAAGTTTTCATTGTGGATAATGACATGGGCATTACTGACATTGTTTAAAGCGAACTCCTTTAGGATAATAAGCATAAAGGGAGAGGCAGAGATGTCCATATATGGGCATAAATGCACACAGATGGTCAAAACGGGTCCTATGAAAACAGGTTAGTATAATGGTCTTTGCATTAAAGGTGGGGCATTCATTCCTTATTTACATCATTCCCGAGCATGCCAGGCGCCGACCTAGACGCTCGGCCGCCCTTTGGGCGGCCGAGCTTCTAGTTATTATTATTATTGCTAGTAAGACGCCTCAGGGCGCCATGTCTTGGCTGAGAGTGAGACTGAGGCCAGTTAACCATACATGGAGACCCCTGGTACCCATACATGGAGATCCATGTACTGTATATGGAGATATGCTGTGAGAGCCCAAACATGCTTACTCAGTTATTCATTATGTGAAAGTCCTATGATGTCTATGACATCTGACATCATACCCTTTTATGCCCATACATGGAGATCCCTGTCTGTAGAACCAGCCACAAAGATATGGGCTGTCTTGGCCATCTGTCTTGGCCATATATGGATTCTGTTAGTGAGGTATGTGGCCAATGTGGGCATTCCCATATTGATTCCTGTTAGATATGGGCTTAATATTGATGACATCAGGGAACTCCATATATGGGCATAAAAGGAATTCTGTTAGTGTGACATCACAGTGAAGCCATAGCGTGACTTCAGAGCGGCAAACCTATTCTGTTAAGAGTGGTTCCCCTGACATCACAGTGATGTCAGAGCATGATGTCAGAGCGACAAACCCATAGACCTGTGATGTCACAGTGATGTGTCAGGGGAACCACAGTGTCAGGTGTGACCTACAGACAGACAGAGATGTACTGGTTTTCAATTATAAGTGTCCATATCTTATGCAGACAGACAGTAACACTGGTTATAAAACAGACAATAAGGTTTTATTCTCATATACTTATACATGCCTCAGACATATTATTGTAGTGTAGTGGATCATTGTAGTTATATTATGTTAACAGTGACAGTAACAGTTATTATATTTCAGGTACTTCTATAACTCAGAGGAGTTTTGTCCAGATGTCCACAAAGTCTCTGTTTTAACTTACCATACACCTGGTCCATTATATGGTGTTACACTGCCATCTACTGACCAAACACATTAACGACCTGAATACATTAGTCAACAACACTTCAGTTTACAATAATTCCACACTATGTTATTAATCACAGGTCTGGTGTCAGTATTGTGACATCAGAGTATCCATGAGGAGGCATTTGAAAATCACAGAAATCTACAAATTAAAAGTAAAAATCACACACCTAGTGTGAATTGAGCAGTGCTATTTATGATCTCATTTCATTAAGCGTCCTGCAAAGCTTAGATTGAAATTCAACATCCCTAGGAGAATTTTTGACAGCTAGGGTAAGTTTGGGTTTCATTAACCTTGTATACACTATACTATAAAGGAGAAAATTACTCTAAGAAATCTGCTTTAATTAGGATGTGAGGGGTCAAACTAGGTGTTTTTAATTATTCTGAATCCATTGCAAGCATAATTTTGTATGCATGAAAAACATTCCTTGGGCAAAAAATGGACCCCACACAACTGTGAAAAGTGATGACTGATCTCTAAACCATAGGATCTTTTTTGTTTTCTTTTTACGAACACAGTGGTGAAGAAATCGTTTGGTAAAGAATTAATTCCCAGGTGTTATTAATATCCCCTGACTATTAGCCAATGTGACCCTGGGCATACATGCAAAGATGTGTGCTTTGTGCAAAGATGTAGGCCAGATGTAGACCAGATGTAGACCAGATGTAGACCAGATGTATGCTTGATGTTTAACCACTTGAACCCCAATATCTTTATTGTGGGGTGAACATTTGCAAAAAGAATAGCACATCTACAAGCTCACAACGGATCGGCTTTCAAAGAGATTTGATGTGGATTGAAAAAGAGCGAATCAAGTACAGTGCGAGCAATAAGTGGTTAACATGAAGTGATATTGATACATTCTAAATATTAAAGTATTCTGAGAACCTCTGGACTTTATCACAGCACCCACTCTGAGAAACCCTGATGACTGACCTAAAACACCTGCTTTCATTGTGGTCCATTAAAGGAGTAGTTCACCCAAAAAATGTCATTTTCTATCAATTTCTTACAGGCCTTTTAACTCTGATAGTGTACGAATGGAACCAAATGGACCCTTACAGGTCTGTAACTCTGATAGTGTACGAATGGAACCAAATGGACCCTTACAGGTCTGTAACTCTGATAGTGTACGAATGGAACCAAACAGTGTGGAATACAAGGCTGTATGTTTGGTGTTTCCTCCATCAGGCAGTGAATCACCAGCTGCTCCTGGACACCCTTGCTGACCTAGACATCACCGGGACGGCACTAAAGTGGTTCTCCTCCTACCTGTCTGACCGGACCTACCAGGTCTCATGGAAAGGTTTGCTGTCATCCCCCCCGCACCCTCCAAACTGGAGTCCCCCAGGGATCCGTTCTTGGCCCTCTCCTTTTCTCCCTGTACACTAAATCCTGTGGTGCTGTCATCTCTAGGGTTGTACGGTATTTCGGTTTAACGGTATAATACAGTGTTATAAAATGTTGACGGTCTCGTAAGCCAAACCGGCAAAACGGCATTGTGAACGTGTTGACGGAAGCAGCAGAAATCACGCATCATTAACAGCTGGAGGGAGACCTGGTCTCAAAAGAAATGCGACAGCTCTAACCAAATACAGACTACAGAGGCGAGGCTTAGCTTGTAGTGAAAAACAGTGGATCTACAAGTTCACAACGCGGTGCACGGTTGACGAGCCACGAGCTTGTAGATCTGCTATTTTTGGCACGCGACACAGTCATACGGCCGAGCAAACGGCTTCGTAGCCAACTTGTCGCTATAGTAGCCGTCAAGGGAAGAAAGGGAGTCCCTTTTTTGCAGGTCTATCCGTCTATCAGTCCGCGTGTATCTAAAAAGCACCTTGGTTAAAGTGGAGACGACGGAGGCACGCCGTCTCAAGCGGACCTGATCCACGTGAGACACGGCGATGTCCGCTTGAGCTGAGCCAGATCACAAGCTTCCGCGGGCGGGTCTTGCCTTAACCAAGGTGCTTCTTTTTTTCATTGTGTTGGGTCTGAGTACTTCTTGATGGTTTGATTTTGGATTTAATCTTAAGAACAACAAAAGAAAAACGACAGCATTTTTCGTTTGTTAAATCAAAAAGTACACAGACCGTGTTGGTATGTTGTTGTTTACAACCAGTTTGTAATGCACATGCTTTGTTGTGAACAGGGCACTGATTGGACTTCTAGCCCAAAAAAATAAATTGACTGACTGACTGATTGATTGACTGAATACTTTTTGCAGAAACAGGTACAGCTTAGTACAGTACAATACAAGGTCTGCTAAAAGGATTTTTCCAAGAAAGCCTATTGTTTCCACTATTACTGTTATTGTGGTGGATATGAATGTCAACAGGACTATAGTAGAGACTTCAGTTGGAGTGGTGACTGTAGTCAGTGTGTTTGTTGTGTTTACTGTTCATTGAACTGCTGAAATAGCCTGCTTCTTTTGGCCAGTGAATAAAATATGTATTTTTACTGATTAAATAAAGTTTATATATTTGAAATTAGCTGATTCTGAGCTTCATACGTGTACATTTATGTACATTTATTAATGTTGTATCAACATGAACAACAACTACTCTGAAACATTGTGAACTGAAGATGATATGAAGAGAAAACTGCTCCAGTCTGGAGACAGTAATTCCTTGAAGGCTGCAGTTGCTCAATATAACCAACAGGTGTCATCAGAAAACCATTTCATAGACTGATTGATTGAAGACTTCATTAGAAGTTTGCATAGGAAAAGGTACAGTTTCATGACAGTACATACAGTTCACTGGTACAAGGTCAACTAAAAGGATAAACACCACAAGAAAGTATTTTGGGCTTGTTTCAATTGGGGTCCTATTTTAACATTGAATGACGGACATTAAAACACAGTAGGCTACTATGCATAAAATATATTGCTGGAAAAAAAAAGATCAGTTGTAAAAAACAACATGCAAAATAAATGGTATTTACAATAGAGAGGCCAGGACATGTTTGCAGCATAGTAGGAGAACAAATTTAATCTTTTGGTGAGCCAAATCTAGGTTGGATGTGATCTGTGGAGCTGCCTCTGGTGTTGTAATTGTGGACATCCTTGATGTTTTGGAAGTAGTTAGTTAGTCAGGTACATGGGTATCTTAGTGGTGTAGTGTATCTTGTAGACCAGTATTTAGTCAGGTACATGGGTATCTTAGTGGTGTAGTGTATCTTGTAGACCAGTATTTAGTCAGGTACATGGGTATCTTAGTGGTGTATCTTGTAGACCAGTATTTAGTCAGGTACATGGGTATCTTAGTGGTGTAGTGTATCTTGTAGACCAGTATTTAGTCAGGTACATGGGTATCTTAGTGGTGTAGTGTATCTTGTACACCAGTATTTAGTCAGGTACATGGGTATCTTAGTGGTGTAGTGTATCTTGTACACCAGTATTTAGTCAGGTACATGGGTATCTTAGTGGTGTAGTGTATCTTGTAGACCAGTATTTAGTCAGGTACATAGGTATCTTAGTGGTGTAATGTATTGTACACCAGTATTTAGTCAGGTACATGGGTATCTTAGTGGTGTAGTGTATCTTGTACACCAGGCCCATTGCAAGATGCTACACTCTGTCATCTACTGTGAGCCGCCCCGCACTTAGAAAGTGATTAGCGGTGAGGTGAGCCCGAGATGGAAGGTTTAAGCAGAAGCCCAATCAGTTTGTTTTGGCTGTTTGGAGGCTTGTCTTTAAGGCCTTTGTTGTGCTACCGTACCATAGTGGACTCCATAGTCAAAGTGGGGCTGCTAGAGTATTTTTCCTGACCAGTGGGACGATCCTCTGTAAAAGAATCAAGTTCTTTTTTTTTACAACCTTAGTGGTCATTTTGTCACTGGGAAGATTTGCCTCTAGGATTCCCAGGAACCCTACTGTTCCCTACTGTAGGACTCTAGGAACCCAATTGTGTCATTTGGTCTTTTCTTGAGATTACAGTGTCGCCCACTTTGACGGTGAAGTTATCGACTTTGCTGAGATTAGCTTTAGACTGACTCAATAAAAGAATATGTCCATATTCACCAAAACATTGCCGATCTACTGTAGAGGCTCACTATCTTGTATTTATTTTATTTTTTATTTTTTTCAGGGAAGAGATTTGGTGTGTAGGGGAAACATTCTTTATAACTGGACTAGGTTTGTGAAATTTCTTTATTCAAAAATATCTGCACATGATATGAAAATATATATTTGTAAAAAATGTGTACAGCCAATCATATTCATTTGTATTACATGTATTATTCACTTGATTATAAATATGCACACGCCCGCACACACATGCGCACACACACCCACGCACATGCACACACACAAACCATTTCTTTTTTTTTTTAAATGGTTTTAACCCGTTTAAGAGTAAGACCTGAGACAAATGCCTTCTAAATCTATAGTTTTTAAAAGATTTTTGAAATAATTTTACAAAATGTTACAAAATAGCAGATATACAAGTGACGCGCTGCAAGCCTGTATTTCTTTGATAGATTGAATATATTACTATATTGAATATATTACTAAACAAATGATAGATTGAATATATTACTATGTTGAATATATTACTATTTTGAATATATTACTATATTGAATATATTACTAAACAAATGATAGATTGAATATATTACTATATTGAATATATTACTAAACAAATGATAGATTGAATATATTACTATATTGAATATATTACTATATTGAATATATTACTAAACAGAAATGAAAACAGCAGTACAGTCAAACACTTAAGGCCTGTCAGTCCATTATCTCTCTGAAACCAAACTTTTCATCAGAAAGCTCCGGTTCAAATACAAAACAACAATAACAGCATTAAGCTGAATTGGAGTTGTGAAAGCTGCTCGTCGGAAAGTTGGAACTCTCTGACAAAAAGATGGCTTTCAGAGAGAGTATGGACTGGCCTTTTTCTAAAAGAATAACACATAAAAGTCCAGTGGACTTGTTTCCATTGAGGTCCTATACATTCAATTCATCAACATAGTATAAAAATAGAAGTGCACTCTGTTGAAATGATTCATTGAATATATTACTAAACAGAAATGCAAACAGCACGAGTACAGTCAAACACTCAGTCTAAAAGAATAACACATAAGTCCAGTGGTCTCCATTGAGGTCCTATACATTCAATTCATCAACATAGTATAAAAAATATCACCAATAAACAATATCATCACAAATATAAAACATTGTATGTACACGGTAGAAACCTCCCATTGTCCTCCTGAAAATAGATTTTCAGGGCTGTTTTAAAGGAAGCCAGTGATGTTGCCCTACAAGGTAACCAAAGGTATGGATAATGGAACCCCCATATATACAGTATATTTGGGTTAGGTAATATCTCTCTGCCCCCCCAGGTACGGGGCCGAGGGGCTATCCTTTTACCTTTTGGGGGGGGGGGGGGGGGGGGGAGGAGTGTGTCATGTCAACATAGGTTTTAATGATACGTACGCCATCAAAAATCCGGACAATTTTGATTGTCAGGACATTGTTAAAACGATCATTAGACTCGGAGCAATAACCCACCTATCTCCAGTTCAGAGTAGAATGTAGATTTATGTGCATGATGACATTTTCTGTAAATTAGTTGACTTATTGACCACGTTTAAACAAATATTTGATTCTAAAATATAAATCCTCTCTCCCACACCACACTTCTGCCAGTGTGCCAGTCATCACCCTCCCCTGTGCCAATGTTGGCACCATGCCTAAGCTTACATTTTACAACCCTCCTCCTTAAATTCAGATCAATGATCAGAGACCCCCCCCCCCCCCTCTCAATTACAGATCCACCTGTGTAAAAAAAAATCAAAAAAAGAAAATCATTGCAGATGCCCTAGCAGCCCAAATCATAAGTGACTGCACCTCCCACTGGACTTCAAGCATCTCTGACTTCAGAAGGTTGACATTTCTCTATTATAAATCCTTGTTTTGAGTGGTCTCCTGTAATATTGTAGTATTTTCACATTTTATTTTGATATCCATGAGTCTGCCATAACAATTCAAAATCGTATTGGGTTTGGAATAATTCACTGCATGTGCAATGTATCTCTAACATGTGAAAGTTTAAAAAAAGATCTTAAAGTTTCGAGAAAATTTACTTTTGCACAATCTTCTATTTTTATTTTAGATGGATCTGTACACACATCTAAGAGAAAGTTCAAGTTTAAAAACACAAAGGGCTTCAAAAATGTCTTACTGAAAACAAAGATCTACAGACTGTTGTTCTCTCAGATGGCCAGAAAGGGCGCTGTTTCACAGCAGCTGAGCAGAAGGCCTGGTCTCCCATGGTGGCTTTGAGTGATGAGGGCTTGAGTTGGCTGATGAGGGGGTGGCCTTTCATTCTTTCTTTTTTTATTTTTGTCTTTTTTCACAAAAGCCTGAGAAGACGTTAAAATGACCACAAACATGTTTAAAAACTCCAGATTGATCAGCCCTAGCATAATGTGTTTAAAAACTCCAGATTAATATTGTTGCAGTGACCTAGTAGTTTCACCATGAATTCTTCTCTGTTCTTCACTCAAACATTTGCATCTGTAACACAATGAAAAGACACAACACACAATGTATTAACACAATAACAATAAAACGGCACACAATGTAAGAAAAAGTGTAGTTTAAAAACACACAAGGCATCAATAAGTCCATCTATTGTTAAAAACAAAGGTTTTAGGTCTACATACAGAGCAGTGATCTGATTGGTTGTTGGTTGTTTTCATAGAAGTGCTGTGGTTAAAGGACAAACAAGGGTTCATATTTTAGATTGTAATGAGAGAAAAGAAAAGTTTTCATTTACTGCTTTCTATCGTTTTAGCACATTTACCTTTTTTAATTTCAGTGGGTGGGGACATGAGTACAAGTAGTTAAATATGTATTTTTAGACACAATAAGCCAGAATTTATTACTATATACAGGAACACTACTAGCCCCCCATAAGTCACATCTGCCCATGAAAGATTGCTTTTTGAGCGGTGGTTACACCGTCTCCTATACGTGGCCGTGTGTGTATGCGTGTGTGTGTGTGTGTGCGTGTCTGTATGTAGCCTGAAGTACCTTTTTTAACCACACATGTTAAGGGAGGGGCGCTGTTGTTCAGGCCAGGCCAGACACACACACACACACACACACACACACACACACACACACACACACACACACACACACACACACACACACACACACACACACACACACACACACACACACACAGGCACCCCTCCCCCCCCCCACGGCCACCGCTCAGTTCACACGGGTGTGATTTTATCTTGGGAATGGACTTATTGTGTCTAAAAATACATATTTAGCCACTTGTACGCATGACCCCAGCCACTGAAATCAACATCATTCAAATGTCTAAAACAATCAAAAGGAGTACCGGTAAATGAAAACACTTTAATTTCTTTAATTACAATCTAGAATATGAACCCTTGTAGTAAAAAAGTTGTCCTTTAGGTTGGACGGAGATACTAGCTTTCACATGGTGGAGGGGGGAGGGGGTTGTGAAACAGTAGATTGCTCATGCACGGGAAGTGGATGCACTATAGGTGCATGCGTGCGTGTGTGTGTGTGCGTGCGAGTGTGTGCATGTGTTTGTTTGTGTGTGTGTGAGTGCGTTGCCTAGGCCCTACATCTCTTACGGCCACACAGCAGTGGTGTAAAGTAACTAAGTACATTTACTCAAGTACTGTACTTAAGGTATTTGTAATTTACTTGAGTATTTCCAAATTTCAATACTTTTACTCCTACTCCACTAGTCTACATCTCAGAGGCAAATATTGTACTTTTACTCCACTACAATTATTTGACAACTTTAGTTACTTTGTAGATTTTGATTATAATTACAAATAACTTCAGTCGTATGTGCATTTCGGCCATTTGAAAATAGACGATCTACAAGCTTACAAAGTGTCGTGTGGATTTTATTAATTGGAAAACTTGTGAAATTTCGTACTTTTAAGTACATTTTGATTCCAATACTTTTGTAGGGGAAAATCACGCTCTTTCGAACGACCATCATTTTGCCCGGAGGGTTAGTGACTCACTCAGAGGTTAAGGTTAGGGTGAGGGTTAGTGACTCACTCAGAGGTTAAGGTTAGGGTGAGGGTTAGTGACTCACTCCACAGAGGTTAAGGTTAGGGTGAGGGTTAGAGTCTCACTCAGAGGTTAAGGTTAGGGTGAGGGTTAGTGACTCACTCAGAGGTTAAGGTTAGGGTGAGGGTTAGTGACTCACTCCACAGAGGTTAAGGTTAGGGTGAGGGTTAGAGTCTCACTCAGAGGTTAAGGTTAGGGTGAGGGTTAGAGTCTCACTCAGAGGTTAAGGTTAGGGTGAGGGTTAGTGACTCACTCCACAGAGGTTAAGGTTAGGGTGAGGGTTAGAGTCTCACTCAGAGGTTAAGGTTAGGGTGAGGGTTAGTGACTCACTCCACAGAGGTTAAGGTTAGGGTGAGGGTTAGAGTCTCACTCAGAGGTTAAGGTTAGGGTGAGGGTTAGAGTCTCACTCAGAGGTTAAGGTTAGGGTGAGGGTTAGTGACTCACTCAGAGGTTAAGGTTAGGGTGAGGGTTAGAGTCTCACTCAGAGGTTAAGGTTAGGGTGAGGGTTAGTGACTCACTCAGAGGTTAAGGTTAGGGTGAGGGTTAGTGACTCACTCCACAGAGGTTAAGGTTAGGGTGAGGGTTAGAGTCTCACTCAGAGGTTAAGGTTAGGGTGAGGGTTAGTGACTCACTCCACAGAGGTTAAGGTTAGGATGAGGGTTAGAGTCTCACTCCACAGAGGTTAAGGTTAGGATGAGGGTTAGAGTCTCACTCCACAGAGGTTAGGGTTAGGTTAAGGGTTAGAGTCGGGTGTCGAAAAGATGACATGTAGTAACAGCGACACACTCCCCTTTAGTACTTTCAATCAAATACATTTTGAATTCCGAACTTCAACTTGTAACAGAGTATTTCTACATTGCAGTATTGATACTTTTACTTAATGCCACAGTGGTCTTGATGCCCCCTCCCCCCTCCTCCCCCACAGATTCTTACTGTTTTCTCTTTCCTGTTTTTTTCTCACTCTCAGACTGCATCCTGTCTGTAGAACAGGACGTGTTCATTTGTGGTCACAGAGCTGAACTACAGGTCCTTATAAGAGAGATCTCTTTCAGGAGGCCAGAGAAGGAGGTAGTTATCACTTCTCCCATAGACAGGCCAGAAGTGAGCACCCCCATCCTCCCTTTACCTTAGCCCCATCCCCTATTCTTATTTTTTCTTTCTTTTTCTTTTTCTTTTTTTTGGTGGGGGGGGGGGGGGGGGGTCTTTTATGCCTTTATTGACAGGACAGTAGACTGACAGGAAATGGTGAGAGAGATGGGGAGTGATACGTAGCAAAGGTAGTCGGGACCAGGACTCAAACTACACTGAGCCTACATGGTATGCACCTGGACTGGTAGGTGTATTTGTGGGGGGGCGGGGGTGCAAGTCCTGGGCTGCAGTGCCAGTTAGGGACAGCATGTTAACGTTCCTCCATTCTGATAAATAAACGTATAGTTTTTAATCGGATTGCTAAACCCCAATTTCTAGTCACCAAAGCTGCGTTCCAAAATGCCCACCACGGCTACTGGAGGCGCACTCAAGTATTAGTGTGTATTGGCCAGTGCACTCGGGGTGCCCAATGCTGTATATTAAGCATCCTTTTTATAGTCACTGCAAGAAAATTCTACTCTTGGCGTCATCAGCAAGAGGGTTTCTGATTGGAAACCTATGAAGCCGAACGGCCGTCATTGTTGTTTTCTTCACTTCCTTAAACTCTCCCAAACTTCTTTTTTGTTGCATAGAATTTACTTTTAAGATAATTAGGATAGTATTTAGTATTTTTTTGTTTGAACGTCATATGTGTGGTCAATTCTGCATGACAGAGCCTATTTAAAAATATCGCCACTGGAAAATCTCGATAGTCCAAGTTCTCCTCCAACGCCGTGTCATACACACCTGATGTTATGCAGCTATGGAGACTGTCACTGTGACATTGCGACGCCTGCCAATCTTTATATTTTTTAGGGCAAACACATAATTAATTAAACAATTTGGTGCGGGTCCATGCTCAAGCTCCCTCAGCCCTATGTTCCCTCAGCCTTATGTTCCCTCAGCCTTATGTTCCCTCAGCCCTATGTTCCCTCAGCCTTATGTTCCCTCAGCCCTATGTTCCCTCATCCCAAAATAGGACCCTATGTTCCCTCAGCCCTATGTTCCCTCAGACCAAAAATCTCAGTCCCCCATGGCATTGTTTCCGACTTCTCATTGTTCTGACGCCCCATTCGTCCGATGCTGGTGAATGCTAACCTGGTGAATGCTAACCTGCCGACGCTGTTGAATGCTAACCTGGTGAATACTAACCTGGTGAATGCTGACCTGCCAACGCTGGTGAATGCTAACCCGTGAATGCGGACCTGCCGACACTGGTGAATGCTAACTTTTTGAATGCTGGCGAATGCTAACCTTGTGAATGCTGACCTGCCGATGCTGGTGAATGCTAACCTGGTGAATGTTAACCTGAAGAATGCTAACTCTTTATATGCCCATATATGGAGATCCCTGATGTCATCATTATTAAGGCCATATCTGTGAATGCATGGGTAACAGGGATCTCCATATATGGGTAACTGGTCCGATATATATTAATAAAGGATAACATAAATTAAAAGTTCACATATGGGTATTCCCAGATGATGCCCTGTTAGGGGTACCACACCAACAGAATCCATATATGGCCAAGACTGGTGGCCAAGACAGATGGCGTGACCTTGCCCAGTAAGACGCCCTTAATGGGACATCGGAACAATGAGATGTCGGACCAATGCCATGGCACCGTCTATTTTGGGCTGAGGGAACATAGGGCTGAGGTAACATAGGGTCTATTTTTGGGTTGAGGGAACATAGGGCTGAGGGAACATATGGTCTATTTTGTAATTGAGGGAACATAGGGCTGGGGGAAACATAGGGTTGAGGGAACATAGGGTATAATAAATTGTTAGGGAGTGAGGGAACATAGGGCTGAGGGAACATAGGGCTGAGGGAACATAGGGCTGAGGGAACATAGGGTCGAGGGAGCTTGAGCATGACCCCTTTGGGGGTCTGTGTCTTTCAGAGCTCAAACCGTTAACATTGTGAGGACAGAGACATTGTTTTTTCACACCTTAAAACCACAATGTTAAACCTACGCAGCTGAACAGGAAGCTGAGTGGCAGCAGAGTCTGTTCTCAGAAAACACATGAACATCTGTGGTTAACATGAGTTAAAATACACTCTGCATGTTGCTGTTGTTTGCTGTATGGGGGGGGGGGGTGTACAAAAGACATATTACTCGTCCATGGAGAATAGGTTATGTTTTGTCTCTTTATATTTTTTAACAAGTGTGTGTTTTCACAAAATGCTTTGCCAAAACACAATAGGCCTGACGTAGCCTGACGGCGTGTCACAGGTTTGAGTCCCAACGACCTTTGCTGCATAGATAGTTTAGGGTGTCACCTCTACACAGTAACTAACCTTCAGGTGTCTTCACCATGGAGTAGATGGCTTGATCTGCAGGTCTGAGATAAACATAACAAACATCAAGTGTTACTAAAGTGACATAATGCTAACACGCATGCACACACATTCTGTAGGCCTACACACTCCCTATATTGTGCTGATCAGAGTGCAAGTTATGGCCACCATGCAGACTTGAATCCATGGATATGTTTTTGTGACTTTCCTAAGACAATAATTTGAGGAGACTCTTTGTGTCTCCATACAAAGCAGGCTCTTTGTGTCTCCATAGGGAACAAAGCAGGCTCTTTGTGTCTCCATAGGGAACCATTGCTGGTCATCAGTTTTTGGCTTAGGAATGTGACAAAAACTAAAAACATATCCACAAATTCCAGCATAGGGTGAGTAATCCATAGACAATAAGTAATTCTTTGGGTGAACTATTTGCTGTAACATGGTTGACCTGATGTGGCCCCTGGGGGGTCCATTGTGATGGTAGACCACTGAACAGTGTTTGCATGTTGGTGTGGATTGGAACAGGGGTGGACTGGGCATCTGGCATACCCGTCTCATGCCCAGTGGGCCGACTATAGTAGTGGGCCAGTAGGCCAGCAGGCCAATGGGC